>NC_073259.2:8577777-8887916 GCF_029289425.2 Pan paniscus | reverse complement strand
GATGGTGAGATCAGATGTAGACATGGTGACTTTTCGAGGTGCCAGGAGACCTCTGAGCAGAGATGCCCTGTAGGCAGTTAGCTTACAGGTCTGGATCTCAGGAGAGAGTTAGGCTGGCACCCCAGACTTGGGGATCATCCCCACCCCAATGGCAGCTGCAGCCACAGAAATAGGGGAGATCCCTTAGGGAGAGCATGGAGATCGAGAGGAAACGAGAGGCAAGAAGGAGACATGGGCATCCCCACAGATCAGGGTGAGTTTAGGGCGTCCCCACAGGTCAGGGTGAGTCTAGGGTGTCCCCAAGGTCAGGATGAGTCTGGGGTGACCCACAGTCCCAGTTTGCCCTGAACTGAGGGAGTTCCCAGGATGTGAGACTTTTAGTCTAAAACCAAGAGAGCCCCAGACAAGCTGATCAGTGCTTACAGTTTGATCAGGGGAGCCTGAGGCAGAACAGTCAGCGAGGTGGGAGGGAAGCCAGGGGCCTGAGAAGGTCAGCGGTGTTGAAGGGTAAGGCAACATCAAGTGTTCTGAGGCCTGGAAGAGGCCACTGGGCTTAGCAACAGAGGGGCAGCTGTGAGGAAAGCACTTTCAGGAAAGTGCAGAGACGGGAGGGTAGAGGAGGTGGACTCCGTGTAGACACCACCGGCCGGGCACCAGGAGAGGGCTGGGCAGTAGCAGATGGGGCCAGAGGGTCATCGGCTCTTTAGTCCCTAGGGCTGTCTTGAGGTGCTCTGCCCAAATATTTGTGGAAGGCCTCGGACCTTGCGCTCCTGCCTGTGCCAAGGTCCCGTAGGTGGGAGTGGGCAGCAGACATGGTGACCACGGTTGGGGAGGACCCAGGGCCTGTTGGGTGTGTGCATCCTTTTGGGGAGGGAAGGAGAAGGGCCTGTGGGTGGCAGTGCACACAGCTGCGCAGCAAGTGTGTTACTGGTGCAGTTGCCAGCAAGGGGAGCTTCCTTCATGCAGCGCTCCCTGCTTCCAGTTAAAAATACCCCTGCCGAGGGCCTGGCTGGCCGTGGACCAGCTTCCCAGGGACCAGCTCAGCTCAGACTTCTTTCCCTGGTGGGGGATGGTTGGATTTTGAAGGTTCAGACCTCAGTCTCCAACACAGGGGTTCCTGGCGTCCGGTCCCCAAGACCTGCTGCAATCTCCTCCGGGGTAGACACTGGGCAGCCTGCAGGCCCAGTCCCTAGGGACAGAGCACCAAGTCCCTAGGAACTCACCAGAATTCCCCAGGAGGGGGCGTTGGCCAGTGAGGATCCCTTCCAACAAGAGAAGGTTCCCTCCCACACAGACACCCCCAGCGTCCAATTGCTGTCCTCCTGCCTGAGCCTGCCGAGGTATGAGGCACAGCACAGGGGAAACACAAGCTTCCTTTCTCCCCCAGAACGAGGTCCTCTCTAGTCTATCACCCTGCACTCTTTATCGAAACCCAGCACAGAGAGGGGAAACCTGGGTTGGCCCCAATGCAGTTCTGAGCCCAGCATTTGACAGGAGCTGTTGGATGGTAAGTGTCATTATTATCCTCACTTTACAGACAGGGAACAGGCCACCCGGTTCTGAATCTCACCCAAGGTCTGATAGTGTTGCTAAAGCTAACACTGGCACCCAGGTATTCTAATACCAGGTCAGTGATGAAAATGACAATTAAAAACTCAGTCCACAATTTGTATGAAGCACCTAGTAAGTGCCAGGCATGGGTCTAGGCCCATAGGGTCTATCAGTAAACAAAGTTCCCAGCATTCCTGGAACTCACTATGGTGGGCCTCTGTGCTTGTCCTTGCAGGTGCATCATCCCATTAATCCTCCCAGCCCTGCCTGAAGCTGTGAATGGCTCTCTTAGAGCCCTGCTTTAGGAATGGGAAGCACTTTGCCTTGTCCCGGAGCTGTAGCCCAGTGCTGCCTGGCCCCAGGCCTGTGTGCTTGGTCACCACGCTTTGCAGCCCCAGCTCTAAATCGCATACTTTCCTAGTGTCCTCGGGGCATTCATGAATTAACGAGGCAGCACAGCATGCTGGGAAGGCTCAGACTCAAGTTTGGATTCAAATTCAGACTCCATTATTTATTTGCCCTGGGACATTGGGTGCTACAGATTGAATTGTGTCCCCCCAAAAGTTATATGTTGAAGCCCTAACCAGCAATGTGCCTGTATTTGGAGACAGGGAGGTAAGTAAGGCTAAATGAGTCCATAGGGGCATGGTTCTGTTCTGCTAGGATTGATGATCCTCTAAGAACAGGAAGAGAGGGAGAGCTCTCTTTTTCTCCATAGACAAGCACCAGGTGAGAACACCGCAAGAAGGCGGCCATTGGCCAGCCAGGAAGAGAGCCCCACCCAGAACAGATCACCTTGATCTTGGACTTCCCAGCCTGCAGAACTGTGAGACAATTAATTTCTGGTGTTTAAGCCACCCAGACTGTGGCATTTTGTTACAGCAGCTTGAACTAAGACATTAGGCAAATCACTTAATCTCACTGAGCCTCAGTTTTTTCATATGCTACATGAGAATACCAATACCTGTAAGAATTAGAGGTTACTATTTAGAAAAATAGCACAATTTGTGCCACATAGTCGGTGCTTAGCTATTATGCATAACTATTATGATTAGACTGATGGGCATGCCTGGTCTCTTTAATGACTTTCTCTGTCCATAGTGCTGACTTCGAGACTTTTCTGATGGTGACTCATGATATGCATGGAAGCATAAAAAATGCTCACACGAAACATTCAGAAAACTAAACTTACCCTTACGTATATGATGCTGTGATGGTTAACACTGAGTGTCAACTTGATTGGATTGAAGGATGTGAAGTATTTTTCCTGGGTGCGTCTGTGAGGGTGTTGCCAAAGAAGATTAACATTTGAGTCAGTGGACTGGGGCAGGCGGACCCACCCTCAATGTGGGTGGGCACCGTCTAATCAGCAGCCAGCGTGGCTAGAATAAAACAGGCAGAAGAACATGGAAGGACTTGACTTGCTGTGTCTTCTGGCCTTCATCTTTCTTCCATGCTGGATGCTTCCTGCCCTCGAACATGAGACTCCAAGTTCTTCAGCTTTTGGACACTTGGACTTACACCAGTAGTTTGCCAGGGGCTTTTGGGCCTTTGGACACAGCCTGAAGGCTGCACTGTCGGCTTCCCTACTTTTGAGGTTTCGGGACTCGGACTGATCCACCACTGGCTTCCTTGCTTCTCAACTTGCAGACGACCTATCGTGGGACTTTACCTTGTGATCCTGTGAGTCGATTCTCCTTAATAAACACCCTTTCATATATACGTAGATCCTATTAGTTCTGCCCATCTAGAAAATCCTAATACAGATGCATGCTGATATTTTCTCTACTATTTTAGCTCACTTTTTTTAGTGCAGGTTACAACCCACTAAATTTATTTTATCACCCAAATGGGTCACATTCCAAAGTTTGCAAAACATGAAGCAGGATTCAGGTGGCAATTCTTCCCCGTCACCCTATCTCTGACTCCCACCACCCCACCTAGGGTTTCAGTTAAGTCATAATCATTATGGGATGATCCTGCTGAGCAGGGGAGGAACCAAAATGCCAACTCTTTCATGCCTCTTTCATGGCCCTAAAAAGAAAATGTGGCCCAGGCTTTCCTAGGCGGCCACCTAGAAGATGTGTTTCTTTCCCCTCCCTTTTCCTCCATGGCTCCCTGCAGCTACCATTACCCCTGCAATGTTTTTCTCTAATTTATTATTTTAATTAGCTGCTTGGCTGTGTTCATAATCAAAACTTTTCCAGCCTCCCAGGAGTTCTGCCAGGCAATGGGAAGCACTCCGTGACTGGAGAGGCTGCCTCTGCTCCTGAAGCGGAGACCTTGCTCCTTCCCAGGCCGCCAGGAGGGCTCAGCCTACAGGGAAGCTTGGGAGCCCTTAAAGGAGGCATGGGACCAAGACAGGTGGCAGAGAAGATGGAGGACCAAGCCTGGCAGGGGAATGAGGTGGCTTGGGAGCATCACTTCAGGATCTAGGGAGGCCCTGGTGGGGCCTTCTGCTCACCTCTTTGCCAGAGCTAGAAAGCCCTTCACCTCGGACAGCATCACCCCACTGAACGTGGCCTCTGCCCCCTTCCTGGGCTTGCCATCTGAGGAAAAACAGGTGAGGGACCCAGTAGCTGGTTTCTCTGCTGCACCGCTTCTTGAGATGCTGAATGGCATGGGACTCCCCACGGCTTTCGGGGCACCTCTACTCCTCTTGGCTGTCAGGATCTGCTGGGGGACAGGGCCATGGTTGCGGGGTGTATTAGTCCATTCTCATGCTGCTATGAAGAAATACACAAGACTGGGTTATTTATAAAGGAAAGAGGTTTAACTGACTCATGGTTCAGCATGGCTGGTGAGGCCTCAGGAAACTTACAATCATGGTGGAAGGGGAAGCAAACAAGGTGGCAGGAGAGAGAGAAGTGCCAAGCAAAGGGGGGAAAGCCCCTTACAAAACCATCAGATCTCATGAGAACTCACTCATGAGAACAGCATGGGGGACCTGCCCCCATGATTCAATTACCTCCCACCAGGTCCCACCCACGGCATGTGGGGATTATGGGAACTACAATTCAAGATGAGATTTGGGTGGGGACACAGCCAAACCATATCAAGAGGGATGTGCATTTGGTCTGCTCGGGGCCATGGTGAGTGAGACAAGTCAGGATGAAGCTGTGGTCACCCCTCCTAGCTGCCCTTCTGCAGCTCAGGGACTCTAGATCTGCTGTAGCCCAGGCACCGCACAACTTGCTTCCTGGGCCAAGCAGCTTCGTGTGGGTCAGCAGCCCAATTGGTAAAATGGACACTAAACTGAGCATTAGGATTCTTGAGTTCTAGACTCCATGCTTCCCCTGGCTAGTTGTGTGACTGTGGAAAAGTCACTTTTCTCTGGGCCTTAGTTTCTCCCTCCAGAATATAAAAGGGGTTGAACTCAATTCCCTCCTCCCTTCCTTCCTCCCTCCCTTCCTTCCTTCTTTCTTCCCTCCCACATGTAGGACTCCATTGGAGATACCAAGATGAATAAGGTTTTATCAAGAGGCTAAAAGAGGACACACAAGGTAGCAAATAAAACAAATAGGCAGTGATGAGTATAATTACAAAAACATGGGCAAGACATGGAGCTGGTACAGAGGACAGAATGGTTTGCTGAGGAGTGGGGAGAGACAGCTCCAAGGAAGGTTTCCCTTGGATACTGAGCTGGGTTTGGAAGGTGATTTTATGTTCCTTTCCAGCTCCACCCCTCGGTATGTCCCATGAGATTCTGCTCTTGTTATAAGGGTAGATGGGATGGGGAAGACAGAGGGGGAAGCAGTGCTCTGATTTATTTTATCAAGTGCTCTTTAAAACCAGAGAACCAAGAAAAGAATGCCTCAAAGTGGAAAATGGCCCTTAGCATGACAAGCCTGTCCTTGAAGATTCAGTCAAACCAAGGCAATGGCAGCATGGACAGAGCCGGGGAGAAATGCTTGCCTGGTGCTCAGAAAAAGGTCACTCACAAGCAGGGTGAGCAGTGGTGCCTGATACATGCCTGCCTATGCCCTCCTGGAGAGCTCAGAGGCTCAGGTGTGGCACTGAGGTGCCATCTACCCTGCAGGTGAGCGCCAGGCTCAGCAGTGCACTATTGGGACTGCAGCCCGGGGTTCAGCTGACTCTTCTGATGTGGGAACGGGGTACCATTCTTTACAAGCAACCGAGCCTTGCTCAGACATGGCCTCCCAGTCCTCTCCTGAGCCCCCAGGCTGTGTTTGCCAGCCCCCCTCCCTGAAATTAGACCCATTCTCCTCTCTTTCTAATGGAAATCACCCTGGTGATTGCTGGGCCTTCCCATCCAGTCACTGGCCTGCGACATGAGGGCAGGGGCAGTGACAGGTGTGGACCCCACTATGGCCTGAGAGCCTGGCGTCCTCACAGCAAGTGCACAGTGGGTGTGGGTTGAAAGAAAGAACGAGAATAGCCAAGCATTGGTCTGGCATGAAGATCCTTTCCAGGGGCTTCTTCCTAATGACCTGGAGGAAAGTCCATTGCCCTCGGGGACTGCTGGCGCTTTGCAGACTGCCCCTCCAAAAATAAAAACGGCCATAAAACAGGGAAGGGGGATACTCGTTGTTGCCTCAGAAGCTCAGCAGACAGACGGGTGAGGGGAGCAGATGCCGCTATTTCCAAAGCCCCCTACAAAGCCCCGTTCGTGGAGTCCCACGCTCATGTGGGCGGCTGCCAGGTGCCAGGTGGTTTGCTGGGCCCGGGGTTCTGAGGGGAGTCGGGGGAGTCTCCCATCCCTGGGCCGAGGGCTGCTGTGAGGGGAGCAGTGCCACAGGTGTGCACGAGAGGGACAAGCTCACCTGCCCAGCACAGTCAGAGCAGGTGCCGCACTGGAGATGGGGCTTCATGGGTGAGCAGGAATTCAGTGGAAAAGGAACGGCAAAGAGAACAATGCGAGCAGGTTGGGAAGGGACAGGAGAGAGCCTCTCAGAGGCCCAGAGTTTGGTAACCTATCCAAATCCACACAGCCGTAAACAGAGGGGCTTGGACTCGGACACCGATACTTCACCCCAGAGTTCACCCTCTTTACCACTCTACTATTGCTGCCATAGTTAATGGGTATCTACAATGTTTACAAGAAAAGCAACTACTTTGTTCATGGTGATTAAAGCCCAGGTACGGAGGAAGGAAAGTAGCAGAAGATAAAGCCAAAAATAGGTTAAGGCCAGACACGTAAGAGCCCTGAGGCCATGCAAAAGAGTCTGGGCTTGGGGCTCTGGCTGTTGGAGCCTGTGGGGATTGCTCAGCAGGGGGTGCCTTGGGGCACAGCGTGCCAGCCTGCAGGTAGGGCAGGAGCTGGGAGCTGACGGTGGGGAGATGGAGACAGGTTTGAGAGCAGAGGAGAACTGGCTGTCATTGAGAGGAGAGGAAGGAGTCAATAATGACCCTGAGGTGTCTAGTCTGGTCTAGGGTGGGTGGGTGATGGTGCCATTGACCAGACCGACCTGGAAGGAGAGACACGGATGATGTGTGTGGTTCCCAGTGGGGGAACTCCTGTCCAGGCCAAAAACCTTTTCAGTCCAGCGTGATGCTTGGTTCCTAGTAGCAAACATCAAACAAATGAACTATACTGTTAGCCAGTGCATTTCTGCCTCCCATGCCATGGGCTCCCCCCACCCAACCCCAGCACCGAAGGTAGAGAACTCCCCTGCCCGGGGGATCCTTCTTTACTGGGCGTCCGATGGTCCTGGCTCCTGCCCCACCCCATCCTCCCCCCAGCTCTCAACACAGAAGCCCTAGCTAGCAGGACAAAGAAAAATCCTACATTAACTGTTACGCCGCTGCCTGCTTTCCTTCAGGCCTGCTGCCTTATTTCTATCCAGCCCCAGGCATGTGTGGCAGTTCAAGCTAACGCTTCTCCCCATGATGACGTTGGCCACACTTTGGCAATGTTTCTCTCCTATAAATGGGAAGTTCCTAAAATTACACGGCATGGGTGACCTGCTCTGCCCTTACTGGTCTGCTCACGTCCTCATTGCCTGACTTCACCCTATGCAGGGTTTGCTGGCTAATCGGCCACAGACTATGGTTTTGAGAAATGCAGTTAATACTCCACAGAAAACCAACCCAGTTTCTACAAAGAGCCAAATACTGTTGAATCAACTCTACGCCAATGGTTGTTAAAACCGCTCACTGGGGTCAGCGCTCTCCCTGCCCCACCAGTCTTCCACTGCTTTCTGTTGAACTGGGCAGTTTCCAAGTGGTTTGAGTGACAGCCATGAGCCGCTGATCCAGAAGCATCTTGCTGGTGGTGTCTTGGCAGAACACTGTTGCCCAATACTAACAGGGACAGTTTAACCATGTGGAAGGGACCTCAGAGATATTCCCATCCAGTGCCCCCAATTTGCAGATGAAGAAACTGAGGCTTTGAGAGGCCAACTGTCTGTCCACAGTCACACACCCAGTCAAGGGCACAGCCAGGACTGGCACGCAGACCTGCTGACTTCCGCCCTCCCGTGGCACCCTCTGGTGACCCATTCCAACAGTGAGCAGTTTTCCTTCCCTTGCTCAGAGGAAAGCTTGCTTTCTAAAGAGCTGGCCACGTCCCCGGCAGGAGCTTCCCGGAGGACTTGCAGCACTCTGGCTCCTGCAGACCCCTGGCTAAGTATAACCAGGCCCCGTTGACCCAGACTCATCTCCTGATTTCTTCTGGACAGCAATGCATGTGGATTTGTTGTTCTCTAGACCTGAATCAGGGAAGTGTGTCCCTCCAGACCCTGCCCCGTGGCCCAGGATCCGGCGTCACTTTGCAAGCTTTGCAAGATCCCAGCCCCATTTGTGTGGCCTGCAGGTGCCCTGGCAGAGAGCAGGCCTCCGTCGGCCGGTCGGCCGAATCCACACTGCTCCTCTCCGGGGCTGCATTTCTCATAGCCTCCAACTCCCCTGGGAGCCATGGTTTTTTCCTTTCTTGCATAATCTGATTTTTGCCCCTTTAGATGAAAATTCTGTTCCTCAGGATTACCCCACTTTCTACCTTAAAGCTTCTGCCAAAGCAAACACCCTAACAAACAGACAGAGGGAAAGGATGGGGTTCAGGTCCTGAACAAATCTCAGTAGCCCTCCAGGCAACCCCTCCCAGGGGAGGGAACCTGGAGCTTCAAGGGGCCCCTCCTGGGACTGAGCGACCGGGAAGCCACTGTGTTCTGCGAGGCTCAGCACAGCGCCACCAACTGGGAAGAGGAGGGCAGGACACCTGGACCCCATTCGTTAATTCTGCGCAATGGTTCTCAGCTGGGATCACCCGGGAACTTCATAAAAAATTCATGGCTGGGTCCCACTCCCACAGACACTGACCATCAGAGGAAATGGACCCGTCCCTAAATGGCGGGCAGAGAGACTGGGAGACAGAAGTCCACCTTCCCAGGAGCAAATGACAGAGACGGTCAGAGGTCCCAGAGGACCCAAATCCTGGGAAAACACTCCAAACAGCCCGCATCCGGCACCTTGAGGACACTTGCACCCACCCACTATGCTCTGCTGAGGATAACAGTCACTAAAGGGCTCCTCAGCTTCATGGCAGGAAAGAACAGTCAAGCCCCACCACCCCAGCTACATTTCCCAGGTACTCTCTTTCCAAGAAGGCATCCCCCAGACCTGCAAATCAGCAGTGTCCCGTCCCTGCCCCCTCTCAGGACTGAAAGGGAATCAGACAGCAAAGAAGGTTCTCCTCCCTCCTCCTGTGGTCCCAGGGAGCTCCAACTTGTCCAGCACAGTGGCCCTGCCATCATGGAGGCAGCGAGACTGAGCGAGCAGGCCCTGGGCTCTGAGTCCTGGTCCTGGCCCTGCCCCTAACTCGGGCCATTTACCTCTCCTCCATGGGCCTCAGTTCCTTCCTCTGTAGAACAGGGAGGGATAAGGTGCCCAGCCGTGCTTCCCCAATGGGCAAATATAAGGATTGAACAAGGGGAGGTGCTCAAAATGGCACCTCCACATCCATCAGGGAAACGTGGACAGAGGGAGGGAGCGCTCTGAGGGGAGGGGAGGCGAAGGGACTCAGGTATATTAGTCATCCCCAAAACTGAAGTCATTTCTCCCCGCCTCATATGCAGTAGGAACCATAGTAAGATGCACAGAATCAGAAGTCAGACCCAGATGCAAAATCTGCAGCTCGCTTACATGTGTGACCTTGGACAAGCCTGCAAACCTCTCTCAGCCTCCGTTTCCTCATCTGTAAAGCTAGGCCACCACACTGTTCTCACAGGCTCTTAGGAGGCCTGAATTGAATAAGACAATGCACGAGAAGTGCCTGGTACCCAGCAGGCACTCAAGGAATGGCAGCTCCTGAGGCCCCCACCACCCCCTGCTCCAACCCGGTGGTCTCCTGCAGGTCAGGGGGGCAGCTGTCCTGGCCATGGGCATCTGGACCCTGGTGGAGAGGAGCAGCTACCTCAGCATCCTGGCCTCCAGCACCTTCACTGCCTCCGCCTGCATCCTCATCTGAGCGGGTACTCTCGTCATGGTGACCGGCTTCCTGGGCAACAGCACCATCTCCTAGGAGCAGAAGGGCTGCCTCTCCATGCTCTGCAGGGAGGGGGACCCTGCACTACCACCCTATTTCCCAGTGAGGTCCCCAGCAAGGAAGAAGGGCTCCAGTCCTGGAGTGGGAAGCGGCTGAGGCCATGGGACAGCCAGAGAGGGGGTGGCTGCTCTCCAGCCTGGTGTTCTCCAGGATCTTAGGACACAGGCCAGGAGGCCAGCCTCGGCAGCTGCAGTAGCAGCTCCCTCTCATCTGTCTCTCCTCCTCCCTCTCCTTCTCCTCTGCCCCTTCCTTCTTCTCCCTCCTCTCCTTCCGCTTCTCCCTTCCCTTCTCCTTCCTCTCCTCCTCCTCCCTTTTCCTCTGCCTTCCCCTTCTCCCTTCCCTTCTCCTTCCTCTCTCCTCCTTCTCCCTTTTCCTCTGCCTTCCCCTTCTCCCTTCCCTTCTCCTTCCTCTCCTCCTTCTCCCTTTTCCTCTGCCTTCCCCTTCTCCCTTCCCTTCTCCTTCCTCTCCTCCTTCTCCCTTTTCCTCTGCCTTCCCCTTCTCCCTTCCCTTCTCCTTCCTCTCCTCCTTCTCCCTTTTCCTCTCCTTCCGCTTCTCCCTTCCCTTCTCCTTCCTCTCCTCCTCCTCCCTTTTCCTCTCCTTCCGCTTCTCCCTTCCCTTCTCCTTCCTCTCCTCCTCCTCCCTTTTCCTCTCCTTCCGCTTCTCCCTTCCCTTCTCCTTCCTCTCCTCCTTCTCCCTTTTCCTCTGCCTTCTCTTTCTCCCTTCCCTTCTCCTTCCTCTCCTCCTCCTCCCTTTTCCTCTGCCTTCCCCTTCTCCCTTCCCTTCTCCTTCCTCTCCTTCTTCTCCCTTTTCCTCTGCCTTCTCTTCCTCCTCCTCCTCCTCCTCCTTTTTCCCCTCGTCTTCCTCTCCCTCTCTTTCATCCTTTCTCTTCCTGTTTCTCTTCCTGCTCCTTCCAGATTTTATCATGGCAATTTTCAAAGATGTGCAAAAATTTTAAAAAGTGCTTTAATGAACCTCCATCTTCCCATCACCCAGGGCTCAACAGTTACCACTTCATAGTCCATCTCCATTCGCTGGCCTGCACCCTCCCCTCCATCCCTCCCTCTCCCCTCCCCAGGATGGTTTTGAAGCAATCCCAGATATCAAATCATCTGTCAATATGTCAGCATATTTCTGAAAGAGCAATAAACTTTTTAAAACATTTAAAAAACAAATATTTCAGTATGTACCTCTAAAACTTAAGGATCCTCTTTCAGAAAACATAGTAACATTACCATTATCATACCTAAAAACTATTAACAGTTGATTCCTTAATATCACGAAATAACCAGGCAGTTTCAGCTCTCCCCAACTGACCCATAAACTGTTCTTTTTAAAAAAGTTATTGGGGTCAGAATCTAAATTACGTCCATGTGTTAAAATCAGTTAATTGGTCTCCTAAGTCTCCTTTAGCCTCTAAGTTCCACCATCAATCTCTCTCTCTCCTTTTTTCTCCTCTTGCAATGTATGTGCTGAAGAACCAGGTCATTTGTCCTGTCACGTTTCTCCCAGTCTGGATTTTCTGGTGACACCCCCGTGATGTTGTCTAACATGCCCACCTGGAGGTTAGATCTAGAGGCCTGATCAGATCCCACTGATCTGAATGTTTGGAGAGCGCCTGGTGCATGGCTGGTGTTACAGGCACCAGAGCCTCCTTGACAGCCTTCCGCCTGGGAAGCTGGGAAGATCCGCAGCAGCCCAGAGTGTCAGGAGGGGAGGCTGGGGTGGAACGTGCAGGACCAGAGGCCTGGAGTCCAGCTCAGGACTCAGGCAGACCCCAACTCCCTAACTTCCATGCCCTCTTGGCAGAGGCAAGCTCCCTGCTGCCTGGGGCCTCTCTTCACCCCACAGCCCCTCCCAAGGGTCAAAGCCTAGTGTGTGGGAAGAGAAGAAGAGGACAGATGAGGCCGAAAAATGTCCAGACCAGCAAGGAAGTGTGAGGGGCAGAACCAGCCCAAGTCTCAAAGAGAAATCAGGCCAAGCCTGAAAGGAATCGGGCAGCGGGAAGAAGCCTCAAAGGCCCCCGTGTTCCTTCTCCGGCTTCCCGGGTTCCACCACAGACTTTGCAGCCTCTGTTTTTGCACAGTGACCCAGGGAGCCAGTGGCAGAGGAAGGGTGCCGCGAAAGCCCGTGGACCGTCCCCTGCTGCCTCTCACCAGCAGCGACCTACTTTCCAGCTGTGGATATGAAGCACCTGTGTACGGGCCTTTAGGATGGCCCTCCCGTTTTGAAGAGAGGGAGAGCCTACAGCCAGGGCGCTGGGAGAGTGGATGTGATAGGCCTGCAGGGTGAAGGCCCCAGGGCATGGGCTTTGAGCTCTTTTCCAGCACTGGGGACTGGTGTGCCAGGGGCCAGCCATACGCCCACACAGCCCTCCAGCCTGGGGCCTATCGTGAGGATTTCCAGCATCCTGGGCAATGCGATCGCTCAGCTGAGGTCCCCGAGAGCCGAGTGGCACATCCTAGACCTGACCAACATAGCTGGATGGAGGCATGTGGTGGGACAGTGAACCGGGCATGTACCATGGCCTGGGGTGGAGACTCTCTGTGCAGCACCGACCAGCCCTTAGGGGGCCTGAGGCTTGCGGGACCAGTGCTGTTGGGCCCAGAGAGAGAACCCCTTTCCTCTGCAGTGTTGGCGAGCCCACTGTGTCCTGTCTGGTTCCGTGCCCCTCAGCAGGCTTGGCCTTCAGCTTGGCCTCAGGCTTCAGGCCAAGCTTCCGCCCCTCACACCTGGAGGTCTGCCCACAGGCAGGCAGCCAAGCCGCGTGGTCTCCGCTGCCTCCTTCCTTCCACCAGGTCATCTTGTTGAGGGAGGACAGGACTCACCTCTGGACAGCACAAGAGGGAAGGCAGAAGCCCTCACCTGGAACCTTTCTTCTGACCCAGACCCTTGGTTCTGAGGAGCCCTTAAAGGCCAGTAGTCCCTGCAGCACGGGGAAACAGCCCCCTGCATTCCTCCTGGGGCCTGATTAGAACACAAATGGCCACTGTTCACCGAGAGCCACCTACCTCTGTCCTTACTATAGCAACCTGCAAAGTCCCGATAATCTGAACTCTCTGCCAAGCACCATTCTCAACACTCACGCATGTCAACTCGGTCCTCTCTGTGCCCCAAAGAGCAGCTTATTCTTACTATGTGCATTGACAGGGGAGGAAACAGAGGGCAGGGGGAGGGAAGTGATTTGTCCAGAACCACACTGTGTGTGTGATTGTTTTAGGCAATGGTCAATCGGGGGCAGCCGCAAGAGGGGGCACAGGAGAGGCACAGGACAACAGATGTTCCTAGACTCACAGGCCCCACAGAGTCACTGCACACTCCGCTGGGAGGGGTCGCATGGGAGGAGCACCCAGGGCCCAGGCTCCACCAAGCAGGTGGGGGGCAGAGAGCGGGTGAGGCTTTTTTATCGGGGATCAGAGTGAAGCACACCAAAAACAGACACGAGGGAATTCCACCAGTGCATTTGAATGTTACTAGGTCACAGTCAGGGGAACTTGTGGCACAGCCGGCCCCATGACAATAGTGCACTGGGTCACCCAGGCAGGTGCACACAACCTGTGTCTGGGGATGTGGAGGCAGCAGGAAAATGTGAAGTTTTCAAATGTGCGACACACATTGCTGGTGAGTGGCATGTGGTCTAGCTCCAAGCCCATGCTCTGACCCACCATGGCCCACCACACTCCACTGCATCCAAAGAGGTAGTATTCACCCCTGCTTTACAGATGAGGAGGCCAGGCTGAGACGTGCAGGAAGTAAGGGCCAGAGCTGGACTGGGAATTGCAGTCTGTTGGAATTGCCTCCAAGAGTCTGCTTCTCCTGGGGGCCAAGGCTGAAGGAAGGCAGAGGGACAGGAAGCTGAGCGGGGCAGGGATGAATGTGTGCAGGGCACACCCTGCCGTCCATCTATGGGTAGGTCTGTGTGGAGCCGTGGCTCTTGGAGATCTGGCTGATGACAAGAGAGGGCTCTGTGCAGGACCCAGCCCAGACCACTAGGGCAGGAGACCAGGGGTGTCATGGTGAGACCCTAGACGCCTTGGGCATCCCAGTGCCTCCTTGCTCCCATTATATAAGAAAAGAACAGCATACCTGGGTTAGAGCATATTTAGTTTGGAAGGGAACTTGAAGGTCACAAGGTCCAATCCTCCATCCAAAGGTTCCAGGCTGAAGGGCACTGGCTGGGTGAGAGTATGGGCTACCTAGGCATTAATGGAGACACTCAGAATTATTGGCTTTTGGGGAGAACAGTCTAATCTTAAGAGCTCTTCCCAGAAAAGCCTTAGGTTTAGCACCTGACCACACTCTGCTCTCCAAGCCACTGATCACAGCCTCCTCTTCCACACTCTGCCTTACACAATCCATTTGCACGATCTGTCCAGCCATTCAGGCTGATCCATGAAGAATGGATGTCTCTAGCCTCCCCACACACAATCTGACTGTCACTTAGTCTGGATGGCCTGCCCAGAGGGGACCAAGCCCTGAGCCCAGGGCTGTGTAAGAGAGATGTGGAGACTTAGTAAAGATCAGGGTCCTGTGCTTGCCTAAATGCTTGATGGGCACCTCTTGACCCACCTTTCTGAGCTTCAAGGAGTCAACAAACAGAGAGAGCCTTGTCATCTCTCTGGGGCTTGAGGCAGGGCTGGGGCAAAGTGGCTATTGGACAGGCTGGCATGAGACAATGTCCTTCTTCTCAGCTCTACTTTACTCACTTCTGTGGAGACCTGCCTGTGTTCATTCTCATCCCACATAGAACCGGGGATCTTTCTGGTTCAAGTCACTAAACAGACACATCAGGGAGGCAACAGCTTGAAATTGAAAGCAGAAAAAAGTGTGCATGTACACAAACATGTACAAGCATGAATGTGTGCGCGCACATACACGCATGCACACCTGCACACGCACACACCTGCACGTGCATGCATGCACACTTGGCCACCAGTTCAGGACTGCAAGGACAGGCATCTCTGCCAGGGGGCTAGCAAACAGCAAACCCCACGGCCTAGAATCTGCTTTTGCTTTCTTGACTTTTCCTGCCCTGGTCTGAAAGAACCAATGACAGAACTGGCTCAGGGACCGAGCATGGGGTGAAGCAGAAGATCTGAGTAACCCATATCCTGGCCCACCAGCCCCAGAATTATTGAGCATTTGATTGTTTAAACCAAAAAGACGGCTGCAGAAACTTTCTTGGGCTAACACAAGTAGGAATTTTTAAACCCATTTAGAGTCAAGCGTGTGGTTAAGGCAGCATAAACGCGTTGTGTGCTTCTTGGCGGTTTCTTCCTGGTTTCATTTCTTTTTTCCTCTCCATGTCCAACTTCCTTTTGAAATCTTGAATCAGCTGAGGGCTGAAGGAAGCCCCAAGGGGGAAGCACGATGAGTCTAGCACTAGACAAAGTGGTCCCTGAAGAGGAGAGGAAAGGATGAAAGACCAGGCCTCGAATGAAGTGCATCCACCTTGGATCAGGAGGCAGCGGGAGGCGGACATGGGAGTTCCCAGGGAGCTACCCAGAGAGGGGCCGTCCAGCTCCCACATGGGCACGTCATCTGTCCCGGCCCAAACCTTCCTCCAAGTACATCTGCAGCCCCTCAAAATCACTTTCTCAAGAAGGAAATGCTCGTCAGGGACGGGAATAGCATGTCTTTGCTGGTGCTGAGACGATGATCAGCTTGGCATCAGAAATCTGCAGAGAGGGGAAGGGAATGGGGTTTAAATTATTTACACCAGACCTTCTCTTTTAGCAAAGACTGCATGAGAGAGACAGATAATTCAGGCCATCTGGACCCGAGGCCGATGACCAGGACAGATGCCACCTAGATCAAAAGAGGAAGATATTTTTAGAGTTTTGAATGTGGGCTCTGAAAACTTTTATATCTTAAGCCAAATGAAGATCATGATGGATGGTTCAGACTTAACTGGGTCTTTATCAGGGGATGGATTAAAAAGTAAGAAGTCCTAGAAACTAATTTCTGAAAATGAGGGGAGCCAGAATTGCAACACTTCCATCAAATATGCCGAGGCTTGGTCAGCCAGGGCAATGGGGTCCAGGATCAAAGATAATATCTGGGCTCAGGCTGAAAAGCTGGTTTTCATGGAGCTTGCCCAGCTTGCTCTGGGGCCTCAGGTAAGTCACTGCTTTCTGCTTTGCCACTTTGGCGTTGCCATTTTACCTGGGACGAGGTGTGAGGATAAGGAGGAAGTCTTTTCAGGTCTTAGGAAACGAGTCACCACATTATATAAAGATTGTAAAAATGTGGCTCTGGTGAACATTCTCATCACCATCACCATGGCCAAGCTCCTTTGAGAAGAGACCTACATAAGTAAGAGTTATTCTTGGGCCCACTGCCCCCAGACCCCCACAGCCTTGGCTGGGCCACATCCTCTAAAGAAGCTGGGACTGGTGGGAAGTTCGGGGGAACCTGGGTCCCTGGACCCGGGAACTGGACTGCATCGTCCCCTCATTTCTCACCCACATGTTCCTTTCTGTTGCTCCACCAGCCACCCAGCCCCACGGTGGGCCTTGCCTCATCTGTTAGGTGGTATTTTCATCTTTGGTCAGATGACAGCCCCCATGCTCCAAAAATTCTCCTGCAGCCAGGGCTTGGAGAATCCCGACCCCTCTCTGGCATGAACCTCTCCCCATCCAGGGTGGCTTGTGTGGTAGAGCCAGGGGAATGGAGAAGATGACCTCTGAAGCCTGAAGGCTCTTTGGGAAGCAGGACACAAACATCCTGAAGAGCCAGCCTTGAGCTGGCTGCACAAGAGACTCATAGACTCTGCGTCAACATCCACCTCTCCAGGCTGCAGTGGGTGTACCTGTTCACCGCCACCTCCAGCAGCACTGTCGCAGCGGAGCAGTTCTCACAGCCAATGAGCTTCCACGCCACCTCCCTGCAGTTCTCTGCAACCGAGGCTCCATCCTGCACTGATGGGCTGCCTGACACGTCGGCCTCAACAAGCATTTCCAGCACATTCTCAGCTTTCCTGCTCTGCTGGGCAAAACGCAGGGTGAGAAGGGGAGGGGAAGCACGGGACTGTGGCCCAGTTCTAGGCTTGGATTCTAGCGAGGAACACCAGGTGCCTGCATTAAAAGGTAAAGGACCGTGCAGGTGGTTTGAATTTGTGTTTGGATTTGGTCAGAGGCTCTGACCTCTCTGGGCCTCAGGACTTTTCCTAACCTTTAGGCTGTCCTGTTCTTGGTATCTCCTCACTCTTGTTCTTGGCAGCCTTCCCTACCCCCCGTAGCCACTTTTGTCCTAGAACGAATTACCACTGCTAGGGACACACCACTAGTCCTGCCCTGGGGCCCTTGCCACTGCTCTTATCCCACCTTCACCACCTGCACAGTCCCTTCTGTCCACCTGTGTGCACAGGTATCTGCAGGCTGCACCATCTCTGTCCAAAGCCTGTGAGAAGACAGCCACGGGAATGTCTAGTGCTTTCCAGGGGGGGCTGGGAAGAAGTGGCAATTGGTCACCTCCCTATACCTGAATCCCCTGAGCATCCTCTGAGTCCCCTGCTCTGTGTCTCCCCATGGGGCACCTGGCCCCCATCCCCCCAGCCTGCTGGCCAGGCCCTGCTGCCCTCTCTGGGTGCTGCCCTGACTCAGCCCATTCCAACTAAGTTCTTCATAGTCCCAGCTTGAAGCTCAGTGGACGCCTGTCTTGGGCGTGTAGTTCTGGAATTCTGTTCTCCTTCCGGGCCCACCCCCCACCACACACACACACACACACACACACACACACACACACACGTTCCTCTTAGACCCCAACATTTGGGCTGGCGCTTTGGATGGCCTCAGCCACATTTTCTCTTTTTTTCCTATTTTATTTTTTGAGAAACAGGTCTTGCTATATTGTCCAGGCTGGTCTCGAACTCCTGGACTCAAGCAGTTCTCCTGCCTCAGCTCCAAGTTGCTGGGCTTACAGGTGTGAGCAAGTGCAACTGCTCAGCTGCATTTCCTTGATGTGCTTGTAGAATACCTCCTGCTTCCCCAGCATCCAGTTTGCTCCCTCCCTGCCTCTTCCAACTTAACCCTCACTCCATCTCATCTACAGCTCTCCTTACCCCAGCCCTGGTCCTCTTCTCTGCTCCCAGCCCCCCGGGTCAGGAATGTATGTTAGTATCAGAAACTGGCCAGAGCTCATCCTCTTGTCCTCACTGTAGAGCTGCTCCCAGTGGAATGGCTGAGTCCCAACCTCCGCCATAGCTGCGGCTGGATAGCCCAGGCTGTGAGCCCTGGGCTGGGGCCAGGACGGGTAGAGGTCACCTTCAGCCTTCCGACAATGACATCTTGTTACAGGAATGGCTTGAGGCTTCCAAATTCACATCCTCTGGTTTGCACAAACAGGCCAGGCAGCTGCACCTCTGAGCTGCCTCCAGTCCATGGTTAATTGCCAGAAAATAATTCGCCCTGAGGTCATTGCCGTTTAAACAGCTGGCTTCGTCTTTTCCTGTTTGGCCGGTCGTTCTGGGCTCCCTGGCCCTCCCTCCACCTGCTTCTGTGATCCTCTCAAACACAGCCGGCTGGGAGCCTCAGGCTGGGCTCTTCTCCCTCCAGCTTAACTTGGCGACGTCTTGATCCTCGTGTTGTGCTGATGCGAGGCTGTTCTGGGAATAGGCTAGTCCCTCCACCTCGTCACGACCTGCCTGGACACCAAGCCTCCACCATCAGGCTATCACTTGCAGGAAATTTTGCAAACCCTGTGTCTCTCTAATCATACAGGATGGTTGGAGAGACAAAAGAGGAATGAATGCTTCCACGAAGCTCCCTCTTTGTGGCAGAATCAGTCCAATGGAGAAATTCTGAAATTCCAGTTTTACAAAGTTCTTCAAACTTACCTCAAGGATGGCACCAGCTGAAGCTCAGTTGCCCTGTCTCTTATGCACCAGTGCATCTGCCCCAGAAACTCTTATCTGGGGCTCAGTTTGCCCCCATGTGGTATAAGTCCCTCCAAAGATTCCATTTCTAGTTACTCGTCTCAATGTCACAATGAGAAATATTTCTGCATATTTCCTGCAAAGCGTCTCATTAAAGAAAGTATTGGTTTGATTCAGAAAATGCTATGCTGTTCCAGCTTCACTTTGGAGCTATAGTTTTAGAAAGTATCCAACTCTGCTTCTAGTTTAAGCTGTTCTGTTAAAGAGTTAATGGAAAAAACCCCACTATGGTATGAGGAAGGGGGTGGGAATTAACGTTTGGGTCCCATTCTGGGCCTAAAACACTGGTTCCCTCTATGTTTTGAGCCTGAAATTGAATCGTTCTTATGGAAGGCAGATGCTAGAGGAGCTTTCTTTGGGATTCTCATTACCCGTTTCCATCAGACCAGGCCATTAGATGGTTGCTTCTAGAAGGATGGTGCAGCCCTGAGTCTGCAGGGGGCAGACTGGTCACAAAAACCAGAGTGGAGCTGGGGGTCGGACTGGAGTTCATTGGGCAGGTTCAGTTCACACCCCGGTGCACAGGGTCCACGAAGGCAGAACAAGGCACAGGTGAGAGCCAGGAGGGAAAGCAGGGATCCAAGTGTACACAGCCCAGGGAGCAAGACAAGCAGAGAGGCCTGGAGCCAGAAGGAGGCTCGGAAACAAGGATGCCAGCAGTGAGCTCACGGGTCAGAAGCTTCTGGCCCAAGGCTTTATGGAGGCCATGCCTGAGCTGAATATTGGTGGCTGAGCAGCCAATAAACGGAACACAGATGGGGCCAGGGCAGGGAATTCCAGGCAGGAGGAACAGCCAGAGAGCAAAGGCAGGGAGGCTGGAGGCTTTGCTGTGTGAGGATCTGTGTACACACAGGGAATGCTTCACAGGCTGTAGAGACAGTGACTAGCTTCTGAGATCAGAGTAGGCTGGGCTGAGTAAAGGGAAGGGTGGAGGGGGCAGAGACCCACATTACAGCCCGTGGCCCTGAACCCAGGACAAGCCACGGGGGTGGAGGAGCAGGCAGGAGATGCTCCACCACTGCTGGCAAGGAGCAGGGCAGCCTGCCCAAGGGGGTACTGCCTGGAGCATCACTGACTTACCCCATCTGCTGGCGAGGATACAGAAGCTCAGCCCACAGGGCCACCATGGATGGCCCTAAAGGTTGTGTCCTATGCAAGGGGACCACAGAAGGCTGGTGCCCTGGACAGTTGGCAAGAGGCTGAGCGCAGGGCAGTGAGGGATGCTCGTGTGCCTGGGGAAAGCTTCCCTGGGCTTCCCTTTTTTTTCTCCATCTTCACCCTCTCATCCCTCACCCCTCCTGACACCCTGTCCCTTGGGGGAGCACCTAACACCCCTGTGTCCACCTGAACCACACCAGCCCTAACGTGCTGAATCCCCGCTACATGAGCCCAGTGCTCATCCATCCATCCGCGCATCCGTTGTTCAGTGGGGAAAGTAGCACGTAGCAGGTGCGAGCACAGGCTCTGCAGCCGGAGTTCCTGGGTTCCATGCCTCACCCAGCCACGTATTTGCTGTGTGACCTCAGGCAAGCTACTTAGCTTCTCCACGCACGTGTGCTCATCTAGAAAACGAGGCTGATGCTCGTGCCCACGTGGCAATGTGATGAGTAATACTAGTACTCATCTCTGAGGGTGGATGGGAGAGACACGCAAAGTGCTTGCAAGGGGGCCGGCACCTGGGAGCACTCATACATGTTGGCTGTCACTGTCATGGAGCACCACCGTGTGCCAGGCTCTGCTTGGTGCTCCTGGGCTGCTCACATGAGCAAGGCGCTGACTCTGCCAAGGAAGGGTGCTTTTTTTTTCTTTTGGAGAAAGAAAAGGGATGCTTTCTGCTGCTCCTGCCCTGAAAACACTGCGTGCCCCTCTGCTCTTCTCCTACTAGGCTTGAGAAGCAAGACCAGCACACTCTGAGTTGGGGTGTTGCCTCCTAAGCCACTGGCCAGCAATTCTGGGGGGGGTGGCGGCGCTGAAGAGAATGCGGGGCTCTGCTGGTGCAGCATGGACCCTCCTTGGTCTGGTGAGCTGGGAGAAGCAGGACAGCATGGGGTCCAGTGATACTAACCGTGTGGAAATAGAACTCCTCCAGATTACAGGGCACCTGAGAATTTCTTACTGACTTTTGTTTAATAATTCAAAAACACATCAAATCAAACTTAATCAAGGCAAAAGCTGTCTCTGGAGCCTTCTTCGTGCTTCCTAGAGTCAAGCTCTTACAGAATCACAGCAGCACCCCCCTCCCCAGCTCACGAAGGAAGCTGGAGGACTCCACAGCTGCTTCAGGAAACAGACTATCCCCAGGGAACCCTTCAGAGATCTTGGGACCAGATAGGATGTACCTGGACTCCTGGAATTCCCTCTCCAGCCTCCAGGTCCCGTGAGGATGTGAGCTGGAGCAGTACGGGCTTCCCCGATCCTTCCTGTGTCCAGGTGAGCAGCCTCCTGCCACAGAGCTGCCCTCCCAGGCAGGCACAGCACACAAGGCCGTGCATGCTTCTGTCCGTGTTCCGTTCCTGGCTCCTCGGATCTTCCATTTGTGCCTCCTGTAGTGTATAGGGGCACATAAACAAATCAAGTCCCAGCGTCAGCTGTCAATGTGTGGCCCAGGGTTTCTCAACCTCGGCACTACCGACATTTGGGGCCTGATAATTCTTTGCTGTGGGGGACTGCCCCGTGCACTGTAGGGCGCTCAGCAGCATCCCTGGTCTCTACCCACTGGTAATACTCCTTCCCCAGCTAATGACAACAGCAAAAGTCTCCAGACATTGCCAAATGTCCCCTGAGGGCCAAATCCAGCCAGGTTGAGAAGCACTGGTATAAATTTAACTAAGGTAATTGCTCTATGGTACTCTCGGAAGTACCAGAAAAAGATGAAACTACTGCCCTCAGTGTGGGGCTGGCACGCTCCCACGGGTTCCTGCTGCCTCCCAGGTGTGCTTTGTAAGACAGCGCACACCCACACCTTAATCAGGGGATGTTCACCAAGCATGCCTCTACATTGAGTGCCACACCAGGCACCGTGGAGGAGTGCGCTGGTCCCCATGCCCAGAAGCTCACAGTCATTCTGGGGGGACAGTGGTAACACCTGAAACAAAAGCAACTGATACAGGGCAGTGGGGGAAGTTGTGCCGTTCATCCAGTGGAGACCTACACCCAGGAATCATGCAGCAGGCATGGGGAGGGACACGGAGGCGGAGCCCCGCCTAGCTGAGGAGAGAAGGGGCAAAGCAGAAAGTGCTGGTGTCAGGAGACGGCAGATAACACGCTGCAGGCATTGGAGGGCAGGGAGTAGCCATCGCTGCTACCTGGCATGGCTTAGTGGAGCCATGACTGAGCTGAGCTGGGTATTGAAGGACAAGGAGGCACCGGCATTCCAGGCAGTTGGGGACGGGGAGAGCAAAGGCCTGAAGGCTAGATGCCTGGCCTGCATGAAAGGAGCTTCATAAAGCAACACGAGGGATGTTTCTCCGCTTTGCAGACAGCCAACCTGTGCCGCGGGAGCCCTGAGATGATTCCGATGCATGGAGGGAGCCAGGAAACGCTGGGTAAATGCAGGGTAGCGGGGCAAAGGTGGATTTGTTAGCATCTGTGCTGTCACACAGCTAAAGGCCCAACAGCCCGGCCCACTGCCCGGGAGTTCTAGCCAGCCTCAGTGCGGGATCCAGATGAGCAGGGCTCTTGGCCTGCTTCCTGGGGCTGTCACACCAGGAGCCGTGACTCAGGGCCTCCCCCACCCAGGTGAGTCACACACCTGCAGCCCTCCTGCTGCGGAAGCTGCTGCCTGGAGCCAGCAGCTGGGGCCACCCAGCCTCAGTCCCTTGAAGCCCCAGGCTGGCCCCTCGCTCCCCTCCCAGGTGTCCTTACATGCTGGAGCCCCTTACTCGGGAGGCTATCCCCACACCCCTCACCCCTGCCTAGCACTCGGCCCCCTCCTCCTCACCCCTCCAGCAGGTCGGTAGCCTGTGTGATGCCTCTGACCGGACTTCGCAGCACTGGCGGGTGCTAACAGCCTGCCATTAAACTTAAGCAGTGAGGTTGTCTCTCCCTTCCCATCCTCCCTGTTCCCCACCCTGTCTTGAATAGCAACCAGGGCAGGGACTCCCAGGGGAGCAGCGTGACGCTGCCACCTCTTCAGGACTATCTTCTGGGCCTGACTCCCAGCCCATGGTGGTAATAGAAGGAAGGTGGTGAGATGCCAGGATGCAGCCCTCCCTGCTGCCAGAGGCCTGGGTCTTCCCGTTCAGTTACAGACGCTGCAGCACCTCACTCTCTCTAGGTTCTGGGCGGCAGCAGGGAGTCGGCCTGTGCACCACAGTGGGAGGGGAGGGCAATTTGGAGCCAGCGGGAAAGGCACCCATGTCAGAGAGGAGCTGTGGGGCCCAGCAGTGCGGGGGTCTGGGTGCGGGTGGAAGCAGCCACACTCTGTCTGATGGGCCAGGCGGCTCCCAGGAGGGTGAGTGCTGGGCTGCACCAACCGCACCTGCCACTGGCTGACAAGGACCACACACCTCATGCTACGGGACCTCAAGTTCAGGGAAGTCAGGAGGCAGGGCAGACCACTGAAGCCTGTCCCTCCCACCACTTCCCTGTTGGGTGCCCCCATCCACTTGGGGTGGGCAGAACCGGCAGTACTGTCATCTTCCCCATCTGCTGATGAGGACGGGGAGGCACAGCCCACAGTCAGGGCCACCGTGGATGGCCCTAAACGTTGCGTCCTATGCAAGGGGACCAGAGAAGGCTGAAATGCGGGCCACTCGACTCTTGCTGAGCCACATTTTTTCTCATTGGAGCACATTTTTCTAATTTACACCAAGGCACTAGCAACCACCCGACTGGAGTCAGCAGATGGTGGAGACTGGACCCAAGGCCAGTTCATGGGCATCTCTTCCAGCCTCCCTTGGCATTCAGGTCCTACTTTTCAGGGGCTCCCCCAGCAGAGGAACCATCCACAAACCCTGGTCAGCCTCCTGCCTCAGCTTCCTGGGGATACCACTCAATACCACCCACAGACCCAGGCAAGCGGGGCCTTTGCCTGGGCCGCACTCAGCCCTCCTTCCTCCACACCTCTCCCCATGGAGTGGAAAGTCTGTGGGGCTGAGAGATGTCCCTTTGTGGAACCTGCGGCTCCCTTCCCCCACTTCTAGACCTCCTCCCAGGAACCCAGGAGCTTGGAATCCTCTGTCCATTCAGCCTATGCATGCAGCGTCTGCACAGGTGTCCTGGAGCTGACGGGACCCCTGGGACGTGCCCCTCTCACCTGTACCCACACAGCACCACACCCAGCCCTCTCCACAGGCTCGGCTAAGGGGCATCTCCCCCTGGGGGAGGGCGGACAGGAGGCCTTTCCTGGTGCAGCATAGAACCTGGGGTAGAAAAGGAGTGAGGTAGGGACCTGCTTCATAGGCTTTGTCTCAGGCCCTCAAGTGATGGGGGCAGGCCTGACACCGTTATTCCAAGACGGGAAACTCCCCCACTATCCCCATTGTTGGCCAGCTCCAACGCTGGGAGACAACAAATACGGCGCAGTAAACTTGGAGCAGGGGGCGAGTAACTCGCTTCATTTAAAAGCCTTATTCTTGTGCTGAGGCTCTTTCCCTGTATGAAGAAATGTCCCCTCTCCTTGTGTTCCTTAAGCCCTGCTCATACCAGGCTCCTTGCCAAATGGTGCAGGAGGTGACTGGATAAGCCCCATGGGCCCCTGCATTGGCCTTGCCTCTGAAACTGGCCACAGCCCCAGTCCATCCTAAGGAGCCCCCCACCCCCAACTGTCTCCCTCCAGCCCACCCTCCTTTCCCTGCTGGGTGAGCCCTAGAGCGTCAGGTGTCACCCATAGCCTGGGCCTTCCCTAGAACCCAGCCATCCCAGTGACTACGGGCAGCTGCCCTGCTGTGGCCAGAGGGGTGGGCAGTGCCCAGGGGCAGCTCGGGGAGAGGTGCTCATGAGTGCGGCTGAACTCCCCCAGGGCAGGGCCAATTTCCATCAACAGTCCTCCCCCGTCTTCTCTCCTCCCTTCTCTTCCCTTGTTCCTGCCCAGTGCTCCTCGGTTGCCTGAACTTATCTGGCTTCATCCCCCTCTCCCTGCCCCCTCCAGCCCAAGTGGGCCTGACATGCGTTTCAGACCTGTTGGCTGCTGCAAGAACACACCAGGGTCAGGGTGGAGCAGGAGCCTCCCTGAGGTGGAAAGTCAGCTGGGAATGAGGAGGGTCACACCTTCCCCGCGTGTGTACATGGCCAGGAAGCCAGGCAGTGGCTGCAGCGGGGCCATAAAGCAAGAAGGGCAACCCCAAGCCTAGAGGCAGCCAGGCAGCGGTGAGAGGAACTGAGAACCCCTGCGGGGCCACGCAGGACAGGGAACGGGCATCGGGGCTAGAAGAGGACACACGAATCACCTTTCTGATTTCTGCCTTTGCTTTTTCCTGAGCCTTGGTTGCTGCTGCCCAGCCCTGCACTCCAGCCATGTGGGCGCACTCTGCTCCCTGAACACAAGTGCCCCATGCTTTCCTCAGGCTCCAGGCTTTGTACGTGTGCTCCCCTCTGCCTGGAATGCACTTCCCTCCTTCTTCGCTTGGCTAACACCTGCTTGTCCTTAGAGATGCCCCTCAGGTGTCACCGCCTCCAGGAAGCCTTCTCTGACTGCCCTCCCCGCCAGGAGCCTCCCATCATTTCTAGGGCTTAACCCACAGTTACATTGATAGCAATTACATTGATTGTAATCACTCACCTGTCCTCCCCACCATTAATAACTTTGAGGACAATAGTTGTCTTACGCTACTTGGCACCTGGCATACAGCAAGTATTTATACATATTGGATGGGTGGGTGGATTACTGAATTGCTGCCAGTCCAATGAGCAAAGGGATGAGTAGAAAACTCGCTGCCAGCAGCCAGCAAGGCTGGGATGTCCAGAGCTGCTGGCGAGAGAAGGAAGATGGCACAGGTGATGGGGGTCCCTAGCAGCTATCTCTGCCACCCCCACCACGTTGGGGAAACATCGGTTATAGGCGTGTCCTGATCCCTGGTGGTGACCCTCTTCTCTCCTTGCTCCTAGTATTTCTGCCTGTTGCTTATTATCTGGTTGAGCTGGTGGCGGGAGTCCCGGCCCATGTGTGTTACCAGAGGGTGAGTGGACGCTTCCTCCTCCTCCATTCTCTGTCCGTGTCCCGATGAAGCCATGCGCGGGGATAAGGGGGGTGCGTGGTGATGGGGGAAGCTGCGGCAGGCACAGGGGTGGTCCCGCTTTCCACCCTGGCAATCTTCCACACATCTGGATCCCAGCTGCTGGCCCTGGCTTCAGCAATTCCCTGACTCCACTGATGCTGATGTCTTCTGCATGGGAGTTGGGGAGGGGGGCTTCCCGTGGGAGCTTAGGTCATCCCTCTCCCCTTTCAAGGATGGTCTAGAGGATGAATCCATCTGTCAGAGGCATCCAAGAAGAAAGGCCTGGGCCAGGATCACATGGAAGACCCTGAAGACAGGATCGAGTCTTACCTGCCTGGATTGAACAGGGATGCAGTAACCAGTCCCATCTGCTCCCACCCTGCTGCCCTCTGAATCGAGAGTTTGAGGCCATGACCAGGGTAACGTTCAGCTGGTAGAGACAACACAACCCTGCTGGCTGTTTAAGCCATGCTGGAATGGTGCTCACAGGGTAACAATTGTAAGTATTTTGAATATCACCTCTTAATCAAAATTAAGATCAACAGACATTTCAGTTTCTGGTGTCTAGCCTCACCTCCGCCTCCCACCACCTCTGGCTGCCACCCTTTACCTGAGCCTCCCAGCCTCCCTCAGCTCTGCTCAGTGCACCTGCACCCTGAATCATGGCCCAGCTTCTGTAACCTCCTCTTTATGGCCATCTTCTACCCTGTTTCCCACTGATAGTCATCACACCATCCACAGGCCACAGTGCTCTAGAGTTAGCTGGGGAGGCCTGGCAGCAGGCCTGGGTGGTAGGCAAGGGTGGGGTGGTCCCGCTGATGCCATCTTATCACTCCTCAGCTGAGTGATGAACAGAAGCAGCACTTGAGCCAGACTCTGACCAAGAACTACGGGCAGGCTAGAGCCACACAGATCCCCGCCTCAGTAGACCGGCTGCAGCAGGAGGTACACCATGCCCTATGGCCTTGAAGGCCAAGCAGACACAGGTTCAAATCCTGACTCTCTTCTTTCCTGTCTGTGTGGCCCTGGGCAAGTTACTTACCCTCTCTGAGCCTCGGCTGCCACATCCCTAAAATGAAGCCTCTTTAGGGTATGTGAGCATTAAATTCGGTCACACCTGTAAAGTCCCTACCACCGTGAGAAGTGCCTGCTGAAGCCTGGTTCCTCTCCCTCCCTCTCCTTGACTCCCTCCTCCAAACCCACCCCTGCTGTCTTCCCGTTCTGGGTCCTGGTGGGCAGGAAGCTGGCAGTACCAGGAGAACTCCATCTCCTGCCAGGATCTGGGCCAGGAAGCCTCTCTCCGGGTTTCTTCTGTCTGTGAGGCTGCCTTCCTTCTTCCCTGGGGAGCGGGGAGCTGAAGCCCCATAAGAGGGAGCGCTACCCGACGGGGGTATTTCAGCTAAGCCACCAACAGAACTCTCCAGTTGTGAGCCAGCAGACAGGATGCTGAGGGACAGAAAGGTGGTCTCCTTTCCAAGAAAAGATGCGGCAGATCCCTCCAGCGAGGCCCACCATCCTGCCAGACATAGGGGGCGGGCAGTGGACCTCAGAGCTGTGCTGTCCAATACGGCAGCCACCGCCCACATGTGGCTATTTACAGTTAAATTAAACAAAATCCAGTTCCTTGCTCACACCAACCACATTTCAGGCGCTCAGGAGCCCCAGATGGTGAGTGAACGCCGAGCTGGGCAGCACAGATGCAGGACGCTGCCTCCATCGCAGAAAGTTCTCCTGGACGCCACTGTTCCAGATCCTGATGGGTTTGTGTCAGAAAATCCAAGTCTGCTCTACCCACCTGCTCTGGTCCCCCTCTCTCTGCCACCCCACTCCCCACCCTCACCCCCTGGGCCTGGGGCCTTGGTCTTGGTCCAGGGAACGTCAGGCAAGTGGAGGACATAGACATCATGAGCTCCAAGATCCAGGGGCATCATGGCTCAGTGCGGAAGCCCTCACCCCATCTCCCCGAGACTCGGGCTCAGCTCCCAGTTGGCAGAGGGGTCTCTTTTCTGAAATAGTGGCCTAGGGCACATGTGTATACACAGGTGCACACCCACAGGCACACGTGTACCCCACAGACTTAGCCCTGGACTGGGATGGGGCAGCACACACCGCTGGTCAGCCCTGTGCAAGACTAAGTGTGCAGTCACTGGGCCGCGCCTGTGAGGACCTGGGGGAGACAAGAATAGAATAGGACAGAATCCCGCCCGCGAGCTCGCTCAGAAAGCCAGACACACAGCAGGCAACGTGCAGACAGTGCGAGGCTGGGGCACCCCCAGAATAGGGAGCAGGGGAGGTGGGGAGGGCTCCGTGGGGCAGGGGCAGGGTTTGCTTAGGTGGAGGGGGTGGGAGTGGCACGAGGAAAGGTGCCACTAAGAGCAGAGGCCGTGTCACCGACCAAGACCTGCAGGGCACCGGTGCACGCGAACGCAGGCCCTCACACAGGCTGGGAACAGTTAGAACCCCAACCTGCATCTCAGGCAGGAGACCGAAACCCCAGAAAGCAGTGGCTGCAGAGCCAGGGCTAGCGTCGGGCCCCCCAGCAGCACCCCATGGATGTAAATGACACGGGCACAAGCACCTGCATTCACATGACGATGATCACAAAAGTGTCTCTCATTAACTGCGGGTGCTGCGCCAGGCTCTCTTGTAATTGCTTTCCATGAATCACCTCTTTCAGTCCGCATGACGGCCCAGGGTGCAGGTCCTTTTGTTGGCCCCATTTTACAAGCAAGTGGCCCAGCAGTCGTGCGGCACCAGCACACACAGAGACACAGGGATGTGCGAGGCCGCGTGACTCCCTGCCCTCACTGCGCCAGTCCCTGCCCTGTCTGCTGCCGTTATGTTCGGCCAGGACGCCCAGCAGCCCCGTCCATCCCTGTGGACGTTTCCCAGCCCTGGACAGAGGATTCACCCCTTCCTTCTCTGGGGTTCACACACAAGCTTCCATTGTCTTCTACTAAACTACAGTAAATGCTACACTACTTCAGGGCAGGACTGGTGCCTGACTCATGTTTGTTCACTCCAGGCACATGGCGAACCTAGCAAAATGCTGGTAGCTGAACTAATGAACTAATACGGCTCCGCCCACCCAGCCCCATTCCCACACCAGAGACAGCCTCCCGGCCGCTGTGTTCTGTGGCCTGTGTAGGGACTTGGAGTCTCAGGGCCCTGACTCAGAAGGGCAGGAAGTGGCCTGAGTCCGCTGCCTTTGAATTGCTTTCCACCCTGGCTGGCACTTTCCTGCCCTGGAGTGGTGCCGACCACCCCGGGCCTCACTCAGCACTCACACCGGCCCCTCTGGCCAACACTGACCTGCCCACACCGTGGACTCTGGGACACCCTTTGTGTCCCTGCATGTCTGGGGCTCTGAGGTTTCACCTGGGAACCCCTGGCAAGGCTGGTCCCTGTCCCCGTGTCCTGCCTCCTGGATGACCAGGGCCTCCTTGCCCCTTGTGGCTTGTCACCAGCCTGTGTTCTGTCAGGCAGCAGTACACAGCCCCCCTCTCTGGGGACCCCCCCCTCCATCTTGCCCACCTCACAGACCTACCCTGCCCCCAGGACACCCAGCATAATCTCCCTAAAGGACCTGGGTGGCTGCAGGTAGCAGATAGGTGTCCTGCGGGCAGTGCTGGCCCCCAGAGACCAGCTCTCTGCTCAAACAGGGAAGGCAGAAATCGCAGGGAGAGCAAAGAGGGGTTGGGTGAGTATTTGAATCCTGTGTCGTCGGCCCTGGAACCCCACACAGGCTTCTCACCTCCAGCCTCTGCCTCCCCCTGCAGTTCAAGTGCTACGGATGCAATAGCTCAGCGACTGGCAGCGCAGCACGTACCTGCTGTCGTGGGAGGTGAGAGCCGCCAGTGCCCGACAGCGGCTGCAAGGCAGTGGTGGCACTCTGCAGCCAGCCGGCCCACCCCTCCAACATCTGCAAGGGGGTGGTAAGTGCCCCAGCGCAAGCTGGGGACAAGGAAAGGGCCCCAGCCTGGCCTCCAGGAGCCCTCAACGGGCTGGGGTCAGGCAGATGGGTGTGGGAATAGCAGAGCACACATGATTCTTGGCCACGAGCCCACAGTGCCAGGCCCCTCAGACGCTCTACAAAGCCCTGGGACAAGCAGCTCCTGCTGAGAGAGTCCAGGGCACCACGGCATGCCCCTGGGGCCACCCACGAAACCTGTGAGCCACTCAAGGCCAGGTCCAGCCCATGAGTCCTCTGGTCCACCCTCTGCCTCTGCCATATGCACCGGGACGGCCAGCCCTTCCTCCCCACCTGTGCCTGCTTCTGAGCCAAAGCCATGACACCTGCCCTTCCCTTGCAGGGAGGCTGCCTCACCAAGCTACCTGCTACTCATGGGGGCGATGGGCATCAGGGTGGCCTGCCTGGAGGTGAGTTGCAGTTGGGAGACTAGGAGGAAATACTCACTTGGGATATTAAACTAGGCTCTGAACCCGTCTCCAGCGGCAGATATCTCCAGTAACTGGGCTGGCATGTCCGTGCCCTGCGCTGCTCTCTTCTCTCAGCTTCCCTTTGCAACCAAGGCTGATTCCCACAGTCAGTCTCTCCCCCAGAGAACACGAAGGAAGATGCCTGAGGGACAACATGAACTTGTCAGGAACAGGGGCCTGGGAGGAGTGCGGATGTGGGCTCAGGTACGCGCATGCACCTTGAGTGTGTGCATGTGGGGGTCAGTGTGCAAGCCTGCCGTGGTGTGTGTGGGTCCGTGGGGGTCCCCATGTTCCCAGGTCTATGTGGGTGGGGTGGTATGCACTATGTGTGTTTAGGGTGCTTGTGCATGTGTGAGTGTATACATATCTGCATTCATTCCTCTGTGTGTGCGTCTGTGTGTGTCTGTGTGTGTGTCTGTGTGTCTGTGTGTGCGTCTGTGTGTGTCTGTGTGTGTGTCTGTCTGTGTGTCTGTGTGTCTGTGTGTGTGTCTGTGTGTGTGTCTGTGGGGGTGTGTGTGTGTGTACCATCAGCCCTCCATATCCACGGGTTCTGTATCCTTGGATTCAACCAACTGTGGAATAAAAGTACTAACAAAAAGGATGGTTATGTCTGCACTGAACATCCTTGTCATTACCCCCTAAACAATACAGCGTGACAACGATTTACATAGCTTGTGGATTGTATTAGGAATTAGAAGTAATCTAGAGATGATTTAAAGAATGTGGGAGGATGTGCAGAGGTCATATGCAAATACTGCACCATTTTATATCAGGGACTTGAGCATCAGTGGATTTTGGAATCCAGAACAACTGTATATATGTGCGTGTGTGCGTGCGTGTGTGTGCGTGCGTGTGTGTGCACGCACATTCCCCTATGTACATCCAGCTCTCTCCCTGAGGATAAGCAATGCCCTTGGCTCCCATTTCTCCCTTCCACCCAGTCCCCCTGCTGCCACCCAGGAAGTCAAGGTCACTCTCTCAGGCTGCTGTAGTCAAGGGTCCAAGGGAGGGGAGCCAGGAGGGAATCCTCAGAGGCGAGAGCCCCCGCAAGTGTAGGCTGTCCTTCTAGAAGGGGCCCAGCAGTCCTGCTGTCCTGCCCAGCCCTTCCCCGTCCAGTGCTATGAGCACCGTCTACGGAAGAGGAAGAGTAGTGCTTAGGCCTCAGAAGACCCGAGTCCAGTCCTGGCTTTGCTCCTGTGTGACCTCGAGCTACTTAACTTCCCTATCCCTCAACCCTTCATCTGCAAAATGTGGATAATTTCTTCAACCTCCTAAGGTCTAAATAAGAATAAGGTGATGCCTGTGACCCACTTACAGCACGTGGCACAAAGGAAAGCCTCCGTAAGCCTTTATCCAGCTGTCCGCAGACTTCAGAGGATTTCCGATACTTCCTCTCACTGGGTCCATACAACAACCTGAGACCCAGGCCAGACAACGAGTGGCGTTCTCACTTTACAGATCAGAAAGTTGAGACCCAGAGAGGCAACTTGCCCAGGGTCTCACCCCCTGAATTGGCGCCCCGATCTCCTGATATTGGCCCTTCGCTTTCGCAAACTCCCTACCCCGACTCAGAGGTCTGTGGGAAAGAGAAGCAAGGGATGGTGGCCTTGGCTGGCTTGGAGAGCCTCCCAGCATAGGGTCCTTTCAGATGATGGTGCCAGCTACCCACATGGTCTGTGGGCCTGGAGGGTCCAGCTACAGCCTAACATGCTGGGAGGAGGGTCTCTAGCCTTTGGAGGGACACTCACCTTGGTTCTGCCACCTGCAAGTTGTGTGACTGAGGGCCATTTATTTCATCTCTGAGCCTCAGTCACTGATTTGTGAAATGGGGCTGACCGGACCTCATCTGGTAGCTGGTGATGGGAATTAGCAACACCCATGGAAGTGTCTGGCTCACTGCTGAGCAGATAGCAGGTGCTCAACACGTGACACCATCATTTGTATTCTCTCTGCAAGGGCACACTGTCTCTCAAAAAAAAAAAAAAAAAAAAAAAAAAAGCCCCAGTTTCTCCCTGGCCAGACCAGCCTGCTCCCCTTCATCCTCACTCACCTGCAGGGCCAGGGAGCCCAGGAGGCGTTAGCATTGCCGCTCTCTTGCACCTCCCCAGGGCAGGTCTTCTGTCCCATGTGCTGAACCCCAGAGGAGTCACCACTGGGAACTGGGGCAGGGCTGCTCTGTGCCACTGCACCAGGCTCAGCTGAGGTTTCCAGAAACCTGTGACTCCCCGTGCAGAGGGGGCCTGCTCTGTATGGACTCCGACCAAGCCTGGCCCACTCTGTCTATTTCTTCCTGACCTCTCCAGCCCCGAGAGCCCATAGAAGCTGCCAGATGAGGGCAGTGAGGCCGAGGGCCGGCAGTAGGGCTGCAGATGCCCTGAGCCCTAAGGTCAAGGTGGATGGAGCTGCTGTGTAAGTCTGATGCCAAGGAGACCAGGTCGTTGGGCAGTGGACGCTTTCTCCCCACTCACAACCCCCACCATGCAGTCTCTGCTCCTCCATGGTCACTGTGGAATGGCTCCTGATGGGCTCAACCCCTTGCCCTGTTTTCTCCCCTGCGGTCCACTGAGCCAGCCCTGCGGCCGCCAAGTCTCAGGTTAGAGCGCCCTCTGGCGGCCGATGCTGGGCACTACGTTGCCCAAGTCCCAGGTGGGCCGAAGTCTTGAGAAAGGGCTCGCAGTCATCGTCGCCAGCAGGCAGACACCAGGCACCTACCTCCCCGACATACCCAGCCTGGTACCTCGAAGACCAGTAGCCTTGAGCTACACTTGGGATTCCCAATACAGTTTCAAAACCGTCTAGCTCATCTTTCAGGAACCTTCCAGGGTTCACATTCTGATTTTTCAGTAAGGTTCTCACCTCTGTGACCAGTTACCTTGAGACTGATGTCCTGCACCATCCTGGAGTGTTGGGATCTGCAGGTGGTGAAAAGGGAAACCAAGCAATCACTTTGGAATGACTTCCTGGAACTTCCCTGGCCCTTCCTTCGTGTTCTCTGATGACAGCCAGGAGCTGACTCAGAAACCTCATAAGAAGCTGAAGGCATGACGACTTCCCTGTTAAAAAAATGTCCCACGTGTGGCCGAGTGCCACACCCAGGCAGCTGCCGAAAAAAAGCACCAGACACCATGCAGCTGGGCCCCAGGGCCCGGCCCGACCCGGTCGGCCTTCTCCAGCACCTGCAGGGAACTTGTCCTGTCTTGTCTCTGCTCGCCCCCTGCTGGCTGCCTGGAGCCATTCCGTGCTGGTTTCTTCGCGTCTTCTGTCAGGAGAGAGATGCTGATGCTTACTCAGGGATCCGGTGGGTCAGTATCCTGTGCCCTCTGCACGATTCAGGGTGGGGGTGTGCGCGCGTGTGTGTGCATGTGGACCCACATTGATGAGTCTGGCCCATACACCTCCACCCTTATTGGACCTCTCCTGGGAGCACCCTGGGAACACACATGTCATGCAGAAGTGTGTCTCTTGAGAGCCTAGCTCCTCCTGTCCTCCCCCAGCATGAGATGTACACTGTAGGAGACGTGAATTTCGCTTACAGCACAAATCTGTGCTGGCCTAACAGCTCCCTTCTGGCCTCCCCCTTAGCATGGATCAGAAAGATCCAGAAAGTGCACAGGAAAATCATCAACCCATGAGGTGGGGACAGGGGAAGAGGGCATGCTGCATAACACCTGCGTGGGTGGAGGGGACGTGACAGCCACTTGCTTAAGCTAGTGGGACATGAAATAACCTCCTAAGCCACATTTCAGCTGTGACCCTGAGGCCCCGAGGTGGATTAACAGAGCCCTCAGCACCGAGTCTCCAAGCTGAAGGCAGTGGTCACACTCCCTGCTGCCCTCCAGGTTTGGAGGGATGGAGAGGAGAGGAGGGGAAGAAGCTACCTTCTTCGCTAGCCTTGCCGAGAGACAAGTGGGTACGGCCCACAGGCACCTCCACCAGCCTGCCCTCTACATCCAGATTCGCAAGGTCAGGGCAGCAGCAGCAGCTGGAAACATTGGGGAAAGTCGGGGTGTTGTTTCTATACTTAGGGGATCTACTGTCACCCCAGGTGGCACGGGACATTCACGGGGCTGCTCTAGCCCAGTGCCCCTCTCCTGCAGACAGAGTCGAGACCTGACAACAGGTCATCATCATTATCAGGATCATGATGACATTATCCCAGTGCATCCTTGAGTGGGAGGGAAGAGAGGAAGAAGAAGGTGGCGGGGGGCGGGGGGTGTCCATGAAGAGCAAGGTGGGAGAATAAAGGTCCTCTGTGTTTTAGAAATGGGAAGTGAGACGGGGCGGACAGCGACCTTCCCAAGCCTGCGCGTGCTTTGGGCAGGATGCTCCAGCCCCTTCCTGTTCGGCCCCTGGTTGCCGACAGAGGGGCTGGCAGGCGGGACTCCTGCGGCTGGGCTTGGCGCTGCCTTCTGCGCTCATTGTCAGAGCTGGTGACAGCTCTAGGGGCTCCTCCCAGAGTCTCCGTTTCCCCCATGGCTCTTGCACATGGCAGAGCATCCATAACGGACCTGAGTTTTGTTCTGGAGTCTGAGGGCAGCAAAATACAGGCCGTTTCCCAGAGAAGAAGGCGGCTTCAGACAGCTCTGATGAGGGAGCAGAAATACTCCTCGGGATCTCATTAAACTAGGCCATTTCTGGAGAAGCCCTAGGACCACAGACCCACAGCATCGACGGGGAGCTTGTTAGGAACGAAGACCCTTAGGCCCCCACCCAGGCCTGCAAACTTGTAATAAGGGGGTCCCCGGGTGGTTTATGTCCATTAAAGTGCGTGACGCCCTGCTCTTGGACAGTAGTTCTCGGAGTGCGACTCCCCCACTTTCACGGGCATCACCTGGGAGCTTGTTAGAAGTGTGGAACTGCAGCCCCCACCCCAACCTAAGCGGGAAGCTGCCCTTTCTCCAGGCCCCAGGGGACTCACATGTGCACTGGGCATGAGCAGCACTGCTCCAGAGCCCTGATGGCTGACAGCCTCAGGGAGTTCTGATCTCTCTTTGCTCCTTTGCCCTCTCCACCTGCAGGATGGGTCTCATCTGCTGCTTGCACCGAGGCTCCAGCGACATTTTTACACATGGTCAACTGCGTCCCCTGCCAACTGCCCTTCGAAGGACAGGCGCCACATCCACCTGCCAGGCCTGCAGCATTAGCACCAGCTCCACTAGGGCCACAGATGCTCCCTCCTCTGTGTCCAGCCCCTGCAAATGCACCAAGTGCCTTAGACCATGGCTCCCCACCTAGGCGGGGACCCTCAGCCCCCTCCTCTCCATTTCTGAGCCCTCACAGCCAGAGCCTTGGCAGGAGAAGGACCCTCACCAGGCACGGGGGTGCCAGGGACCACAGGAGGGTGATATTTGGGCCCTCTGCTCCCTCCCAGCTCCCAAACCTGGGACAAGGCTGAAAACCCGGGTCCCCTGGGATGCCTGCATTCTGGGCAGGATCCCCACCAGTGCTCAGAAGCCCTCGCTTTGCTGTCCCCTCTGGGAAATGCATGGGGTGGGACAGGTAGGAGTGGCTCTTCCCCTAGATGACCTAGCTAGCCCTTCGACCTGCCTACTCCCCACACTGCCTCACCTGGAAAGCCGTGTCCTGCTGGCCTCACTCCTTCCTGCAGGGCCTGGAGGTGGGGAGGCCAGAGACAGGGCAGCCACAGGCTGGGTGGAGCTGCCAGGGCAGGGATGTGGGGTATGCTGGCCACACTAGCACATGCTGCACCAGGAGCAGAGCCCTGCACCCTGCCTAGTGGCTTTCCCAGGAGAAATCCCTCTGGGAGACCCTGGCCCCAAGCCCCGGCCTCTATAGTAATATGCCCCTCGGGGATCTCCTGGTCTGGGCCCTGATTCTCAGGAATGCCAGTGGGTTTTTTGTTTTTGTTTTTGAGGCAGGGTCTTGCTCTCTCATCCAGGCTGGAGGGTAGTGGCGTGACCAGGGCTCACTGCAGCCTTGACCTCCCAGGCTCAAGCGATCCTCCCAGCTCAGCCTGCTGACCAGCTGGGATGATAGGCAGGCACCACCACACCTGGCTAATTTTTTAAACTTTTTGTAGAGATGGGGTCTCCCTATGTTGCCCAGGCTGGCCTCAAACTCCTGGGCTCAAGCCATCCTCCCACCCTGGCCTCCTATAGTACTGGGGTTACAGATGTGAGCCACTTCGCCCAGCTGAGGCATGCCTGGTTTCAAAACTATCTTCAGCTCTTAATGTTGGTGGGTGTAAAACTCATCCCAGGGTGGACTAAATCACAGGCCCTGCAGAGTTGGAGGGCTGAGAAGGGGCAGCTCTGAATACAGGGGATCTGCCCGAACCTCACTTTTCCTGGGGCCCCCTCTCCCCAACCCTGGGGCCACCACCGTGCTGCTTCCAGAGAGTCTCGCTCTGCTTCCCTTTTCCACCTGTCCCAGGCTGGATAGAGTCCCTTCCTTTGGTCCTCTCTTGCATCTCTCTTGAATTAGGCAGGGAGTTTTCAGGAAGAACTTTCCCAAATACTAAGGGAGAACAGAGAGGAAATCCTAGGAAATACAGAGTATTCATGCTGGCAGTCTCATGAAGGATAGGTATCAACTTTTGCGACAACCATAGGTACCCCCCCAAATGGCTCTTACAAGTGGGCACCTTGAGCATAACACGGGAACCCCACGCCTGGCCTCCATACCTCCCAGGTCCTGCACTTCTCCCCAGAGGTGGGCCCTCTTCCCCCCTGAAGCACAGCGCCTTGTGATGCGAAGGCCGAGGCTGGGAGAGGTCACACCTGGTCTCTCCACATGTTCCAGCTCCCAGCCTGCTGAGCACAGCCCTTGCTGACCTGGGCTGGCCCTGAGGAGGGGTGTGCTTGCTCCCGTACACAGGAGTGACCTGAAGGCCCCTCACTGCGGTCACAAACACAGCCCTAAGCTGTCCAGAAACTGTATCCTCAGAGCGGGAAGTGCCCACATGGACAGAGAGAAAGCCAGCCTCTCGGGGCAGATTGCCGCCTCTACTGTGAGGATTCCCCAGGGGCTACTGAGAGGCTGGGCTGGTTTATCTCCTCTGCCTAGAAAGGCCTGGGGTGGCCAATGTGAACTCATTAAAAGGAAAACCAGCTTTCCCAGAAATGACGGCTCCACGGCCAAGAGAAACAGTGTGACGTGATTATCCTTGCTGCCCTCCAAGCTGGGCTTCGTGCAGATCACCGAAAACTGATCGTGACTCCCAAGAGCTCTGAAGTGCTGCATATCAACTGACAAGACCTACAGACTGAGAGCTGAGAAAGAGGGAGCGTGCTGGGCCAGGGTCTTGTTCTTCCTGGTGGGGCACCAAGAGAGGCAGCAGTGGGTAGGAGGGCTATGGCTTGACCTGTCTGCCCTGGCAGGGATGGGAGACAAAGGTGGCAGCCCAGGAGAGCCTGCCCCGTCGGCCCCAGCCCCATGTGTTGGGTTGGGCCAGCCTGACTGGGGGCAGGATTAGCTGTGATTCCTGCGCTGACGGTTGTCCAGCCCAGATTTCCGTTGGGGAGATTGGCTGGTCCAAGCTGCAGAAAGTGGTAGGACAGCCCAGAGCTTCTTGGAAATACGACCTCCATGTCCAGGCCAGCAGCCTGGGAGATGAGACAGGGTTGGAGGAAACAGAGGCCCAAGACAGGGCAGGTTCTGCCTAGGAATGCACAATGGCTGGAGTCCAGAGCCCAGGATGCAGCCCCAGCTGGGTGTAGCCCTCGGGCTGCCCAGGGTGGAGATGGATGCCCAGGGCAGGTCCTCCCGGGCCCCTGCTTGGAGGCCAGCAGTCTTGAGTTCCTTGGAGAGAGAGGACATGCCTGTGGAAAGTCATCACCAGTCCTGTATAGGGCAAAAGCCTCCTGCCCACCAGGGCCCGGGCAGAGAAGCAACAGGTACTGGGATCCCACACAGCTCAGGCCAGCACGTCCACACCCTGCACATGCCATGCCACCGTTCCCTAAGGGGCAGACACCAAGACAGAAGGGTACGTCCGTCCCTGTGTCCCCCGCATGACGAGTGTTGGTGGGAGGCAGGGAGTGGACAGGGATGGAACCTGGCCTTGGGGGAGGGGATGAAGTGTGTGTGCCCATTCTTCTCTTTCCCCCTCCACACTCCCCGACAGTCTAGCCTCAACCCCGGGAGCCCTCCAGGCAGGGCCACCTGCGGGGTGTCTGGCGAATGCCTTGTACTTACTGAGGGCCGACTGTGCACTTAGAACGTGTTACTTGCCGTCAGTACATTCGCTTGCAGTTACTCCAACAAAAAGGTATTTCCCCCATTTTACAGGTGAGGAAATTGAGGCTCAGCAGGGTTAAGAGGCTTGCTGGTCAGCAATAATGGCTGTTGTCTTGCCACTCCAGCCGGGTAGAAAGAAGCAAAGCTGAGCTGGGAGCCCCCTGTCCTCCGCGTCCCATGGTTCTCCATCTCTGTAACAAGTGCTCAGGCTGAGGTTCAGAAACAAAGTGTCCCTCAGGGCACCATCCGATAGCAGCAGCTTCGGCACCCCCTCCCACCAGGTTGAACGGAATCTGGCATCTGGGCCAGGTGCCAGCTGCCCTGCACATGTGCGTGGTGCAGAAGCCTAGCTTATTTCAGGCTGACAGCCGGGCCCCCCTGGAGCAGGGGCTCAGGCAGCAAGCGAGCCTGGCAACAGCCCGGCCCATCGTCTCAGGTGCCAATGCTGACCCCGCTGTGAGAGCAGGGACTGGCCCTCAGCCCTCGGAGCCTTCACACAGGGTGTGGAATCTCATGCCCGTGTGGAGATCACTGGGGGTTGGAGAAAACCTCAGGTCACGCCCCCTGCCAGAGCCAGCCTGGGCAGGGAGGGGATGCCTGGGGGTGTGTTGACCACCTCCCCCTCAGGCGACACCCCTCTCTGCCTTCTTTCTCCATGCTATACGAAGCGCCTGCTGCTGCCGGGGCTCTGGAGTGGACACTACTTTCTGTTTTGGGAAGTTCACCTTGTGCACGGCCAAAGGCCCTGACAGCCAGAAGGGCCCAATGTGGCCCTGGGGGCAGGGGGGCCATGGTATGTCAGTATGATGTGCCCGGGACCCTCCAGCCCTGTTGCCAGCTTTGGTCTCAGAGTCTGCCACTCCGGGCCCCTCTTCAAGGATTTCAGGCAGGGGCAGTGAGGTGGAACAGTCACCATCACCACCACCCACCCTAGGACCTGCGTTGAAAACATGCTCCGTGTACTGGCCACTCTGAGCCTGAGGAAGGAAAGGGGGTTTGACTGGCTGCAGAGACAACCAGTCTCTGGTACCGCCGCTGGGTGGTGCTTACGTCTGCTGAGAACGTCGTGACCAAGCGTCTAAGCCAGGAGTGATCAAACTTGAGTGGGCGTCAGCATCACCTGGGCGGGGGGATGCTTTTCCAGATTGCTGCCCCCACCACCAGAGTTTCTAATCAGGAGAAGCAGAGCAAATAACTTGCATTTCTAACAAGTCCCCAGGGGCTGCTGCTGGCCCTGGAACCACACTTTAAGAACCACTGCTTTAGAACACGCCCCAGGGGCACTGCCACCACCCTCAGGGTTTAAAAATCCCTCAGGCTGCCTAGCTGCAACTGTCCCCCTACCTCCATCGTGGGGTTGGGGGTGAAGCATGCCGCTATGGTCGCTCACAGCCGACCAGGAAAGCCTTCGCACTGTGCATCTGTGCGGCGCCTGCCCTGCCCTGCCCTGGACGGCTCTTGGATGGTCTGTGGCCTTGGCCAGGAGACCCGGTGGCTGGGTCCCTTCCTGGAAGGAGACAGGTTGCACTCCCCAGCCTGCTTTCCCACCACCTCCTATGTGCCCTGGGAGAGGCACGACAACATCCTTGTTGCTCCCTTTTCCTACTTTTTTAAAGTTTTTTGTAGAAACAGGATCTCCCTATGTTGCCCAGCCTGGTCTCCGATTCCTGGGCTCAAGTGATCCTCCTGCCTCAGCCTCCCAAAGTGCTGGGGTTACAGGCATGAGCCGCTGTGCCCTGCCTCCCTTTTCCTGCTTCAGCACACGGCCCAGCCCATGCTCCCTGCCTCCCGTGGGCCTTGCCTCCTCCTGCTTATAAACCTGGGACTCCCCTTCCCCAGCCCGCCCTGTGCAAGTGCGGCTAATCCTTCAGGCAGCCCAGTGTCAGCAAGGCCAGATGGGCTCCTGGAACCAGCTGGCCCATGGATGTGGGTCATCACAGTATTCCAGAAACAGAGACGATGGCTTAACCTACTGCATATAGAGAAACTGCTCTCATTGTAAACACACCCCTCTCCATAGCTGACCTCAGTGTAAGCCCAGCTTCATGTGCTAGGGGCATGGTAATGATTAATAAAGGATTCTATCTAGACTACCTCTGTTGATTTTTTTCCCTCCACTGCGAGGAAACCCCTGCCATCAGTTCACCAAATGTATGGTGACATCCTGAAGCCACGTTAGCTGTGGCTTCCCCGTGAGTAAACCCACTGGCCACATTGCGCAGGTCCTGCTTACCCTTCTGTCAGCTCTGGTCATGATTTGTTTGAATTGACTTCTTCTGCTCACAAGTGTCATTAGCTCCTGGCTGTCAGCGAGAGCCAGGCTCAAACATGTGTACTTGAATTGTGTTCCTCATAAAGCTTTCTGCCTCGGGTCAGTCAATATCTTCACACCGTTTACCAGGATGCGCGACCAGCCTGTTAAGAAATCTGCGGTGAGCCTTTCCCCACTTCGTGCATGGCCCTCTGCCTGGATGCAGGAGAGGCAGAGTGTGGGGAGAGGTCACAAGCAATGGGGCTCCCCCTGGCTGAGACACACACTCCTACTGCCACCTGGACCCCCAGACCACCTCACTCCACAATGACAGGGTTTCTCCACCTTGGACCAGCTGGTTTGTCCTCATCCCCAGATCCAGAGTTGGACACCTTTTCATCTCAATGCAAAAACACGAATCTTTGCTGAGGCCATCAGGCTGCCCAGCGCAAGGAAAAAGAAATACGCTTTCCCTTCTATGACATGGACACTCATTCTCTCTCATTCACTCTTCTGTCTAGAAAACTTGCTTGAGGTGGGGTGGGAAGCCTGAGGAGTACCCGGGTAAGCTGGACTCAGGGGATCCCCAGACAGAGGGGTGGGGGTGGCCTGGGAGGCAGCTGAGAATGGAACCCCACACCTGGTGTGGTGTGAACCCGACACAGCCTGGCCACGTGCTGTGTGAACAGGTGGATCCACCCGAGGTCCAGCGGGGACCCGCTCCACACGAGAGCCCCAGCCCTGCCCTGCTCTCCTGTATCTTCAGGACCTCCTTGGCCAACGTTCAGTCATTCACTCAACAGCCACAGCAGCAGCCTCTGACTGTCTGGATGTTGAACAGGGGAAGGAAGCCAGCCCAGGGCACGCTCACCGTCATCTGTCCCATTGGACCTGGACATCTACTCACCTCCACCATCACTGAGAGTGTGTGTGTACCGAGGAGGAACAAGTACCACTCCAGGACCCTCCCTGCTGCACAGCACTGTCAGTGGTTGGTGACTGCTGTCCCCACAGCCCTGGGCCTTGTCATCCGGGCAGGCAGTGAGAAGCTGTGCTGAAGCTGTGCCTTGGTGGCTGCCGGCTGGCCTGTCAGCTGCCACTACTTCCTAGCAGGTACTGATGCCTCATGTCAGCCCCAGCTGGGCTGTCACTGCTGCCTCAGGGTGCCTCGAGCTGGGGACCCTGGTTCTCACTCTCTCTCCACAACTGAAAAGAGTGAGGCTGCTGGTGGGGAGGCGAGGGCACAGGGGCCAACAGCCATTTTCCTCTTAGAAGCAAACACATGAGGCCGGGTGTGGTGGCTCATGCCTGTAATCCCAGCACTTTGGGAGGCCGAGGTGGGCAGATCACTTGAGGTCAGGAGTTCGAGACCAGCCTGGCCAACATGGTGAAACCCCATCTCTACTAAAAATACCAAAAATTAGCCTAGCATGATGCCAGGTGCCTGTAATCCCAGCTACTCAGGAGTCTAAGGCACGAGAATCGCTTGAACCCAGGAGGCCGAGGTTGCAGTGAGCCAAGATTGCGCCACTGGACTCCAGCCTGGGCAACAAAGTGAAACTGTATCAAAAAAAAAAAAAAGCAAACACACAAGAAGCCCCTACTTCTTTTTCCTCCTGCTTCTGTCACTGGTCAAGCCCTATCTGGCAGTGACCTGAGCAGGAAGGAGAGGACCTGCGGAGCATCCGGTGGGAGGCTTTGCACCAGACCAGGGGAGAGGAGGGAAAGAGTGAAGCGGGAACCCAGCCCTTTCCATTAGCAAGGTACAAACCATGCCACTGCACTAAGGGCATAACACAGCCAGCCAGACCCAAAGGGTTTATGTTCCCATGATGGGGGTGAGGAACAACTTCGCTGGGACTTTTAAAATCTTGAGAATAGCTCAGGAATCTCTAATCTTCCTTTAGAGAACCCTGAGTTGGAGGCCAGAGGTCAAACCCAACACACTCTCTTGGAGGGGCCATCTGGTAAATAAGAAGGCTGAGTCCTTTCAGGAACTAGGGTCCCTTGCCAGAGAAAAGAAATATATTGAGAACATGTAGACACTCCCTGACTTACGAAGGCGTCACATCCCAATAAACTCATCATAAGTTGAAAATACCATAGGTCAAAAATGCATTTAATACCCCTAATGGCCGGGCGCGGTGGCTCACTCCTGTAATCCCAGCACTTTGGGGGGTCGAGGCGGGTAGATCACGAGATCAGGAGATCAAGACCATCCTGGCCAACACGGTGAAACGTCTTCTTTACTAAAAATACAAAAAATTAGCTGGGCGTGGTGGCGGGTGCCTATAGTCCCAGCTACTCGGGAGGCTGAGGCAGAAGAATGGCGTGAACCCGGGAGGCGGAGCTTGCAGGGAACCCAGATCACGCCACTGCACTCCAGCCTGGGCGACAGAGCGAGACTCCGTCTCAGGAAAAAAAAAAAAAACCCTAACCTACAACATCACAGCTTAACCTAGACAAACTTAAATGTGCTCAGAACACTTGCATTAGCCCACAGTGGGCAAAATCATCTAACACAAAGCCCACCTTACAGCGAAGTGTTGAGTATCTCATGTCGTTTATGGAATGCTGCACTGAAAATGAAAAACAGAATGGTTGTATGTGTACTCGAAAGAAAGTGATAAGCGTTTTTACTGAATACCTATGACTTTCACACCATCATAAAGTCAAAAAATCATAAACTGAACCATTATAAATTAGGGACCAACTGTATTCTGATTCCAGAAATTGAGTGGAGGAGTTGAGGTGGGAGTAGGGAGGCAAAGGACAATGAGCTTCCTGAGGTCATTAAATCAGAGCGTGTGGGCTGCAGTTCCCCTCGACCACCAAAGCTAGCCTGGCCTTGCTCTGGACACTGCTGTAGGCTGTTCCAGAACTCAGTAACCAGAAGAAAAATCTCCGGGCAACAGGTGGTAACTGCAAGACCCGGCCACAGGCCACTGTGCGGCCTTCGTGTCCCCGTTCACCTCTCTCCTCTGCACATAGGGCCAAGGAAAACGAGGCAGTGCCCAGCTCTGCCCCAGCTGGCTCTCAGCTACCTGGTAGTCTCTGGGCTGCAAAGGAGAGGTTCCAGGGCGTCAGCTTCAATCAGGAGGGCTTGGCTCCAGCGTGCCCTGTGGAGTGCTGTTACTCTTTTTGTTAGCTTTAGGAGACAATAGTCTATCTCGCTCCTGTCATTAAAGTCAGCAAAAATGAGATGGCTAAATCAATAGCCTACCAAGCTTTGCTGACGGCTTTAAGAAGGGACCATCGCAATGTCAATATTTTTGTGTCCAAAATGACATTTATTTAATCTGGCTTCCTTCTTGCTTCTGTGGAATATTGAGTGTTGCTGCTGAGCCAGCCCAGGGCAAAACAAAGGCATGGGGAAGCCTGTTCCCTGAGCCCCTGCGGGCAGCTCACTCTCCCTTCATACACCAGCGCCCCTTCCCAGACCGCTCTCCTGTGTCCTTGGGCTGAAAGCTGCTCTTCCTTGGGGTCCTGCCTTTCATGTGGCGACCCAGGTTCAACCAATTTCTTGCCAAGCACCTATCCTGGTCCAGGAACAAGCCGGATGCCTCTACATACATGTCTCCATTTAATCCCCACAACAAATCTATAAAATAGGCATTATCCTCATTTGCAAATAACAAAACCAAGACAAGTTCCGAGGCTCACAGGGACACCAAATGCAAACTGGGAGTTTAACCCGGGTCCTCTGGCACCCACATCAGTGCTCCTTCCATGCACACCTTGGTGCATCTCTGATGGTGAAAGTTTAAGCACAGTGACAGCCGATAAGACTGTTTTGGTCAGGAGGAGCCTAGATCACATTTATGGAAGCATTTTGCAAGCTGTGCAGCTCAACACAAACAAAGAGATTTAACTGCACCATGCTGATCTCTGTCATCTCCTGCACAGAAGCACCGAACCCAGAAAACACATTCATCCATCCATTTGATGCAAACAATTAGTCATCTGCCTGTCCGGGTTGAGGGTGTCATGCTGGGCGAGTGGCAAGAACGCTCCTTCTCTTTGCATAAATCTAATTAACCACCAAGGCTCACAGATTCTCCTGTGCATCTCTCAAATCTTCCGGCTTCATCTCCATCCCACTGCCCTTCCCTAAGGCTCCATCGTCTGTCACCTAAATCACTGCGGCACCTGTGCCTGGTCCCCCGGTGGCCTCCCCTGTCCCTGACAACTCTCCACACTGCAGCCACAGCCAGCTTTCTAAAGGCTACATCTGAGCCTGTCACGCCTGGGCTTAAAGCCTTTCCACAGCTCCTACTGTTCTCAGCCTGAACTTCAAGTTCCTTGGCCTGGTTCTCAAGGTTGTGATCTGGTGGTCACCCCCATCTCCAGACCTTCACCTTCACCCTTTGCGCTCCAGCTCTGTGGACCACAAGCATCCACAGGACACATCTCCTGCCTCTCCTTGCCAGGTGAACACCTCCACCTTCAGCCCTTAGCTTTGACATCACCTGCTCTGGAGACCTCACTTCCCCAGGTTCAGCCAGTGACTGTCCCCCAGGGCTTCCCAGTGCCCTGGGAACATTGCTGCCACTACTTACTTGCAATCACAGGCACTCTTCTGGGGTCCCCACTAAATGGTCGGCTCTGAAAGTGCAGGGACTGGGTCTGTGTCGTCCACGACTGTGTTCTAGGTGCCTGGCACGAGTGAGTATTCAGTAAGTCTTTGGGCAAACAGACATTTGTCTGTGCAAGCGCCACTGTTGGCCCCATGGAAAGCTGGCGGGGCTCAGAAGCCACCCTTTCTCACTTGCCCTTTGCTGAGCACCAATGGGGAGGCAGTTCCATCACAACACACAAGAGTGGGGGCGCAAAGGAGGGACCCCCCACCCCAGGGTCATCTCAGCCACTCCCTAGACCGAGGAGCCCAGACCCAGCCCAGAGGTGCTAGCCTCGTCACTAGAAGTCCCCAGAAAAAGAAGATGCTCCTCTCCCGCACAGCCAGGGCAACCAGAGCCGAGGGTTAAGAGAACAGCCAGTGTGTTCCATTGCCTGGAAGCCCCAAAACACAGCACAGTGACCCAGTGGGCATCTCAACAGGCCTGGGGGCAGGAGCGAGAGTAAGAATGAGCAGAGACAGGGTGGCATCCACCCAAATTCCTATGAGCTGGTTTGTCCTCCGCAGACGATGAGGGGGTCACCTGCTCCTCAGCCATGATCAATCCTGACCCTACAGCCACAAAGTCTCTCTCGGTAAATATCCTGGGGAGGTTCCCAGGGACATCACTCCAGCTGGACCTTAGACAGAGGGTGGCTCAGACTCAAGGCACCGTCTCTGGAGGCTCTGGGACACAGCGGCTGCAGGAGGGGGCCCCGGAGGTTGATGTTTTGGGATAATTCTGTGTGGACCTGGCCACTCCCTTGAGAAGGTGGGAGATGGAGTTCCACAGGCAGAGCGGTTTCAAGATGCTCACCTCCAAAGCTCCAACTGCTCTCAGACCCCCATGCACACTCACCCTCACGCCTGCCTCCACCCTGGGGACATGAACACAGTGAGGACCAGCAAGGGGAGTTCTGAGCTTCTCATCTGCAACTTGTCACCTTGACTGACAGCCAAGGAAACCCCACACACCAGGACCCCAACCAAGGCCGCGGGAGACTTCGACTGCAGGAAGGCGGCAACGTCAGTGGCCCAGCCAGCAGCTCTTCCTGCTCGCGGTTTTAATGGCCTTCCCTGCTGACCATCCTCATCCTGATTTTGTTCCTTCTTTGAGGCTGTCCCAGTCACCCTGAAAAGGCCAAGACACACTGTGAGGCCCCCTCAGTCCTAGGAGACATCAAGGTCAGATGAACCCCGGGAACATCACAGGGATTGGGAAGAAGACTGTTTCTGAAACTGACAGCCCCCACCCCTACAGGAAGCCCCTTACCCTACTGGAAGCTGCTAGTGGCTTATTCCATACCCGTCCCACGATACACTTCGGGGCCTGGCCACAGGACTGGCCATGTGTGATGGGTGATTGGTACGGAGACAGGACTTCAGCCTCTCAGGCAGAAGACCTCGGGCACTGGGACTGCCCCCTGATCCAGCCTGTTTCGAGGGGGGATGTTAGGATTCCTCAGGCACCCAGAGAGGACAGAGACCCTCCCCACGCCAGCAGATATGTGACCTGGGCCCCAAAAGAGAGATGAGGTCCCCCTGGGGGTGTGTCTTGGATGAAGGGTAGGAGTGGTATCTGATCCCTCTGGGTCCCTCACACCAACCACGACCTAAGTCACAGTTTTGGCTGAGTGAATAAAACACACCACTGAGAGACAGCCTGCTGTGCTTTTGACACTTTATCCGTTTTTATTTAAAAACATGCTAAAAACATGGTGTTCCATAAAGCCAGGACCAGGATGAAGGAACGCACAGATACGGCATTGCAAGCAGAAAGTGCATCTGAAACCAACAAGCGTGCTCACCCTGCTCTCCCTCCCGTGCTGCCCGGGGGCAGGCAGGTGGGCAAAGAGGGGGCAGGAAGCCCCCCAGGCCTCACCTCCTGAGTCCCCAATCAGGGCAGGGAGGCCAGGCCCCACCCTGGACTATTGCCTCACTGCAGTGGGGAGGAGGAAAGTGGGGGGCACGGGAACACAAGGGCTGGCCGGACTCTGAGAAGCTGAGGGACAAAGAATGGACCCCAAGCACCTCACGCCCAGCTCCCATCCTATGCCACGTCCCTGCTAGTTAGCACCTCCACCAGTGGGTGGGCAGGGGCTGGAGAGGAGGGGACAGCCACTTCCATCCACCCAGACTGCTCTTGGGCCACCAAAGCCTGGAAAGATGGCCACCTAGTTCCAAGTCAAACCAGGACACCTGCAAGAGGGTCCGGGGCAGGGCTGCCTTCCAGAGAGCCTGAGACGCAGGCCCATGCTGGAGGGAGAGGGGGTGACACGGCTCAAGCTGGGGGAGGGGTGCAGGGGGAGACTTGCACCGTGACACCTGCTTCCACCACCCAAGAGCAGTTCTCAGCCTGTGCCCGCTCACCCCCGCTGCAGGATGGCTGCAGAGAAAGGCTGAGTCTGCAGCGGATGCCCCCCTGCAGTCCTCTACAAACCCTGAGGGACTTTCTGAGACAAGTGTGTAAATTGCTCACATCAGACCTGATTGAACTAACTCTGGCAAAGGGAGCCGTGAGTGAGGGAATTCTCTCAGGGGAATTCTGCCCCAGTGAGATCACAGTCAGGAGAAACTGAAGAGAGGCTGTGCCACCTTCACTGGCATCGCTGGGTGTGGCCCTCTGAGCGGAAGGGGCTTGGAGGAACACCCACTCTGTGCACACAGACTCCCGCCCAATGTAGACTAAGCCAAATAACAAAACGGCCAAGCGCAGAGTGAGTAAAGAAGGCAGCGTGGGGTCCTGTAGATGAGGCTCTGCAAACAGACGGATGAGGTGGGGGCTGGTGGGGGCACTGCGGCAAAGGCTCTGGGGCCAGAGGCCACCCCTGAAGCACTCCAGAAACAGAAAAGATTTTCAGGGAGGTTGCACATCTCCCAATGCACTAGGCTTTTGCTGTTGATATTAACAAAAATTAAAAATTGCATTGATAGGCATAAACCAACCCACCCACCCCACCCACAGCAAAAAACGCACGAGGCCTCGGGTCCCACCGTGCAACTGCAGCACTTGTGTGCTGAGTCTCTCCGCCCAGATGTGTCTGCTCCGGAACCTGCACTTTGGGGGTTCCTGCGGAGGCGGCTGAAACTCCTTACCAGGAAGCCAGGCCAGGGGACAAGGGCAGGGCAGCTTTGCTCAAATGTGGGCCTCCCCCGCGTTCCATCAGCACCGCTGCCCCTGTCTCAGGGAAGCGGTCTTTACCCTGCCCAACTCACAAGACCACCCTACTCTCCACTCCCACCCCCGCAAAACACGAATCCTGATAATGCCAACGGTTCTGTCCTCCTGTTCCCGATTTGTGTGTTACTTAAGGTGAACAGAGGAGTGACTGGTGCTGGGTGGCCGTGTCTCAGCTCTTGGATCAGACAGGCAGGTGGAGGCTGGAGAAGAGACCTGGCCCCAGTGGGAAACCAGGGTGACAAGACAAACTGTATAGGAAAGGCAGCCGCCCACCAAGGTCCCACCTGATCAAGTGCAGCAGACGCTGGCTAGCGGGTGAGGTCCCCGTGCTCAGTCCCACGGATTCGCGACCTTTTTGAACGGCAAAACAGTAAGCCAGACCAGCTGCAGTTTGGAGGGGGCGCCCTGCTGCAGCTGAATCCCACTCCTGGCCTCACTCCCCAGCCCGTTTCTCTCCCAGGCCCAGCTCTGCACGTGCGTGACTCCAGCTGCTTTCTTCCCGTGGCTCCGGCAACAAGAGCCAGTCTGACCTCTCTTGGGTTTTCTGTATTTCTTCTCCTTGGGATCACAGATGATATAATCGCCACCCAACCCACTGCTGATGTCCATGGCCCCAGGGAAGGAGGCGAAGATCTTGGGACCCAGGTGGACGTGATTCCCTCCTTCCCAGCAGGGCAACCCACAGCTGAGCAAGGCTGGTGGGGAGGACCGTGGGTCCTCACCCCTGTGGGTCCCCTGCCACTGTCCCAGCACAGCAAAACCTAAGGACTGCTTCCCCTTCCAGAAGCAAGGGAGAAAGTGAGCAGCATCCGAACTAGAGAGGTATTTGTCTGACAGTTTCTAGCAGGAATGTCTGTGAAATAACTGGGGTGTGCAGAACCTGTTGTGGGAATACCCACATGGGGTGGAAGGGGAAGCCTCGAGTGCCAGCAGAGAGCGGGAGGAAGGAAGAAAGAAAAAACCAACAACTGCTCATCAGTGAAAAGTCTAAGGACCCCTCTAGCTCTGCCACAGCACCGTGGGGCCCCCCTGCCCTGGCATTTCCAGCTCGATTGGTTAGCAAACGCCACCTCCCGTGCAGGGGCACCTCCAGCCTGCTTCACGCTCCACCCGCCTCTCCCAGGCTCCTGTCCTCAGACACCAGGCCTGGCAAGGTCCCGTGTCCTGTCCACACCCCCTTCTTCCCACACGTTCTGAGGGCGCAGGCGCGCCCCATCCGAGAGCCTCCTGGGTGTCGCACGGTGGTCTGTCCTGATAGAGACTGGACAGATGTCCTCTCTTCCCACCCATCCCTCACCCTCAGGGGAAAAAAGTCAAACCATTAAAGAAATCAACACAGTAAAAAGTTACAAATCAGAAATCTAACCCTAAACTTATCTGAGAGATAATATTCCTGAATAATCATAGAGTAAAATAAAATAAAAAAGTTACATTGTAAGGTATAAAAAGCCTGGGCGAGATGCTCCAGGGGCCTTGCCCAGAGGCCGGCAGACCCCCGCCCCGCCAGGTGCCCCATGGTGGCACCCCCCGCTGGGGCGGTATCTCCACGGGGCGGGCACTCTGCTCCCCACCCCATGTGGGGACAAAGTGTCAGTGTGAGGAAGGGCAGGGGCAGAAGCCCATCAGTGCTGGGGGTTCCTCCTGAGCGCACCCCAGCCCACCCTGTCGTCTTTGGCAAATACGCATATGCAGATGCAGGAATCCAGGGGCCCCGAGCCCCAGGTCTCCGTGTGCCTCCTCCTCCCTGGCACTCCACCCACTGAGAAGTCCGAGGCTGAGGCAGGGTAGGTGGGGTAGGGCAGGCTGTGGGGGGTGGGTGCAGGGGTCATATCTGGAGAGTGCAGGCAGGCGACACAAAGCTCAATCCTCTTCCCTCCACAGGGCAGCAGGGCGGGGTGGGCACTCCCGGCCAGCCCGCTCATGCGTCGTACTTCTTACCAGTCCGGTGGATGTGCTGGAAGAGGGTCATGGAGAAGGCCATGCCCAGGATCTGAAAGACACGGGGAGGGGCCTGAGGCAGGAGCTGCAGCAGACTGGACCTGACCTCAGCCCCGAGAGGCTTGGGATGTCACAGGGCACCTAGAGCAAGCGGGGATGGCCACTGGTGTGCCAGGAAAATGCTTATGGAATGAAGACATGAAGAAAACCATGAACAGAGGTCACCCTGGAGACACACACAGGTGAACTCTGGCTCAGCCTCGTGGGGCTGTTAGACCAGAAGCCATCGAACCTCTGCGGGATGCACACGCGTGCCTACTCAGAGGGGCGCGGCAAGCACGGAATGCACGGAGGACCTGGCTCTACGTGGGGGCTCACAGGAGCCAAGGTGGGGAGTGGGAGGTGGCAGGGATCATTCAGGACTCAGGCCAGCCGGGCACGGTGGCACTTTAGGAGGCCAAGGTGGGAGGATGGCTTGAGATCGGCCTGGGCAATAGAGGGAGACTCCATCTGTTTTTGAAAAAAAGTTGTAAATCATTCAGGTATGGTGGTGTATATGCCTGTAGTCCCAGCTACTTGAGAGGCTGAAGTGGGACGACGGCTTGAGCCCAGGAGTTTGTGGCTGCAGCGAGCTATGACGGCGCCACCGCACTCCAGCCTGAGCAACAAAGTGAGACCCTGTCTCTTAAAAAAAGAAAAATAAAGGACTCCTGTCAAGCCTCTCTTGTCTGCTTGTGGAATACATGGTGCGATGTCTTGGCAGCAGCAGGGCTGTCTTTCCAGTGATGTGTGCTCAGGACCATGTCACTACTTGTTTGTGTCCCTTCCCTCCTGAATCCTCAAAGGAGCTGGGGACCCAGAGGAGTGCAGAAGGCAGAAGGAAGCCCGGTGTGGTCTCACGGTCACCACAGAGAGTGTGCCATGTGCACAGGCTGTAAAGATGGTGACCGGGGGACACTGTGTGTGTCTTGCATGGCTCTCTGAGCTCAAGGTTTGGGCAGAACTGGGGGAACCCACGGGGGTTGACTCCAGCTTCAATATCCCAGCCTGGGCCTGGCCACAGGCAGCCCTGAGCACCACTTTCAGTGCTGAGTAGACACGTGCTCTCACATCAGAGCTCTGCGGAAACGGCGGCAGGCACAGCTGCTAAGCTTGAATAGCTGTGATGAATTCCAGACCCTCCGCCGTGTACCAACACTGCTTTCACTTCTCTGTGCTTCCTTCCCTCTGCGGCTGAGGCCAGCAGGGTGGGCGAGGCTGCTGGGGACGCCCCTCTTACCTGCATGATGAGGATGCACATCCCCACCGTGCCCAGCACGTGCTTATTGTCATCGAACCACATCTTCAGCTTTTCATAGCAGCCCTGGGGAGCGAGGCCCACGAGGTTAGGGTCCCAGCCCAAGCACGCGCTCCCTGCAGCCCAGCCCCCACCTCACTCTCTCCTTCCACCTCGTCCTCGCTCTTACCTCCCAGCCCTCCCTGGCCTCAGCCCTGTCCCCCTCCCTTGGTGCAGCCTCCGCCCCACCCGCAAGGCCAGCTGCAGAGCCTCAGACCCCATTCAACCCCTCACCCTCTGACTCTCCCAACTGTGGGTCCAGCCCCACCCCCCATTTTCCACCTGTCTTTTGGCTTTATTTTTGTGAGCCCCCGCCCCACCCCACATTCAGCCAACCTCTTAGTGTCCGGGGCCCAGCCTCCCCTATAGGGCTCCCCGTGCCGGGGCATCCACACACGGGCTCTTGGACCCAAGCGGTCCATCCCCAGCCTCACCGTTCTCCACAAAGGCGTGGTGGCATTGCGCCCGCAGCCCTGGGAGTTCTCCATGCAGCAGCGGTCGGGAACCGTGTTCTCCCCCAGCACTGGGTACCAGTCTGTGTAGTCAGTGACACCACAGCATCGCATCTGGCCGGCAGGAATGGAAGGGGCGGTCAGACATGCCATGGCCCGCCCCTTCCTCCCCAGGGCCTTCCCCTGCCCAGGCCAACCCCAGTCCCCGCAAAAGTGGCCACCCTGCAGTTAAGGGAGGAGACAAAGGGCTTGCTTCTTGTCCCTTCTTTGGGCTTCAGCCGGGCCCACTGGAGAAGTGAGCGAGCACTCCTTCCTGGAGACCAGAGCCGGAGAGGGCAATGCAGCCCACCCCTCGGGCTGGGCCCCTGGGCTCAGCCCTGTGCTTGCCCACCAGCACCTCTGCTCTTTCTGTAAACCGTCCCAAGCTGACTGCCACCCAACCCCCTGCCGGCCCCTCCCCAGGGCTTAAAATGGGAGCATCTGGGACTATGGACTTGTTCTCCTCCTAGAGCCAGGGCCTCCTCACCTAAGCCAAGCCCCATCATGGAGGCAAATCTGTTGCTAAAATAAATTCAGTCATTCATCCCAAAGCTCAGCCACAGCTCTCTCAGGCCTGCCCCTCCTGTATCCTCATCCCTCCCTGGCTGTACCTTGCTGTATCACATCTGACTCAGCAGTTCAGGCAAATGCCCCCGTGGGTACCACCCCACTCCCGGCTAAAATCCAGAAAGCACAGGTGCCCGGCCAGGTCACCCGGGAAGGCAGCTAGAAGTACCGGCCGCCACCCCTCCTCCCTGCCTGGCCCCACCAGGGCGGCCCAGCCCGCACCTCAGCCTGGATGATGTTCCAGGCGTTCTTCAGCCCCACGTTGTTCTCGGTGTGGTACAGCAGCAGGCCTTCCTTCAGGTCCTTCTTGGCGTTCTCGTTCACCTGCCAGGCGGAGGGACACAGTGAGACGGTTGGAACCAGGACGCAGCTCGTCTCTCCAGCCCACCTCAGGTCACCCAGGATGGTGGGTGACAGATGAGGAGTGAGGAAGGCAGGGGAGGCAGCTGGTCTGGAAGGCCCTGCCCACTGGGGTGGGGGCCTCTGCTGGCCCAACAGAGGTGCGGGGGTAGGCACACACTCCCAGTTTCAGAATACAGCAGGCTCTGGTGCACCCACCGCCTCCCGGCAGAGCTAAACTCAGGGCCAGGGCTGTAACACCCAGAGGCAAAAAAACACACCACGTGCCTCCACTCCCCCATCCCAGGACCAGCCACACACACAGGCCACTCTGCCACCCCCGCCCCCCACTACACAGCTTCCCCACAGACTGCCCCTCTCAAAACACACCCTGGGAACTAGAGGGAGGAAGACAGGTCATGTGACCTTCACCTCCCTCACCGCTGTTCTACCTGATGTTGAACAGCAGCATCTACTCATGGCGTTGTTGTTAGAATGAAGGGAAACAATTCTCATAAAAGGGCCAAGAACAGGGCTGGCACAGAGAAACCTCTCCACATTGTTCTTTCTTCCCTTTCACGAGTGCAAAACTAAAAGATTATTCTTTCTCATCCTAACGATGTCTCTAACTTTCAGTGTGGCTCAGGCAGCTATTTCAAGAACTGCTCCTTACACAGTTCTGGAGTGCATGGTACCAAAGGGCCTGCCACGCCCCAAGAGACTGAAATCCCGGCCAACCTCGCTCTTGACTGCGAACTGCCCAGCCTGGCGAGGTTACCAGGGGTCACCCACCATCCTCCTGAACCCAGGAGCAGCGCCCGTCCTCAAGGGCTCTAGTGCAGGAAACAGAGCTTCCCTGTGCCGTCAATCCTGCTCAGCCAGCATCGCCCAGAGAGTTCCTCCTTGTTTCTCATGGTTTGCTCTCAAATCACCCAGCCCAACCACCTGATGAGGTCTGAATCCCTTCTCCAAGTAGCTTAATTCCTTCCAGTGAGAGGGAGCTCACTAGCGCCAGAGGCAGCCCACTGCCATCTCTGGTCATGCAGAGGATTCCACTTCCTGGGACTATACAAAGTCAACTCTCCCATCCTCCAAATTTGCCTGCCCCATGCTGCCCCCATCAAAACCTTCCATCTGCTCTTTCCTTGGTAGCTTTCCCAACCTTTGGTTCCATCTTCCTTTCTGCACAGGTGCTGCTTGCCAGCACTCTTCCTCTGGCCAGGGAAGGGACCCTGGCCTGCTTGGCCCAACTCTAAGGGCAGTGACATTCCATATGCCCCCTCCCATCTGGTAAGGCTTACCTTGTCCATGTAGACAAAGAAGAGGATGAGTAAGATCAGCTCTGCTAGGAGGATGACCAACAGGACGATGAAAAACTGGAAAGGAAAGGGCCAGGCATGGGTAGGTGGTAATGGGCAGGGCTGAGGACAAGGAAGGTGTGGAAGGCAGGGACAGGCGGCGCCTAGGTGGGGCTTCCCAGGTCTGGGAGAAGCCAGCTCCTCCTGAGGAAACCCAGATAGCTAGGACAGGGACATAAAGGAGCTGACTAATCAGGGAGTGGGAGGGACAACTAGGGGTAGGCATAACCAATCATGAGGAGGAGGGGTGTGGTCAAGCCTAGAACGTTCTAGAAGCAGTTTCACTGGGCTCAGGTTGGACACCCAGGTGGCTAATATTCCAGGTCTTGCCTGTCCCAGGGGTCCAAGTGCAAGGAGATCAGGAGTTGGAGGGGCTGGGGATTTGGACAGAACTTACGCTGAGGAGGAGGCACTTGTTTTCCTTGATGGCCCCTAGGCAGCCGAGGAAGCCCGTCACCATGACAATGGTGCCTATGGCGATGACCAGGTTGGCTGCAGACAACGAAGGGAAGCTGGGGGAGAAGGTGGCAAAGTTGCCTTGGGACACGGAGAGCCAGATGCCCACTCCCAGCAGCCCACAGCCACAGAGCTGGAAAGGAAGGAAAGCCCATTAGCCTGGTGCTGCTCTCACACTCGTCAATGGACCTGGGAACACTGCAGGTCCCCACCCATGCTCTGAGACACAGACAAAGTGAGAACCGACAAGGTGAGAACGGGACTACCGTCAGGCTGCAGACCCGAAGCATGTCAGCTGTGTGACCCAGACGGTCCCCTAGCCTCTCTGTGCCTCAGTCTCCCCATGTGACAACGGAGACTGTGCCAGTTTCAAGAGCCTCCCAGGTCATTCTGAGGATGGATTAAACCACACAGAGGCAAAAGTGCGTAACAAATACATGGAAGGTACTGGACACATGTGAGTGGTTAGGTTACTCTGCGTGATAGAGAAGAGGCCCCAGTGTCCAAGACGGAGGCCTGGTGAGAGGGGAGAACTGGGGTCAGGAAAAGCAAGAAAGACTTCATCTCTGGAGGTGGGAAGGGACCCTCGGAGTCGGGTTTCTTGGAGCCAGAACTTCCAGCGACTGTGTCCTGTTACTCTGACCCGAAGGGCCATTTGTCCACTGGAGTCTGAAGAACAATTTCCCACAGATGGAGAAAGGAGGCAGTCATCGGCTGGCTGGGGGCCTGGCCAGTGTGCGGGACGTGGGAGTCCATGGCTGCCTTCACCACCCATCCAATAAGCTGGCCTCTGGCATGATCGGCCCCAAAACCAAACAGCAACTCTCCCCAACAGCACCCCTGGGGCTGCCGGCGCCACCAGCTCCACCTGGGGAAGCTTCCATTTCACCGGCTGCAAATCTCCACGTCTGCCTTATTTTATGCTCGATATAGCTGGCACTCCCCGACTCCCTCCGCCAGCTCATGGGAAGTGTGCTGAGTCTGAGGAGCCAATCAATCAGTGAAACAGTATTTACTGAGTGCCTACAGCATGCAGTGTGCCATGCCAGAAAAGCTACAACCACTTTAAAGACCTGTTTTCCAGGGGCCTCTGTTCTGGCTGGATGGGAGCAATCAAAGTGCAAAATCTACCACTCCCAGGTGGGATGGACTGGTGCCCAGTCAACGCTACGGGCGCTCAGAGGAGGCAATCACTGTCGCAGTCATGGAAGCCAGTTGAAGGAGGTAGTCCCTAAAGGGTGGGTGGACTAGGGGCAGATGGAGGACGAGAACATTCTATGCCAGGTGAAAGTGCAGGTGGTAAGGGCTTGGGAGTCACAGACCCAAACAGGACTCCCGGCTCCAGCTTATCCTGGTGGTGTGAGCTTGCAAACCTCTCGTATGCAGAGTGAGAATATCATCCCCTTCCTATTGGACTGCTGTGAGAATGAGATTGGAATAAGCTACGTGAAGTGGGTGGCCAGCTCCGGGCACTGCTTGCTGGAAAGGCACTTCCCAGGCAGCTGTTCTGTGCCAGGGCCTGTGCGGACTATGCTGACTCCAGGAATCAGCCCAGCCCCTGCTCTCAAGCTGCTCTGGTTCCTGGGAAGAAACAGAGGCTCAGGGCTGAGACAGGGCAACCCGCAATTAGGCAGGGTAGGGATGCCCATGGGAAGGTGAGGGGAGGGGACAGACGCCTCCCTGAGGAAGGGCATCTCCTTCGCTTATTCCTCCACCAACCCAAGTGAACACCTGCGTATTCAGTGCCAGGCCCTGTTCTCCGAGCTGGGGAGACAGTGGTACACCTCACTGGCAAAGACCCTGCCTTCACGAAGAGTAGATTCTTACAGGAGACACTGACCTTATGTAAGCAACAAATGACGTAACTTCAGTTGCTGACATGCGCCACGAAGAAAAATAAGGCAATGTAAAGAGCCAGAAAATAACTGGGGAGGGTGTGGGCAGCGAAGGTGTCTTGGAAGAGGTGGTGTTTAAGCAAAAACCCAAATAAACAGGGGGAGGGAGCAACATAACTATCTGGGGGAAGAATGTTCCAGACAGAGAGAACAGCAGGTGCAAAAGCCCCGGAGTGGGAAGGAGCCTGGCCAGCCAAGGAGGAGCACGCTGGCCGTGTGCTACAACAGTGAGTGAGGTGACACGTGGTAGGAGACAAAGCAGGCGGGGTGGCCGGGGGCCAGGCCAGCTGGGACCTCGCAGGTAAAGGAAACGTGCGAGTGTCCTCAGTGTGACGGGAAGGCCCCAGAGCTGGAGAGTGACATGATCTCACTGAGGTTTTCAGCAGATCACTCTGGCTGCTGTTTGGAGAAGCGACCGTGGGAGGGCCCGAGGGAGGCCAGGAGAGCAACTGGGAGGCTGCTGTGATTAGGCTTGGGTTTGTGGAGGAATAAGAAGGAGATGCCCTTCCTCAGGGAGGCGTCTGTCCCCTCCCCTCACCTTCCCGTGGGCATCCCTACCCTGCCTAATTGCGAGCCTCTCTTTCTTCCCAGGAGCCAGACCAGCTTGAGAGCTGGGGACGACTCATACCAGGGGGCTACGGAGGAGCGGTGAGAAATGGTCCAATTTGAGATGTTTTGAAGGTGGCACTGACAGGCCTTGCTGGGCTTTGAAGAATGAATAGGATTTTGATAAATGGGGAACCAGAAAGGTGGGCATGAAGAAAAAGGTAGGAACAGACACCGCCACGTATTACTAACCAAGAGACAGTGCAAGGAGCTGCAGGGGGTCCGAATGATTTACGTCCAGCAGCTGCCTGGGTCCTTCACACTGTGGAGAGTGGGCCTGTGCCTCCTGTCCCCTGGCGCAGCCCCACATGGAACCAGGTCAGGGCTCCCAAGGAATGGGCACACTCAGACCCACAGCATCGCCCAGCTGGGCCATCACAAAGCTTCGCCCGGGAACGGGGCTAGCCCCGCCTACGGCCACTAGATGGCGCTCCAGGCTGGTTCAGAAGCTCTGGGTTCGCCGGTGATGGCTGAAACTTTCATCCAAATAGTCACTCTGACTTTTCTTCAATCTGGTCGGTTTCTATGCTGCCGTCTCAATTTTTCTTTCATTAATCATACCATGGAGAATTTATGATCTTCATGCTGAAGATTTATGGCTCTAAAAGCCAGACCCTGGAATGAGTAAGCGGAAACCCCACTGCCGCAGGTACTCGCTGCAGGGGAGCTGCAGGGCGCCCCCACACACTGCAGCTGGAGACACGCAGGACCCCAGAGCTCAGAGCCTGGACCCTTCTCGGGCCTGGAAAAGTTCTCAAAGCACAGCCTTCTTCTGAAGCGGTTTCCCACTGTGGGTGTACCTGCAGGGGGGGGCCCCTTCCGAGCCCTCTCTCCACTTCCCTCCTGGGGGAAGTGCTGGGATGCTCAGGTACCTCTACCTAGGAAAACCTCTTAGGTCAGAAACTCCAGGACCTGGTCACCTCTCTTCAAACTGGTTCTCTGACTTCACACTCCACATCCTTTGATTTGGTCTTGCCAGACCCACCTGGGAGCCTTCTACCTCTCAGGGAACACAGCTGGTGCGCTGTCCCCAAATCTGCTTCCTTTCCCATTTCCTGTCCAAAGTCCTCCAGGCCCCCAGGAAAGATCTGCGGCCTACCCTACGGGGGCGCAATCTGGACTGGAAGGCTTCCTCTCCAAGCCCTCAAACCTGTTCCTGCCTCCATCACAGCTCCCGCCTGGCACAACTCCACGCATGGTGCACGTCTGCCCAGTGAGGAGGCCTGTGCAGTACAGCGGGTGCCACGCACATCCCCATTGCCATGCTCCCATCCTCAAGGGGCTCCTGCCGAGATGAGCCCTCTGCTCCCATCTTCTGATGGCCCAACACTAACAGAGCCTCCCAGCAAGAAGAAAACACAAAGGTCACGCCTTGATTTTCCAGGAAGCTAAGCGGGGGGACAAGGAAGTCCCCAGTCACACTGCTGGGCTGGGACAAAACCTTGGTTTCTGGCATTTGGTGCAGAAGCCTTCACTACCTGCTCCCAGGGGACCTCCGACTGACAGGGGACAGGCACCAAGACTGGGCCTTCGCCACAGGTCCCATGTCCAGATCACGGCCCCCACTGCCCTCCCTGCCCCTGGCCTCTAGTTTCCAGCCCAGCCTGCATAGAGCTGCCTGATTCTTTTCCTAAAATGCCTCTCTCATCATGCTGCTCCCTGGTGTGACCTTAAGATTCTTTAGCTCTCGGAGGCCCAATTTCCTTTAAAACTTGGGATTTGGACGAGATCATTTCTCAGGTCCCTGTGGCGCAGTCTTAGCCGAGTCTGAGACATGGTGCTCTCAGCCCTCAGCCCAGTGGTTCCCAATCAGGAGCAATTCTGCTCCCCAGGGAACATGTGGCATGTCTGGGGACGTTTTTGGTTGCCACAACGGGAGGGGCTGCTCCTGGCATCTGGTGAGTGGAGGCCAGGGATGCTGCTGAACACCCTGTGGCGCACAGGACAGCCCACACGGTCAAGAACTGCCTGGCCCCAATTGTCAATAGAGTTTGAGAAACCCCGCCCCCTACCCTATCCCCCCACGCCAGGCACCCACCCTTGGGCTGCCAACATCTTGAGAACAGCCATTGGAGAAAGAATCTGATGTGTTCCCTCCAGCAGTGGGGAAGGGAGAGCCAATGACAGCGATATGCCCAAAGATGCCAGCTGGTGAGCTGGGGACAGCCGGGGCTGAGATCGGGGAGGGAGCAAGGGCAGGAGGGAGGAGGTGATGGCAGAGACAGGTTGGCCATGAAGTCTTGGTGAGCCAGGCCTGCCCCGCACAGGCAGGAGGGCGGGAAGTCAGGAAGCTGACCTCTGAAGCCAGTGCAGCGGGCGGGAGAGGGTGCGGCAGGAGCAGGAGAGGGAGGTGCAGGGCAGGGGAGCCGCCTCTGGTGGAGGGAGCCCAGCATATAGCACAGGAAGGAGGCAAGGCCTGTCTGTGGTGGCACAGCCAAAGCTCAGGGCCGGAGAGCTTAGCTGGTGGCATTTGGGAAAATTCCCTTCCAAAACCAGGGGTTTGTCTCAGCTGAGATGACTGAGCTATAATCTAGCCCACGATGGGACAATCTGGGGTGAGGCAGGGTGACTCAGGGGATTGGGCCCCAGGCAATGCTAGCACCAACCCGCAGAAGGTCACCAGCCACTCCTGGTGTGGTCCAGGCCTGATTGATGCCCTCCCCGGAGCAGGAGCAGGTCCAGGGGCCAGCCTGAGTACCAAGCCTCCCCTGCCCCTTCCCCAACCGAAGGCATTTCAAAGTAACTTCAAATCAGGGCTACAAACAAATCCACATCCAAATTTGAGAAGACGAGTCCCATCCTTACATTTGCCAATGGCCTCCTTGAGGGCCAGGATTTGGGTCTGTTGTTTTTGTGGTTAAATCCGCAGAGCCTAGAGCAGGGCTGGCAACGCCTTCAAATCCCACAGGGCGATCTGGTCTGGGCCGTGCGCTGACTCCGGAGGAGGGAAAGGGTGCAGGCCCCCAGCACAGAGAAAAGCCTCAAGTCATCAGGCTGTATCAGGATCTTCTTTGTCATCAGGGGCCCATCCACAATACGCGCAGCAGGTAAACTGAGGCCCAGTCAGGCTATGGCCATACAGTGAGCCCACACTCCAGCCTCACCTCATTTGTTAAGTCTTGTAGTTAGCTAATATCCCCACGGTGTCTTCCTTGTCTTCAGTTTGAACCATGCTGACTGTGGTTTAAATACAGGCTTCTGCCACGTGTCGTTACGTATGTCTCACGCAGGCATCCTATTTCTCTGGGGGTGAGGGACACAATTCCCCCTTCAGGCTTCCCCGTCCTGAGCTTCTCCACCCACTTCCATGCTGCTTAGATCCCAGGGGCAGCCACTGCCCATATCTCATGGGTCCCATCGGTCTCCCACTGGTGGGAGCGGCCCCTCCCCAGGGATGACTCCTCTGCCAGCGCCGGGCCCACAGCAGAGGACACATCTAGGACCTCTCAGGCTTCTGTGTAGACTTGCTGCCTACCCTCACTAAAAACACACACACGGCCGGGCGCAGTGGCTCACGCCTGTAATCCCAGCACTTTGGGGAAAAAAAAAAACACACATGCACTTCCAGGACCCAGGTTTGTGTCTTATCCATTTTTCTTCCATTGTAGGGCCCAGAACATGCCTGGATTACTAGATAAATATTTGCTGGAGGAATGAATAAATGAATGAATGATGGGGATGGACGGAGGGGCCTGAGAAGGCCATAGCTGGGGAACAGGACCAGACCCAGACATGCAAATCCTCCTGAAAAAGCAGCCTCCTGTTCACCCCGTCTTCCCCACTCCTGGAACCCCCAGTGCCCTCGGGTTGTTCCCACCTCTGCTGCCCTATTTTAATCCCCACTGCCTCATGTGTCTGCAGAGCCCCACAAGGCACCTGGGCTTCTGGCATCAGATGTCACTGGTGGCCCCCGACCTGGCCCCCCTGACACCCTCATCCACTTTTTGCTAGCAGGAAATTTTCAAATGCTAGGACTCAGTGCTCCCTAATGTTTCTATGAGCCAAGGCCAGGCCCAACATTTAATGGCATTTAATAAATTAGTGGATGTGGAGAATTTTTTAAAAAGGAAAAAACCAAAACAGCTTTAATTTCACAGCCTGACATGCTGGCTAGTAATGAACCTGCCTGGCTCTGGAAGAAGCCAACCTGCCAAGAACTTCATCATGGGGAGCAGAGACAATACATCGGTGCCAGGAGCGCAGCCGCTGCTTTGTATTTCAGACACCCCTTGCCTCCAAGGGCCCCCGCAGCTCATTCATTCTCACAGCCATAAAGGGAGAGGCAGGAGGGGCAGGGAAGGCAAGAGAGCAGACGATGCCTCCAATTCTGCATGGAGAGAAATGAAGGGACAAAGTCACAGGCACATCTTTGCCAGAGTCACCCAGCAGGTAGGAGGACCACAGCACCTTGGAACCATGGAGTGGGATGCAGCCACACGGGTCTCCCAGGGTCTGAATGCTCACCATCCCACAATGCACTCCATTCTTTTTTTTTTTTTTTTTTTTTTTGCATACCTCTAATCAGTCAGGAATTCTTTCTTATTAATGCAAGAATCTACTTCCCTGTGGCTAACATGCATCAATCCTAGTTTTGCCCAAGAAGCCCACTAAGAACAAGTAAAACAGGCCTGTCTCAAACTGAAAGTTAGGCTCCAGCTATGGTAGGACCAGCTCTTCCCCTCCTACGTTCTGAGCTCTATACTTCTAGTAATTCAGCCTAAGGCCCCATTGGCTTGAGTGGCAGCCATAGCACAGTTTAGTCTCACACCGAGCTGGTGCATAACTTCAAGCCGGATGGCATGATTCCTTGGTCATTACTGTTGGACCCCACACTTTCTCTCAAAGCCTCCAATTCACCTTCACACCTTCACTTTGCAGCCCCTAATCTCACCAACTTACATAGGTGTCAGGGAGATGACACCCATATTTTTGTGCCTAATTTTCCTCCAAATAAACATTACATAAAGCATTTGCATATCTACAACCCAGTTACATTTTGATTACACCAGAATGGGGTTATTCTCCATGTGAGACAGTTCTAAGAGAGAATGTCTACCCATGGCCAAACTTAAGGGGCATCGTGTTTGGGGGCTGCAAGCCTCTGCAGTTATAAAGCTCCTGAATTATGTTTCAAGAGTGTCAATTCTCTCCAGCCAACTTTGTAACCCTTCCCCAATTGACCAAAACCCCTAGCAGTTGAGAGTGAGTCCTGTTACAATACCTACACCTCTTGCAATCTAAAACCCCAAAGTGTATATTGGGGTGGAAGAGTCCACGATGAAGGAGATTCTATCCGAGACTTTGGGGACAGCCCCTACCCCCCTCCAGGGGTGTCAGGGCCCTGCGCGGTGGGATAAATGCCCAGTCACCAGCAGTCCTGGCCCCCAGTTCCACAAAGGGCTTGGTGTCCTCTGGCCCCTAGCTGGGAGCAGGGTTGGCCCTGTTGAAGTGCTACCCATCTGTTTGGGCTTCCTGGCCTAGCCTCAGTATGGGGGGCACCTGCCCTGCCTGGGGGCTTGCTCCAGTCAAGGCATCTGTGAGACTCTAGGTTGGTATAGCCCTGGGAGCAGGGAGAACCTGAATCTGTTCCGGGCTTCAAAGATGAAGGCATGGGTGAGAGATGGCCCAGTCCCCAACACGGCGATGCCTAGATAGCAAGGACCAGAGACGGGGAGGGATGGGGGCATCTACCATGTGCTGTCCCCACACACCCCATTATAAGCTATGCCTCTTTCTGGGAGAAAGGCTACAGGGCGATGCAGGTCACCTCCCGCACCTCCATCTATACCCCATCCCCAGGCCACCTGACAGCAGGCCTCAAGTCCACTTTCTTGGGTGCCAGCATCTTTCTACTTCTCAAACTGACCCACAGGCCTTCTTCCTCCATGGGGAACTGGAAAAGAAGGTAGAGGCATGTTCAGAACCTCCTAGGGGGCCCGGTGTAGGGCCGAAGCTGTCAGAAGGAACAAAGTCCGAGGAACAGCCCTCAGAAGGACCACAAAATGACGTGTGGCCGGGATGCCAAAGAGCAGCAGATAATAGAGAGCACCTGCCAGCCTTGTAGAGGAGGAGTGATCATTCACCAGTCCATAAACATCGATTCCCGCTGCCGCCGCAGCCCTACCAGGACAGGCTGCGCAGGCGGGGCAGAACCACATCTTCTTCCCAATCAAGCCCATCCTGGGCCTGGGCAGTGGGGCCAGGGGCTCTTCCCAGACAGAGGATGCACAGTGCAGCCACGAGAGGGGGTGCGGGTGGGTGCAGCGAAAAAGGGCCACACAGGGAGCGCTTGTGACTCAGCAATCCCAAGCTCCTACCAGCCCGTGCAGCTCCTGCTCACTTTGGGCATGGAAGGATGTGGCCCCTAGACTGCAAGCCTCTGCTGCAGACCCTGGGCAGATCAAGTGAGCAAGAGGGCACAGCTGTCTCCCATCCCTATGCAGGAACACAGAGGGCAGGCTGCAGGAACACAGAGAGGGCAGGCTGCAGGAACACAGAGAGGGCAGGCTGCAGAAACACAGAGGGCAGGCTGCAGGAACGCACAGAGGGCAGGCTGCAGGAACACAGAGAGGGCAGGCTGCAGGAACGCACAGAGGGCAGGCTGCAGGAACACAGGGAGGGCAGGCTGCAGGAACACAGAGAGGGCAGGCTGCAGGAACACAGAGAGGGCAGGCTGCAGGAACGCACAGAGGGCAGGCTGCAGGAACACAGGGAGGGCAGGCTGCAGGAACGCACGGAGGGCAGGCTGCAGGAACACAGGGAGGGCAGGCTGCAGGAACGCACGGAGGGCAGGCTGCAGGAACACAGGGAGGGCAGGCTGCAGGAACGCACGGAGGGCAGGCTGCAGGAACACAGGGAGGGCAGGCTGCAGGAACGCACGGAGGGCAGGCTGCAGGAACACAGAGAGAGCGGGCTGCAGGAACACAGAGAGGGCAGGCTGCAGAAACGCATGGAGGGCAGGCTGCAGGAACACAGAGAGGGCGGGCTGCAGGAACACAGAGAGGGCAGGCTGCAGGAACACAGAGAGGGCAGGCTGCAGGAACACAGAGAGGGCAGGCTGCAGGAACACAGAGGGCAGGCTGCAGGAACACACAGAGGGCAGGCTGCAGGAACACACAGAGGGCAGGCTGCAGGAACACACAGAGGGCAGGCTGCAGGAACACACAGAGGGCAGGCTGCAGGAACACACAGAGGGCAGGCTGCAGGAACGCACGGAGGGCAGGCTGCAGGAACACATGGAGGGCAGGCTGCAGGAACACAGAGAGGGCAGGCTGCAGAAACGCACGGAGGGCAGGCTGCAGAAATGCATGGAGGGCAGGCTGCAGGAGCGCAGGGAGGGCAGGCTGCAGGAACACAGAGAGGGCAGGCTGCAGGAACACAGAGAGGGCAGGCTGCAGGAACGCACAGAGGGCAGGCTGCAGAAAGAGGGCAGGCTGCAGGAACGCACAGAGGGCAGGCTGCAGGAACACAGAGAGGGCAGGCTGCAGGAACGCACGGAGGGCAGGCTGCAGGAACGCACGGAGGGCAGGCTGCAGGAATGCACAGAGGGCAGGCTGCAGCACCTACGGAACAGGCATGGGGAAGAAACTCCCAAGAGGGAGGCTGACAAACCAGTCACGGCCTCCACTGGAGGCTTCGCTTCCCTGAGCTGGTGGAAGGGACTGCCCTTTGCTGGGAGAGTAGGGGGTGAGGAGGACCCTTCGACATGCCTTTTCCCCAAACTCTGGAACTTGTCAGCACTGGTCAGAAGGCAGCGTGGAGTCTCAGGCCGCCCGCACCCAGTAACACTGCATGATGTGCAGGGTGGGCACTCTACGTTGGGCAGGAGTGGGGGATGGTCAGGTGGCTCTCATAACCTGCATGCCAGAGCCACGGCTGCCCAGGGAGGAACCACGAGGAGGCAGCCTGAGGCCCCGGCACACGGCACTGTCTCAACTCCCAAGGTCACTGTAAAGTGGAAGGGAAGGCACCAAGAACTCAGAATAGCTTGTCAGAGGGGTCTGAGAAAGGATTTTCCAACCACCAGCATATTTTTTCCTTCCTGCACTTGTTTTGTTTTGTGCTTCTGGGGAGAAAGGCATTTCTGACAGCATCAAAGCACACAGTAATTGTGAAGCCAGGGCTGCTGTGAGAGGCAAGATGGGCTTAAGAAACCAACCTTCATGGATGGCAATGTAACTGGCAGCTACCTGGGCTTCCCAGAGAAGGCAGAACCATGGGCAGCCCAGACCTCAGGACTTGGAGCCCAGGGGAGCAGGAGGTGCAGTGCAGCTCTGGCAAGCCACTTAACCTTTCTGAGATGTTTCTCTGATAAACCAGAGAGAGAAGAGCACCTCCCCAGCACTCAGGGACACCGTGGGGATGAACAGGGTTCCGCCTGCCGAGCACTTTGTGTTCCTCAGAATATAAATGCTGTACAAGGTGTTATTACTCAAACTCCTTAGAAAATGCAGGAGAACAGGACAAGGATACCATCTTTCTGGCAAAGAGCTCCAATCGTCTAGGAGACTGTAACTCATTCTTCAGGATGGCAAAGGGGCTGGGGGCACCATTCTCCCTGTTTTGGGAAAGGAGGTGCCCCCAGAGGTGAAGAAAAGTCACACAGTGAAGACTTCATGACTGGGTGCCTCTCGTTCGGCACAGCTGCCTCGGCTCCACCCATGGCAGGTCGGAGGCCCTTTCAATAATGTAATGAGGGTGATCTTCCATGGCTCTAGCTCAGCAAGTAACACCATAATTACACAAATAGGTATCAGGAAAGACTGCCTGACAACCAGGTCCACCTCTGGCCCCAACACAGCCACCCACACACTCTCTAGCTCTAGCCCTTTGACAGGGCCCACACGTGGAGCATCTTCTCCCTGGGGATCCTGTGCCCACAGCCTGATTATTTATACTTCCAGCCGGGAGCCGCGTCCACCCACGCCAGCATTTTGGCATTTCTGACATGCTTCATGGGGGACACGGGATGGCTCAGTGCAGGTCTCTCTGCCAGAGATGGTCTCAGCACCAACTTAAGTGACAACCTGAGATCCCTCCCTGCCCCGTGCCAGACTGTGCCCACTTCAGGGCTCTCCTGGTCACACAGGAGGCTGTGACCCATCCTGTTTGCAACATGTGCATGGCAATTCAGGTTACTCCGTTGAAAGCTGCTGGCCTGTCCACAGTTTCCCCAGACAAACGTGTCCCAGGTCACGGAGCTCTTCGTGGTGCAGCTGCACCTGCTCCCAGCGCCCACGGCCCGCCTTCCCTGCCCTTCCTCCTCATGTTCTGTGGCTGTGGACGAGTGCCGATCGTGCACCAGTGCTAGTCTGAGTGCTTTGCCTCTATAGCCTCATTTAATTCTCCCAACCCAGTGGCATCTTTGTCCTCCCCATTTTGCAGATGACAGAACACAAGCATAGCGAGGTTCAGTGAAGAAACCCAGGACATCTGACTCCAAAAACCACATTCTTACCCACCACCTCCCGCTGCTGAGATCTGGGTCATCTGCCTGGCTCTTTCCCATGAAAGCCAGAAAGAGTGTCACCCAGACACGTCCCTACTCTGAGAAAGGAAGGCTAGCTGTGATAGAGTGTGCAGACACAAGCCTCTGGGCCTGGAGTGCTCCTTGTAGCCGAGGAGGACAGGATGAAAAAGTAGTGTTGGTGAAGACACTAGTGGGGATGGAGGCAGCCAAGTAGAGGAGAAAGCTGGCATTAACCGAGCCCATATCACACACCAAGAACTGAGTCCCACCCTTTCCACAAATGCCATACAGGGCAGTTACTATTATTTTCTCTGACTTTACAAAGGATCAAGGAGGTTGAGTATCCTGTCTAAGCTCACACATGGAGCTGACAGAGCTGGGATTTTAACCCAATTTGCTATGACCCTTGTGATTATAACCTCTACCTGCCTCCTACAGACCTGAGAAAGATCTAAGATTCCATTTTATCAAACATGTTCGACAAATTTCTAGCCCAACCTGAGTTGGGGGAGGTGACACAGGCATGCCAAGAAGTGGAGGGACCCAGACACACAGCCCAGGTGGTGGGGTGGGGAAAGGAGGGGGCACACGGCCACAGCAGGCAGGAGCAGCGGACAGACGCTCAGTCCAGCCGAGGGCGACTACCTGCTTTGCTGATTCTGCCAGAGCTGTGAAAGCTGTTGGCTCCACCACTCTCCAAGAGGAAGCAAGGAGGAACAAAATAAACAAATTTGCAGCTCAGTGGACCTTTTTGCACCTGTATCTCCACAAAACAGGAGCTCATGGAAATAATAACAATGCTTTGCCATTTGTTTTCCAGAGGGCGCTTTCATGTACCGTGTCTCTGCAAACGGTGATGACGATCTTGAGTGGAGCCCATTTTACAGGTGAAAACACTGGAGCCCTTGGAGTTGGACCCTTTTCCACGCGGTGCCTGTAACTGACTGATGTAGTGAGCAAGAATGTTGAGAATTTCCTTATTTGACCCACAAGGATGCGGAGTTTCAGAGGAAAGCACAGAAGCCACTGAAAGGATTTCTGCTTTTTGGAAAAGAGTAACCTGCCCATGGGATCCTCCAGCCAGTTAGTTACTCAGCAGGTACCTTGCACACATCTGCCCTGAGCCCAGCACTGCGCTGGCTTCTACCACACACAAGATCATGAGACAGGGTCCTACCCTGGGAATAGCCGGGCCAGCTGGACCAACACCACCAGGCTGGAGAGGTGGCTGCAGTGTGAGATAGGACAATGGCCAGAGCTGGAGTGTGTGGGTTAGAGACAGCCGTGGCTGACTCTGGCCTTGGGTCCAGGTAGACCCAGTTAAAGTTCCAGGTTCCCTCGTTTACCAGCCAGCAGGACCGCAGAAAACGACTTTTTCTCTGGTGCTCATGTTTTAAATGGGAATTAATGGTACCTACCACATAGAGTCGTCGTCAGGATTAAATGAGGTTCGTGAAAATAAACTTCCTAGCATGGCGCCTTGCACACAACTATAAATGAAAGCCATTATGAGTATTTATGGCCTGCAGCCATCCTTCCCCAGGTTACGGAGGCCAGCCGTGAGTCAGGAGCCTGTGGTGGAGAGAGGCAGGGAGGTCCTGCCACTGCCCGCACTGCCCCGGCCCCAGCCGGCACACAGAAGCTGCTCCTGGGCCTCCCCGAGCCCTGTCCACCCAGGCCTGCAGCAGCGTCTGCCCAGATGGGCTCTACTCCCTCTGCCGTCCTGCCGGTCCCCAGCCACCCATCTCCGGGAGGCGGCTTGCTTTCCCGATTTGCAGGCGTGCTTTCTTTTGGCAGGGAGCTGCTGCCGTCTGTGCTCTGGACCGTAAAACAAGTTTTCATCAATAAATTAAGATAAGCGGAAAGCCAGCTCCAGAGGAGGCGGGTTGAGGCGGGCTGGCGGGCGGGAAGCTGTTCTGTGACCCAGAAGGGGCCGAGGCAAATCCAAAGCAAGACTGGGTCCCCACCCCCTTCCCCAGGTCCCCTGTGCCCCATTCGACCCAGGCCTCTCAGACAGGGGGAGGATTGGGAGGTCACCTGCCTCCCTCTGGCCCCATTACCTCCTCGAGGCGGGTGAGCCAAGTGTCACAGCGACAGGTACAGTCAGGCTCTCAGCAATGCTCTGAGCCAAAGTAACGGTCCCAAGTGCTCTGCTGGGTGACCTAAATCACTCAGACACTTGCCTGCCCAATCACTACCTGATAAAAACTCTGCAAATAAAAATGCTCCTCTCACAGAACCTCCTTGCTTTTCATTGTAAACCCGGTTCACAAAATGCACCTTCCACGCCTCCACCTCCAGACCCGCTCACGGCATGTCCCTCTACCTAAAAAGCCTTCCTCTTCCCTTTGCACCGTTCTCGGTCCAATCCAGAGCCATCAAGGCCCAGCTGAAGCCCCACCTCCTCCTCCAGGCTCACAATCCTCCCTCACCCCCCAACACTCTGCAGTGGCTCGACTGGCCGTCATCGGCCCCAGAACGTTCTCCTGCCTTGTTAGTGCTGACCTTTGCCGGGTGCCTGTCCTGCCTCCCTTCAGACCTCTCTGCACAATTCCCTAGTATCAAGCACAACGCTGGGCACAGAGAGGCCCTGGTTTTCATAAACAGACATATATGGGTTGTGGGAGCCCGAGTGAAGGAGGGAAGTGGGAATGCTGAAGCAAAGAAGTTTTCAGCTCAGCAACAGGAGCGCCTCCCCAGGCCGGTGCATTGCTGCACCACCTCCTTCAGACCCTCCTGCTCATACAGGCCAGAGCATATGGAGAAGGGCCATCTGCCCGTCCACCGCCACACATGGAGAGGTGCGCCTCTCCGCATATGCTTATGAGCTAACAGACAGGTAAGCCTTTAGACGAAGCGATGTCATGAAGCCCAAACAACACGGCTCACTGACTATGTGCTGCCAACGGGCCAGGTCATCCTGGGTGTCACTCACTCCTCTGAGCCTTGGTTTTCCCACCTATAAAACAAAAGGTTGAAACTAATAATATCCAAAGCCCTCTCCAGCCCTAAGAACCTATGACTGTGCTTCTGCTTAGTCCTCTCCCTGGCTGTATGAGACAGGTAAGGCAACTGCTATGAGTCCATTTTACAGGTGAGCAGGCAGAGGCCTCCGAGGCTAAGTGACTTGCCCACAGAGCCAGGAGGCTGGAACCCAGCACATCTGCCTCCCTAAGAGTGGCAGGAAATGATGTCCAAGTGTCACGTGAGCTGGGCCTGAGACGTGCTGCCATTTACTGCTCGCCCCCTTGTGAGACGACATCATGGTCAAAGGCCCTGGTTAAGGAAACCGAGGCTCGGAGACGCGACTTACTCAGGGTCCCACCGTCGAGGTCTGATGCCAGTTTCCTGCCTGCCGAGGGAAACGGCCATTTAAATACAAGGGAGGAGATGGCAGTCTCAGGCCACAATGCCATTAAATCAAGACTGCTAATTACACCCCAACCTGGATATCAGTCAGAATCAATTACGTCTGAGTCCAGGCGCTTTACTCACCTGGAACGAGCGGAGCTGTGCGCGGCCTCTGACCAATTACAGGCTGGGGGAGGCTCTTAAGTCAGATCCCAGCAGGCCCTCCCTCCGCTCCTCCCACCCCTACACGGTAAGGATAAGCATTCCCACCACCAAGACCTGGAGGGGGAAAGATGCCATTTCATAAAGGGCAAACGGCAGGGTGGAGGGATGACCTATGTGATAAATAGTGAGCTGGCAAGAGGCACCGAGAACAAAGTTCAATGAACAGAACAGAAATACATTGAAAATAGCAAAAAGAAACAATTACTACACATTTTCATATGAGATCCGAGGAATACATTTGCTCTTGCTTTTGCTTATTCAACAGAAAAAAAAAAAAAAAGAGCAGCAGCCAGAGAGAGCCGAGGAGGGCACGGCAGAATGCAGACGCCTGCACTTTGTGGCTCTGCGTTCCCTTCAGCTCTCAAAAGAGTGACTTTTGAGATATAGGCTGGCACGGGAGCCAAAAGAAATAACACTGCAAGTGGAGGGATTTAGGGTGCTGCCTCCAGGCACCCACAAAACAGACACCCTCAAACAAGCAGGGAGCAGTGCCACTGCCATCCACGTGGCGGCTTTGCATCTCTGGAAGTAGAAATCATTCAAGAGAAAAAGAACCAGATTTTACTTGAAGCTAGAACCTTAAGGTTCCTGGCACCAGCTGCTCAGGGGAGCTAGAGTCTGGCTTCAGTTCAGGAAACTCTGACCTCTGCTGCAAAAGCAAACCTCCAACGATGTAATCCTGCAGACTCTGCCCCTTCCGCAAAAAGCGGGTCACCAAGTCCCTGAAATGGGGATGCTTAGCCAGTGCCACCCAGGCCAGAGCATCCTTGGGGGAAGGGCAAGGCTGCGTCAGGTGCCCTCACAGTCAAAGCCCAGTGTCCTCAGTCTGTGGACACAACACTGTGGACACTGGACATGCAGGATGGGTCAGGGTCTTGCTCTTGCACCAGGTGCAGGTACCCCTCAGGGCTTCTCTTCCCAGTTCATCATGAGGGTGAAAATCAAGGTTTCCCGAACAGGGTGCCCACGTTGCTTCTCAAATCGCAAAATGCCCGAAACTCCCTGCTTGCACTGAAAGGCAGTAGGCCCACTTCCTGTGTGTCACGCATGCCCCGAGTCACATCTTCGGAGGCAGAGTGTCTGTCCTAGTCTTTTGAACATGCTTCTCCGCCTGTGTCCCCTACTTTGGAGACGCAGTTCTCCATCTATTCTTCCAGCCGGGAGTCACAGCTTGGACCTGGGGCCCACGGTTGAGAGCGTAGGCTCGAGCCAGCGCCTAGGTTCTGAATCCCAGCTCTACCCCTTGCCAGATATAACTCTGGGTGAGCTGACCTCAGTGACTCCAAATCTTCATCTGTAAAATGGGGATAATAATGCTATCTCCTCCAAAAATGCATACGGTACTTAACATATTAAGCTGTTGTGAATATTAAATAGGACAAAACTTCTAACGCTCTTAGAACAAGAACGCAGCCTAACGCGGAGTCAGTACTCATACAAGTTAACTATCACCATCACCACTATTACCCTCCACATTTCATCCACCTGCTAATCCTTAGGCCACATCCCCGCAAATCTCCTGCAGCCACCTCTTCCTTTCCACTCTCCCGACCTGGTTCCCAGTCTCATCCCTTTGGCCAGAACACAGGGTAGGCGTTCGGGTTGGTCACCCCACCTCCTCTCTGTCACCACAATCCAATCACTCTGCCCAGAGCACATCACACCTTCCAGACCCGAGAGGGCTCCTACAACCCAAGGGATATGGCTGATCATGGCGTTCCTTCAAGGCCTCTAGAGGCTCATCATTTCCATATTCTTTTGCAACTATACCTGCAATCTAGGGTCCTCATCCCTCTGGGAACACACCCCCCGTCTTTGGGGCTGATGCCTCTACTCTGGGAGTCCTCCACCAGCCACGCCCTTCCCTCCACCCTCCACCACTCAGCAGTGCCTATCATTTCCATGAAGGGCCCATGGCCTGCGCCCTCCCTGCCCCTCCACCTCTGTATTCCAGGAGCACCTGACTTCCCTCACTGAACACATTTTGCCCTGCAGATATTCACTCCTGTTGGACTTGCCCCAGCGAACTCTTTGAAAGCAGGCCTGGATCTTGCTCATTTTGCATCTCCTACGGTGCCTCGCGTAGAGTAGGCTCCCGAGAGATATTTTCTGAGCTGAACTGTTTTCACAGAAGGCCAGCTCCCAGCAGCACGGGACTATGAGGGTTCGCCCTGTTCTGCGTAGCCCCAGCTGCACGGGACTATGAGGGTTTGCCCTGTTCTGTGTAGCCCCAGCTGCACGGGACTATGAGGGTTCGCCCTGTTCTGCGTAGCCCCAGCTGCACGGGACTATGAGGGTTCGCCCTGTTCTGCGTAGCCCCAGCTGCACGGGACTATGAGGGTTCGCCCTGTTCTGTGTAGCCCCAGCTGCACGGGACTATGAGGGTTCGCCCTGTTCTGCGTAGCCCCAGCTGGTTCCCTGGGGAAAAGTTTCCACTTCTGCTGTCAAGAACCACAAGGGTCAAGCCCCATCCCTACAAATACCAAGTACATCCAAATTCTTCACTGGCACAGAAATGGTGTTAAATCCACTGGGAACAAACCTGCATCCCCACCCCAAGGCATGTGACAACAGGGACTGCTAATGAGCTTTGTCCGGGTAACTCATTCACGCCATCATCTTGCTCTTTCCATAGTCACTTATTAAGCACAAACTATGCCAAAAACTATGTCCAGCACCGCACAGGATGGTAAAATGCCCTGAGGGGCCACCCCCATCTGACTACCGTCAAGCGGAGTGGGCAGCCCTGCCTGTGAGCTCCAGACTCCTGCACCCACATGCCCCCTTGTTATCTCTGCCTGGATGCCTCACAGGCATCTCACGCGTACTAGGTACTCAGCAGAAATCTTCCTGCTCAAGCTACAGAGAACCAAGTGACTCTTTCATCCATCAGTGAGGCCTGCCAGCTCTGCCTCCAACTCCCATCTCCAGTTCATCCATCTCTCCCCACCTCCACTGCTACACTGCTATCATTTTCTGTTTTCCCAGCAGCCCTTCTTGCTCCTCCAAACCCATTCTCCACAGAGCAGCCAGGATGGTCCTTGTTCAAATTTCTCCAGTGGTTTTTGCTCACATGTGGAACAGAGTCCTTCCCACGGCTGACAAGACCTGGCCTCTGCCTTCCTCGCCACCCCCGTGCTGGGTTCCCACTCACAGGCCTCTGCTGGGTCCGAGGCCCATCACTCTGTTTTGCCTTTGGTGTTCCCTTTTTCCAGAATGATCTTCCTTAGGTAGTCACATGGCTGGCTCATGCTTATCCTTCAAGTTTTCCTTGCTTCCTTTCTGTTTCTTGTGACAGTCTGTTACTACTTCAAGTGTTTATTTATCATTGTCTGTCTTCCCTGCTAAACGTGAGCTCTGTGACAGGAGAGATCCTGACTTGCTCCTCATGCACCCCTACGGTGATGCACTGTGCCAGGCACATGGTAAGGGCTCAGTAAATACCTGTAGAGGGAGGGATGGAGGGAGGGAGGAGACCAGGGCTTGGAAATCTGTCCTTGAGAACTTTCCTCTAAAGTACCATTTAGTATATGATGAATAAAGTTCTAGAGCATCACCAGGATCCTGGGAGTGGTAGCAGGGTACTGAGTTACGGCAAAGAGAAAATGCTGCAGGCCGTGAAAAGCTCTGTCAAAGAAGAGCAAGAAGGAACTTGGGCTATGAAGTCGGTGGACTCCAGTGAGGTGAAATACCTGTCCTGGCTCTGCAAACTCAGGAAAGTGACTTAACTTCTCTATGCCTTCATTCCTCACATACAAAATGAAAATGATAGCAGCAAACTAATAGGCTAAATAAGCACCATGCTCAGTACAGAGTGGACATTCATGTAAAATTCCTTCTTTCTGGATGCTGGCTGGGGGCTCAGACCCACGCTCTATTTCTAATTAAATCAGCCCAACCTCTAGCTCCACAGGTGTTGGGCTGCCTAGAGGCACCATCACTGGGGTATCAGCCATCTCATCTCAGGATCCCACCTTAAGGACAAGAGACAGTGGGGGGCAACGTAGTCTGGCTGCCCTCTGGGCACTCTTGGTCCACTGAGACCATGAATACATTTGCATTGTGCATTGAGATTTCAATAAATCTCTGCTGGAAGTAACCAAGGGAAGTCTGGACCCAGGTCAACCCACCATTCTCATGGCTTGGGAGAAGATCTTGGGAGCCGGCACTTGAGGGCAGGGGAGTGGGTCAAGGAATGATGTTATTCAGCGCTGCTTGGGTTCTAGAGTTACCCCAAGCTCCCTGCAGCCTTGGTGGGAGGAGGAGGAGGGAAGATAAGAAATGGTGTCCACAAGATTGCCTGACATTGTGGTCTCAAATGCCAAGCAGCAGCTCAAAACAGGGTTAGTCAAGGCTCCCACGACCACTCTTCATTGCTGCCAGAAGACAGCAAGCTACATGACCCAGGCCAGAGACACTCACTGAGGTCTCCCTCCCCACAGTAATCTAGGGCCTGCCCTCTCTTTCCCCATCTCAAAGGAGAGGACACCAAGGTGATTCTGGGCCCCAGAATATATCCCTGGATGGAAAGGACATGTCTTAGACCCACAGGACTCAGACACAAAATGAATCTCGCCAAGGCTCTCCCTTCTTGAACCCCCAGAGCCTGTGGACTCAGCCCGAGACTGAGCAAGCTGCACCTGCAGACGAACCAGCCCTTGAGACCCCTACGCTGTCAAAGCCATCCCTGTACCTCTCTCCTCTGCCACCCCCTCAATCATTCTTTCTGCAATTGCTTTTCACCATGCCATGTCCATGCTCAGGAGCTTCACTGGCACCCACTGCCCATGAGTGGAGCCCAGATCCTCTGCCCTGCACTCAAGGTCTTCCATGAGCTGACCCCAGGTTTATCTCCCAGGGAGCCCCATTGTGAACATCTTACTCCACAATACAGGGAGGGAAGTTTGTCATCCCACAAACATGGCTTTGCTCAGGCCACACCTCTGCCTGGGGGGAAGGGCCTGCTTGTCCTGCAGAACCATCTAAGATCCTCCTCCTCTGAGGTCTCTTTCTCTGGTGAACACAAAAAGAAACAGAAGGAATGAATCAGACCCTCACCACCTCTGGGCACCTGCTGCACAAGTCGCCTCCCCGCCGCCCCCCCACCCCTCCCGCCCAAAGTCTCTTGACCTATCACACCTGTGGTTAGAAAGAAACCATCACAGTAGGTAGAAAGGGTGTCAGAACAGGACAGGCAGCAGGCTGCCTCTGGGAACCCTGCTGAGATGCCAGCGAGGAGGGGGCGGGAGGTGCAGGAGACAGGCCTGGCTTTTCACAAGAGAGCTTGTTGGGGATAATTTATTCCCACAGTGTCTCAGCAGGTTTCAGTCAGTTGAGTTTGTAATGGGACAAGCAGCCACTGTTGTTCTTGGATGCTGCAGAGACAGCAGCCATCAAGCAGAGGATGGCTCATCAGGGGCTGGGACACTCCATGGGAACCAGATTTCACAGTCCTGGAAAGAAGAGGTTCCAAGAAACCCATAGTATGGTCTATAAATCCCAGCAGGAAGTAGAGCAACATCCTCCACTTGGGAGGAAATGGGGTAGGACCTGGAAGAGAAAACCAGGTTGAAACCCCAAGGTGCACGAAGGAAAAAGAGCAGAGAACTGCCCACATGCTTCCTCCGAGACCCCTAGGAGAAAGCAGGACTAGAAACCCACCCTTACTCCCTGCAGAACTGGCGAGATGTCATGCCACCAGCAGACTCAGGTACAAAAGCCCAAGACCCACAGAGCAGCACTTTCTGCTCTTGCCTATAAGGTTGGAGAACAGTACAAGTCGCTGGGAACTTGGTGGGGAGCGGTCTCCTAACTCATCAGACTGTGAGAAGGGTGACAGGATGAGAAGAAAACCCAAACTTCAATGTCACCTGCCTGGTACCTGCCACCCAACTCACCCTCGATATTCAACTAAACCAGGTTCTCCCTGGATCTAAGCTACTCCCCAGGGCGAAGAAGCTGATTTCTTCATTTGCTACAGGACTATCCCAGGACAGTCCTCCCCAGGGAACGGACTCGTCAGAGAGATGGCCATATGGGAGAGTCGCCGTGTATTTCAGGAGCCAACCCACTCTTGGATGGACCCTCTTGAAGTCCAGCTCCATGATGGCTCCTGCTGTCTTGTAGGCAATGCGAAATAGTCGTGACTTTGGGGTTTTCTGTAGTCCCCCGAAAGAGTTAACCCAGCTACCAAAGTCAAGATCAGGGGCGCCGCTGGGGAGCTTATCTGACCTCCTGAAGAGATTAGCACCCAGCTCAAGAAATGCCAATCAGCCAACAAAGCCGAATTTAACCTCATCCAGCCCTCCCAGCCCTAGCCGGGCCACTCCCGAAATCGACGATTACGCTAGAGGCAGCTCTCGCTACAGCCCGTCATCCGCTATTTATAACCCACTCGCCTTCTGGGGGGAACCAGACACCTCCCACCCCAATGCGGTAACCGGCGCCAGGCCTGTGGCCTTGGCCTCAGGGCCTCCGTCATGCTGGCTGCGACTGCCGGACCCCTGCGGCAAGTGCCTTCCCTGGTCCTAAGTGGCTCTGTCCTGTCATCTCTGATGAGTTGAGTGCTGCGCTCAGCGGGGCCCGGCCTTTCCAGGGCAGCTCCTTACGAAGCCCCCAGGACTGCTATCGGACGTGGTTTGGCTCCTGCAGCCTCTCTCACCAGCTCACCACTGGGCCTCGGGACCCCGCCCCCACAGCTCTCCTCCCTCTTTCTCATTCTTTCATCACCTCTCTGGCTCCTGACAACCCAACAGTCTGAAGAAAGGCCAAAGCAGCAAAGGGGTGGGAGTGGGGTATTTATGGCAATGGGGGACCGGCCTAGATCTGGGTGCAGGAGGTACCTCCACCTACTGCAAGAGGCGGGTGACCAGCTAACAGCCCTGCCTGAAAGACATAGCAGGCAAGAGAAGGGTTGCTTTCAACTCAAGAAAACTCACAAGCATACGTCCTGATTACTGGGACCTCCCACACCAGAGGTACAAAGGGGTGTCCAGCTTGTTGCCACACGATCTACGTCTCTACCAAATCATGCTCTCATCTCTGTACGGAGGAGAATGCTAACAATTTCCAACAAAGCCAAACCCTCATGGGTTCATTTATTTGTCTACACAAAGGCTTTGCCTAGAGCATGTCTGTTTGAAAGATACTCACCATATTCTAAGGGTAACCTAAAAGAAAAAGCGTCTATGGCTTCTGGGTTACTGAGCTAGACACCCCAGTTCTTTCTAAAAACCAATTACCCTATGACACCAAACAAGAAAGAAATCCCATTGGTGCTTCCATGGAATTGACACAGGCCCCCGTGCCGTCCTCCCCACACCAGCTTACAAAGGCCATGTGCCTTTGGGGTGGCACAGGGACAATCTCAGGAATATGGTGGCAAAGGGCTGAGTGGGGAGAAAGTGCTAGAGAAAAGTTTAATAATAGAGCTGGGTTGGGCTCGGCCCGTTTCCTTTTTCAGTTGCCCTGATCGCTGCTCCCATTACGTGATGTGGCCGTGGGCAGAGCCAGTCAGCTGCTGGGGAGATTCAAACCCAGGTCAGCCTGGGGGCCATGTCTCCTCAGGCCACCTCTGCGAAGGGTCCACATGCCACAGTCAGATGAGGTCCATGCACAGCTCACCCAGGCTCGCCTAACACAGCCTCTCTATAAAAAGCCCGGAGCTGGCGGGACAGACAGAGTCAGGCCGGAAGGCCCAAGGTTGACTGTCCCTGCACCCATCAGCCCTCCTGCTCAGCTGCGTGCCTTGCTCCTCATTGTCTCTCCTGATTGTGCATTGCTATTTTGGGCTCTGGGGGACAAAGGGGAGCTGAAGACTGCAGCAGGAAGCTCACAGGGTGGGGAGGTTGGCGTCAAAGCCAATCTCTTGGCGACAGGGCAGCTGCTGCCCTCCTTCCAGCCTCTCCCCTGTCCCCTGGAAACCGACAAATACAAGTCACTCAACAGTCAACACACATGTGTGCATGATGCATCCACCCCATGCAGTGGTCACAAACCATAGACAGAAATGTCCACATGAAAATACGTGGTGCATGCTGGACATCATTCATGGATCATTAATGGAAACTGACTTGGAATCAATATTATAAGGACAGGACTGGGGAAGGCATACTCATAAACAGAGCCCTTGGCGACCCACAGTTCATGTGCAAACCATTTTCTATATATGTTAAGTGGGTTTACTAAGAGTATGCCCTTCAAGGTCACCAGAAAGCAAAAATAAGTTAATACACAAAAAGCACTTGAAGCAGTGCCTGGTGCCTGGTGAACATTCTACAGGGCTGGATACTGCTGTCATCATCATCATCAGAACGGACAAGACAGAACCCAGGAGTCATCCATTTTAGCTGTCACTTTGGTGAAGAAATGTCCAGCATGTAGCTGGAAACCTGGATCGGGCACAAGGTTGGTGTAGAATGTGCCCACAGGCCTGACCCAGGGGAAGGGGCAAGGCTGGGCACTCGCGTCCATTTTCTGTTGACTTGTGGGCAGTTCTCCCTCGCTTCTCACCTCTAGAATGAAGAGACTCCCTCAGCATTGAGGAGGTGGGGCAGGGGGCAGGGATGAGGGCAAGGAAGAGAGTGTCTGAGCATTGAAAAGGTCAGAAAAGAAGCTGGAGTCCTGAAGGTAGTAAGCACCTGACCCCAATAAAACAAGGCAGGGCCTCACAGAGGCATGGGCCCCTGCCCAGCCTGTGCTGCAGGAGTGACTACTGTCAGCACCATTTACAGAACCAGCCTGTGCTCCAGGCTCGGGGCTGGGTGCTCCGGATGCATCGTTCCATTTAACTTCACACCAGTCACAGGAGGTGGTGTTGATAACCAAGACTCAGCAGAAGGGCCAGGACTTGTTCCCAGCCCCATTTGACGCTATCATCCTTATCCCTCCACTCCCCTGCTGGGCATCAGAATCACCTGAGCATTTTCACACCGTGGATGTCCAGGCTCCACCCTGGACCTCCTGTTGCACGAGAGTCCCCAAGGCTGCAGCCACGCACCTGGGGTTTTGGGGCTTCCAAACATCCACAGGTGCTGCTGATGCCTGGCCAGGAGGGCACACCACCAGGCCCACGCACAGCAGATAGAACATTCCCAGGGACACACTGCCCACATTCCCTCCAGAACGAACACCCTGTCACCACCACCACCAGCCTCCCACTCTCAATAAAAGGGGTCCAAGGGCAGTCGCCAGATCCCAATTCCCACCTGTCACCCTGTGGACCTTTAATGAAGATTGCCATTTCTACCCGAGTGGACCTGGGCTGATCGCTGGCCTGTGCTCTCTGAGCTTCATCATCGCAGGGACTGTCTGTCTACAAGGATGTTCTGCAAACCCCATGGCACTGGCCGAGCTCAGCGAACACTTCCTGCGGCAGACACCCTTCCTTTCCACCAACTATCTCACTGCATCCTCACCACAACCTATGAAGAGGTGGGTGCCATTGTCACCCCCATTCACAGATGAGAAACAAGGCCCAGAGAGGTCAAGGAACTTACCAGGGTGAGAGCTAGGCAGGTCAAAGCCAGAATCCAAAATCTTAAGCACCAGGTTCCACTGCATCCTTCATGAGTGATTGTTATTACTTTGTTCACTGAGCCAGCAGGCAGCCTCCTAAGCAATTTAATGATCTTTACTGCATTTTTCCTATCGTCTTTTTATTTGGTTTTCTTAGGAACGCGGGCCTGCTTAGGGCAGGCTTGGGCTGGTGGGAGAGAGAGACTGTAATACATGAAGCAGTACGACAGGCTCTGTAGACATCCCGGAACGTGTTGATCACCACCCCCAAGGACACAGGAGCACTTCTGAGAGGTGGGTCAGATCCACATGAGCCCCTGCTTTCCAGGTGGGAGAGAGTAAACAGGGCGGTGCAGTGGCTCACTTGGACACGCCACGCAGCAATTCAGTGGGAGGGCATGACAACCAGGTCTCCAAATGTGAGTTTAGGGCCTGCCGTGCAATCGTGAAAACCTTCTTCCAGACTGCCCTGAAATAGCCCCATTTCCCACCTTCTGCACCCCCTCCCCCTAACAGGTGTCCACTGGCCCTCAAGGGAGAAAGTGACATGCCCCCAGCAGCCCGCTCACTCAGCCCTGCAAAGGAAGGGTCCTCAGCTTAGCCTGAGAGGCACCTCTTTCTGTTCCCTTCAGTTTAAAATAGGCCACACGGATGCCTGCCAAGATCCCATGCTCTTGGCAAACAGGAGGGTTATATTTCTGGCTGCGCGCTGTGAAACACTGGACCAGGGAAGGCTTCCCAAACCAACAGCTGACTCCGGCTGTGATGACAAGAGGATCTTGCAAGAGTCGGCCCCGGCCCAGCTAGCGGCAGGCTCCCCGCATGTGTACAGTAGGAGGGGGCTCCGTCCCCACCCCCGGAGCTCTGGGAGTGCAGGGACGGCTATATAAGGGCATGGGGCTGGGGGGAGCCCAGGGGCTGGGATTTCTCCCTGGCCCCGGAGAGAGCACCCGCTCACACAGGCCTGTGCACACACCTGCCACGGATGAACATTCCTGCGTGCCATTCCCTGGCCTGGAATGGGCTTCCCCATCTCGCTGCCATCACCATACCCTCTAAACGCCATTCCAGTCTCACCTGCTCCACGAAGCCTGGCCAGAGGCTACACCTCTCCCTGGCCACACCAGCACCAGGGAGTGTGGAAATCATATTCCCCACAGGAACTGGGTAGGAACTAGAGGTGTCTGTTCTTAGAGAACTTGAGGGACACGGCAACTCTGAACATGGAGGTATGCAGAGTTTTAAGTGCAGGGGGGGCTCCATGGTTCATGGGGTCTGCCCCATGAGACTCTAGCGGGGCAGAACAGGGGCCAGGTGCTAGAAGCTACAAAGTAAAGAACGACCCCTCACCCTCACTCACGCAGGGACCCAGAGCTGGCCGATGTGGTGGCTTAACCATGAGGTCCCCACCATGAGAAGTCTGGGTGGAAGCCCAGTGGCCCCCTGCCAGGACTCTGCTTCAGGCAGGGGCTGTCACGTGAGCTGTTGGCCCCAGCCCCTTCTGGCTCCGTATTTCTCCACTACACTAGGGGCTCCCTGGGAGCCGGGTCCCCTTTCCAGCATAACGCTCCCATCCCAGCTCTGAGCTCAAGCCGGTGCCGACAGGCCGCCCATTCCTCCAGGGGCTGACAGCTGGTGCCAACGGTCAGAGGAAGGAGGCCCAGGCAGCCAGAGGTGCTGGAACCCACCGTCCTGTGTGTCCCGCTGTCCCTTAAAACTAAAGATGTCCTTTGCAACAAAAGAACCTCTTCCCACACATACAGCCCTAGAAATTCACCAGAAGCAGAACGGTGGTTATCTCTAGATGATTGCATTGTGAATGACTTTAATTTATGCTATTTTCATATCTCTCTATTATTTCCAGTACTCTCCAGTGACTATACTAGTTTTATAATCAGAAATCAACTTTTGAAAAAAGAACTTTTGAAAAAAGAACTTCCTTCTCCCCTCTCAGACATGACCATCATTAGTCGAGATCTGCCACTCAGAGTCCCCGACCCTACCCCTCCTCCTCCCCACACCCCTAGCACCCTTCCACCAGGGAGGATGCCACCAATGCGAGGGGATTTCATCACCGGGGCAGCTCACTGCTGGGGCCTGTGGACAGCCTGCGGCACACAGCGGGCGCAAGCTGAATGCTTAGTCATGGAGGAGGTCTCTGCTGGGGCTCTACATGCCACCAAGTCTCCCCAGCCATCTCCAAAGACAGCCTTTGATCTTGAAAATGTCCACAACTTCTAAGTAGCCCACAGTGCCACAAAGTCACCAACTGAAATCCTTCAGACACTAACCTGGGGAGAGGGTAGTACTAGATCATGCCTCTGACTGAGATAACTCCCCAAACACAGGGGGAGGGGGAGGAAGAAGATAAAGATGAGGAAGAAAGGCAGAAGCGGGCGGAGGCAGAAAGGAGAAGAGAGAGTGCATGGAACAGAGCCCAGTGCCATCCCCATATGCCACCCTGTCACCCCGGTCCAACCTCAGTCCCTCTCAGGGCCCGAGGCCCTTCTTCAGGGCAGGCTGCTGTGCCCATCATGGCCATTCACCGGGCCGCTCCCCGGGCCTGGCAGCCAACAGTCACCCGAGAGCCAAGCTCTGCATACCCCTGGCGCTCCGTCACAGGACCAGGAAAGGGTTCTGGTGTCATGGACACTGCACCCTGAGCCAGCCAACCTGAGACGGGTGATATCTGTGGCTGCTGAGAAGCTGGCCTCAGCATGGGCTGGCCAGGCCTGGGAGTGGGAGAAGGACAGGGCGTCTTGGGCTACCTGTGCAATGAGAAGGTCTTCCTGTGTGTGGAGCTGTGAGCAGGTCTAGAGGAAAGGGAATAATGGCCCTGCCCTCAGGGCACCCCACTCTTCTGGGGAGACTCATTCTCACACATGAAATACACCAGACACCCAAGAGGCATGTGAAAAAGTGAGACATGATGGGTGAACCCTAGAAAGGCATGAACTCCATTCTGGAAAAACAGGGCTGATGGGGTTGGATCAGAGTCTGCAAAATCATGAAGGACAGTGAAGAGGGCCAACACGGACCTGCCTAACAGATCCTGAAATAGAACCCCAGGCAACCCTTGAAGCTCGAAAGCATTATCTGAGGACAAATAAAGGGCGTCTGAGCTTTACGCAATGGGCAAAGGCAAGGGGCTCATTACCATGCAGGGTGGCACAGGATAAAAACATGGCTAAGATCAAGAGAACTTTGATAAACTCACCAGGGAGAGAGACACAAGGGCCATGACAGGAAACAGGGGCACTGGACGCTTCTGACCTTCAAAGACAGCCCTGGAGGAAACATCCCACCCCACCCACCATCCATGCCCGATGGGTGGACTGCTGACCCAGCATGGGTAGTCCTAATTTCTTCAAAGAAATGGAGGAAAGTTTAATTTCTTTGAAATAAAATCCTTTAACTTTAAGGGATTTAAAATGAAATCCTTTAAGCCAGCACTGCCCTTGTGCATGGTGAGAGGACAAGGGGCAATCAACCCCACTCATCAACAAGGTGCAGCATTGCAGGAGGAAAACATGCGGGATTTGGAGTCTGACATCCAGAGTTCAAATCCTGGCTCCATCATTCACTCAGAGGCTTTGAACAAATCACATAATCTCTCTGGGCCTGTTCCCTCATTCATAAAACAAAGGTAAGGATGTCTGCCCTGGAGGGATGATCTGGAGATGAAACCAAACATATGTGAAGCCCTAAGACAGCACCTGCTATATGGAGGTGCTCGGCGAGCAGCCCTAACCACAGTCCGTTCCGACCTTGTGGACAAGTCAGACATGGGCTCGGCCCTCAGGAACGTCGGGCATGGGCACAGACGACCAAGGTATGAGTGAAAAGCATGAAGGATTGTAGGAGGGAGGCAAAGCCAAGAGGAATTCAGAGGTTCTGCCTTGAGGAGAGAGCAAGTTTTCATGGAAGAAGCAACGTTTGAGACAGAAACTTTAAGGAAAAGGGGGAGGGCTGGTAATGAGCACGGGTAATTGATCTGGAGAGAATGGTGGGCAGGAAGGAAAGCAGGAGCCATGCGGGCAGGAAGTGGGACAGGAAGTGATACTTCCTGGGAGGCTCCATGTGTGACTGCTTGGAACAGAGAGCAGTGAGGTCTGACCGCCCGCGGGGTGCCTGGAGTCATTGAGAAAGACTCGCAGCTGGAGGGTCCAGGTGACAAGATGGAGGAACATGAATTCCACTGGCTTCTGTGGTGGGGCCTTGTGCAGAAGCAGACAGAGGGCTGTTAACATGGCTAAGGCCCTGGGAAGCAGACTCTGGCAGGCCTGTATCGAATGAACTAAGAGGAACTAGGGACAGGGAGATCAGGGAACAACCTAGTGACTGGGCAAAGTGAGGCCTGGCCTAGGGGCATGGCAGTAAAAACGCACAGGAACGGGTGGGACGGACAGGAGGGGCCTCAGGGAGGCGGCGTGGGTGCGGAGGGGGGCAGACAGAGGTTTCCAGCCTGGGAGCTGGGCAGGTGGTGGGATCCATTACCGAACCAGAGGACCAAGGAGGACTTTTGAAGCAAGAAGTTGAAACAAGTTTGAAAGACCAGTGGAAGATGTTTATGGAGACACCAGATGTAGCTGGAAACGTGGTGAGGGAGGGTCCGTTCTGGGCTCAGCCACACACTGTGTGACCTCAAAGTCAAATTCTTTTGGGGAGCAGGGGGCATAACCAAACTGTGGCTTTAATCATTCTGTGCCTCAATTTTATACTCCAAAAAAATATATATATATGATCTATTCCACCTCCCAGGCTCACTGTAAGGAATGAGTGTAATGGACGTAAAAATGCTCTGTAAACTACAAAGGCACTTAATGTAAGAAGTTATTATCAGAATCCATAGCTGAAACCAAGAGGCTGGGCAGGTTTGTCAAGGAAAGAGAGAAGAACAAGAGAGGGCAGGAGATCAGGAGCGTAATGTTCAGAAACATTAAGTCCAGGGCAAGAAGGCAGAAGGAAACTAAGTGAGCACACATTTTCATAAAGAAACAGCAGCAGCCCCAAGAAAGGGCTACACCCCAGTGGTCCTCTGCAGCCCTCACAAACTCTATCCCATGTCTATCCCACAAGGAATGACACCTCCAATCTGTTCAGAAAAGGCAGGACAATTTCAAAGCTAAATAAGTAGAGAGTGTGCCTAGGGGGGCCACAGCACCTTGAAGGAAGTCTGGAAAGTACCTAGGGAGTATGAGTGTCATGTGAGGGCAATCTCATCAAAATCCCCAGGGGACAGACATTGCCAGGAAAGAGGCATTCAGGGAGCCATTAGCTCCCTGATTAAAATGAAGTGGCTGTTGCTCTAATCCGGAGAGGTTGAGCACATCTCTGGGAAAGGGGCAAGCAGACAGTCAGTCTGTCATTTGATTAAGATGCAGTCTTCTAATCCATCATCCTCCATGCCCCGCTGCGCTTCCCCACTGGCATGCACACACAGAAGGTACATGCTGCCCTGTTCTAGCAACAGAAGCGACAGGCAAGGGGTCAGCATTTCTGCAGGATGGTGGGGGAGCCCCTCCTCTCAATAGCGAGTCTGGGAGCCCAGCAGTGGGAAACAAATAGCCCAGGGGGATGTTGACAGGGAAGCCACAAGCACAGCCCGTGCAGCGAACTGGCATCAACAGATCCATGGAGAGGAGGCTGGGCTAGACACCAGCATGGAGGAGGCTGACCGAGATTTGAACCGCCCAGCCTATTCTCAAAACCAGATGGTCAACGTCAAAAGGAGATGACAATGGACGTGAAGTTAGACTGGCTCACAGGCAAAGTCACACCTACTCAGTGGGTACTCCCTACGGGTACTTTGTAGACTGGAAAACTCCATTTCTCTTAAGGTGTCTTCCCTCGCCCATGTCTGTCTCCGAAGAGGATTTGAGACCCTGCAAGTCTTTCTGAACTGACGCTCTCTCGGCACTCCTGTGGTTTCTCCTGCCCTGAAGACTTAGAGTCAAAGGCAGAAAGGACCCCCAGACGTCTTTAGGTCCCATCTCCTGCCCCAAGCTGGCTTACACTCCAACCATCTGGCGACTGGCACTCACTCTACTTGGGGACGCGGGTCGGGGGGCCAGTAATGCTCATCAGCCACAAGCAGCTGTCACCGCAGCTCCTCTCTCTGACTCTGCCTTTAGTAAGTTTCACGGGCCTTTGTCAAGTCCTTTCTGCTATAACCTTAACTGCTCAGGGCCAGGCCTAGGACATGCTCACAGTCATTCCCAAGACACCTTCTTAATAAACCCGACGATGCTCGACACAGTGAACATGTCCTGGGTGCCTTCCATGTGTGCACAGTACGTTGCTCCTCTTCTCTGCCCTGAAAAACACGCACCCTCCCTTCCACCCATTCTCCCAGGCTGTGCTCTTTTCAGGCCACCCATCCTCCCAGCGGCCAAAAGCACATTGCAGAAAATCTATCCTGGAACCTGCCCCACTTCACCCAGGACGCCATTATCCCCTGAACGGTCCTGGTCTTGTTCCCTCTGCCCCAGGAAGCAAGTGAGGCTACAAAGCAGAGATGTCTTCCCCCCTGGTCCTAGGGCAGTTCCTCTGAGCCACCTGGATGGCAGGCTGGTGGGATGGTGGGGCGGTATTCAGAGAGCGGAGCTGGGGAAGATACCAGATGGATCTGAACAGCCACAAACTCAAGTTTTGCTCTGCCCTACCCCAAAAGGGGCTATTATTAGGCCCAGGAATGGGAGTGTCATGGTCAGGAGGGATGTAGGCACACTGACACAGAGAACACGGGTTTGGAACAATTGGGCTACTGTTCCCTGGCACTGAGGGGGGAATGGGCTCGGAATCCCAAACTTCTCAAGTGGGAAATTTTGCCAGATGTCCATCTGCCTCTTTCCCTGCCCAGCACAGGACGCATCCTCAGGAAGGAAACAGTGTTCAAGGCCTTCTGCCAAGGCAGCCAAAGTTCTCCTGACCTCAGCGAAGGCTGCAGAGCTCTCAAAGAGTGGGGTGGGGAGCTGGAGCTGGGAAAAGGTGGGGAAGAGGGTGATAGAGTTTGGATATTGGTCCCCACCAATTCATATTGAATTGTAACCCCCAATGCTGGAAGTGGGGAGGTGACTAGATCATGGGGACGAATTTCTCATGATTGGTTTAGCACCATCCCCTTGATGCTGTCCTCACAATCGTGAGTTCTCACAAGATTGGGTTGTTTGAAAGTGTGTAGCACCACCCCCTGCCCCGCAATCTCACCTGCTCCTGCTTTTGTCATGTTTAGTGCCTGTTCCCCCTTCATCTTCCACCATGACTGAAAGCTCTCTGAGGCCTCAGCAGAAGCCAAGCAGATGCCAGCACCATGCTTCCTGTACAGCCTACAGAAACATGAGCCAATTAAACCTCTTTTCTTTATAAATCACCCAGTCTCAGGTTATTTATTTATAGCAATGCAAGAATAGCCCAATATAGAGGGAGATACTGAAGAATCTTTGCTGGGCTGATTTGGGCATTCTCTTGCCCACCCCACCTTCCTCTCTGCGCCACAGTCAGAAGGCAAGGCGGGCTGGGCAGGAGAATGCCCAAATCTGCCCAGCAAAGACTCTTCAGTACAAGGAATTGGAGACCCCCACCGGTTACCACAAATGCAGATAAGATACAGCATCCATGCTGACGATGGCTCCGTGCCACGGGCCGGTCTGCCCACCACACCCAGGTGCTGCGAGCAAAGCGTGTTGGGGGTTGGGAGATGCAGCCAAATGCCTCCACCACCCCCTCTTCTGACTGTTTTGGTGGCTCTGATTCTTCCGATATACTGCAAGGAGGCCAGGCAGAGAGGACAGGGAGCAGGCAGGCTTCTCCCTCCTCAGTTTACAGGTGGCCCAGGCCCAAGGAGATGTTCCGAGGTCATACGGCAAATCAAGGGGAAACTTTGCCCCCGCCTCACTCCCTTCCCCTGGGCTGCCAACTCAACTTGCTTCCCTCCTTTGCAGCACACAAAAGGGGGCTGAGAAAAAGAACACTGAAAACCATTTCTCTCCCTCGGCAAGAGTCAGCCTTCCCTTTCCATGGTCAGGGTGGAGACCCAGGAGTGGTTCCAGGGTCATCCTTCCTGCACCCCCTGGGCACCACCCCTGGCCAAGGCCCGAGAGCCAGAAATGGGCTTGGCACCTTCCAGGGCTGCTCCACCGGCTGGCAGGTGCAAGAAACGTGCTTTGGTCCAGGCACCTGCTCACTCGCTTGGATGGTCTGGTCAGAGCAGTGCCGAGTTCCAGAACCAGGCGCTGCCAGAGAGAAGCAGAGGGAATGCACCTGCCTGGGCTGGAGAGGAGTGTGGCCGTACCTGGGGACGTGGTGGTCTGTCTTCCTCTCTTCTTCCCAGGAGCACTTAGCACCTAGATAGGCTGGGCTGCTACAGAGTCCTTGGAAAGACCGGGATGCCCACAGAGTCAAGAGGCTAACGCACAGAGTGAGAGAGAGAGGTTGGCAGAAGGGGGCCCCTGAAACTACCACAGCACAATACTGGATGCTGAGAGGTGAGGCTGTGTCCACTGCCCCAGGAGGAGCAGGGGAGGAAGAGCCTCAGCAGGGAAAACCCTCGAGGCTCCCGACTCCACCGAGCCTGGCTGGGGCAGGCAAGCCTAGTGAACCACACACCCTCCCTTCTCTACTGCTGAGCTCTGGCCCCCGCAAACCCTCTCCCCATTACCCGGGTCTCACACCGTGACTAAAGAGACCATCTACCACATGGTCCCCTTTAGGGGGGTGGCTGGGGGATCGCCATCTGGTGGGACCTGCTGCTACTGGCGCTCGCTGTCTGCCTGCAGCGCGTGGTCCGGTGGGGTGTGAGGTGGCTCAAAAGTGCGTTCTCCTAAAGCAGACCTCGCCAGGCCATTCTTCAGAGGCCCCAGCCCACGTCACCAGCTGCCTCTGCCCCCATCTGTGCACCTCACGCCATCTGCAGAGGGCTGGGACCTGGCTCCAGGGCTGCAGCTGGCAGAGAATAAGGACATGGCCTCCTTCCGGCTGGGGTGGAGCGGGAGTAGGTGGGGCTTCCACACACCTCACCCCGAGATGTCCACAGGCCTTGAGGGAGTGGCTGAAGGGCTTTGGAGGTCCAGAAAAAGAAGGGAAGTGCAGGGGGAGGATAAGGCCAGCCAAGACCCGCTTACCTACTGGGACCAGGGCCCATGTGGCTGGCAGTCTCTTGGGGAGGGGACAAGAGTCTGGGTCAAGAAGGCTGCGTCACAGACATAGACATCTCCCTGCCCCCAAGAAGACTGTTGGGGTCAAAAACAGCATCACTTAAGCACCCATCACCCTGGAGTCCACTGTGGGGGACAAAGTGCTCCCAGACAGGCCCTGCTGCTAAAGCTTACACCCAGCAGTCCCAACGGGCAAGCTGAAAGGGCAGTGTTGGCCCAGGTGCCAGGCACCAGAGAACTTATGACTGACTGCCAAGACCCTGCGGGTAAGCCCTGGTTCCCAGGAATGCAGAACTAAAGGGCATGTGGAGGCAGCAGAACCCCAGGATGACTGCAGGGGGTAGTACAATAAGAGAAGTCTTCTCAGAGGTGGCGGCCTTGAGGTCAGTCACCTCTCGCTCCCCTGCTGCCTAGAGCAGCTGGGCTGGGCTCTCCACCTGCCTGACACCCCATATCAGAGGAGACAGAAAATCAAAGGGGCCTACATGGCCCTCCTCAGCCAGCCTGGGCAAGACCAGACCACGGGTGTCAACCCCTACGCTGTCACCCTCCCTGAAGAGGAAGCCAGGGAGGGTGACAGCAGGAGGGCCGATGCCTGGCTGCTTCTCCACCTCATCGGTCCCCACGACTGAAGCTTCCTGTGCCGTGATCTGGCTGTGCCCTAAGCTGCTTAGCCAACAGCCCTATCTCCTGGGCTCAGGGCTCAGCCCTGTGGGGATGAGGGGATCGGTGCAGCCTTATGGGAAGGGTGAGGGGCTTGAGTCAGACAGAGCTGGTGCACCACAAACTGCCGTGAAACCAGAGCAAATTACTTAACTTCTCTGAGCCGCCCTATGTGCAAAACATAAGGTACGACAGGAGCCCCTGCCTCCTGGGGCTGCAGCAGGAATTCAATGAGGTGGTAAAGCACCCAGCTCCGTGCCCGGCCCATGAGAAACACTCCACATACAGTGGTTGCGATGGTGATGGTGGAAAGATGATGGGTGAGTCCAGCAGACAACGAGATGGGGAACTCAACCACGGACAGTAACTCGGGTACAGGGAAGGCGGTAGAAAAGCTCAAGGGAAACCAAGGCATCCTATGATGCTTGCAGGGATGACTCTATTGGGTTGTTTTCTACACTGGATTTTAAGGTCCATTGATGGCATCTTCCCTGCTCCTTCATCCCTCCAAATGTACCATCCACACCCCAACTTTCTCAGGCTGATTCAGAGACTGGTTAGGAGACCTGGAGACCCAGTTCTCCCACAGAGCTCCCGTCTGGATGCCCTGCCACAGGGTCCCTCTATGACAGGCCCACACATCACTTCTGCACAGCAGGGAACATGTGTGAGGTGTGGTGCAGCCACCAGAGGGAAACACGATGCCTGGCAGTCGGCACAACTCAAAATCCTGGGAGGAAAGAAACCAGAATAGACATGAGTCCTTGGGAGATCAGCAGGTGGCTAGGCCCTGAGAGGGGGCAATGCGTCCAAGGCTCCACAATATGTTCAGGGCAGAGCTGGGGCTCCCCACTGTGGCAGCTGCCCCTCCAGCTGAGGCCGGAGTCAAGCCCGGTGACCGCTGGAGCCCCTTGCTTGTCCATTACATCCTCCACACGCAGCCCTGAGCTGTCAGCTGGGCTCCGCAGAGGATAGCAGGGACAGTCCCCATCCTCGGGGAGCTGGCAGGCAAAGGGGAAAGAAACACCTGGCCACCAGGGGACCCAGTTTCTACTCTGGGCTCTGTTCAGAACTCACTGTGGGAGCTTGGACTGGCCGTGTCACATGTCCAGGCTATTGCTCTTCATCTACAGAATGGGAGCTGTGCTTGCTGTTGGCTAGAGGTGGGAGGTGGGGCTGGCTGGGTGGCATCCCAGGGCTCCAGACATCGGGCAGAAGGCATGTCCAGGGCCTGGGCCACACCCACACCAGCCTAGAGCAGGGCGGGTGGCAGAGCCACTCCCAGGCTGCTGGCAAGGGCCTCCTTGCCCTGAAGCAGCTCAACCCCATCCCAACCCAGCTCATGACTTTGAAAGAGCAGCTTCTAGATTCTTGGACCAACTACACACACAGGCTTCTCCCTGCTGGGAACAAAGTTAAGAATAATGTCACCCCCAGGGGTCCAAGGAAGCCCTAACCGGGAGACCCCTGATGCTGGCCTCAGGAACATCAGAGGTGGCAGGGTGGGCGGGGAGCAAGAATGTTCTCTCCCCTGATTCGCTGACCCCACTCAGAGGAAAAGGAGGAATTCTAGGTCTTTGGGAGAACTGGCGGACTTCTCTTTCTCTAGGGCAAGTGGCCCCCTGCGTGCTGGAGCCCCAACTCCGAAGCAGCTGCATGGCAGAGACGGTGAGGAGGGGGCAGGGGAGAGGACTTTGCCCTCCACTGATCTTCGGCCAGGACACGGCCCCAGTGAGCAGCATTCCATTCTATACTGAGCCGAGTGACACACACCGGAGCCCAGGCTCGCTGTGCCCAGCCGCCTCCCCAGCCCCGCTGGGCACACTGGCAAGGCCGGGGCCTCCACCCAAGGTCAGCGCCTGTCACGGCTCGGAGCCCACACCCACCATGCTGACCATGACTGGGATAAGGGCACTCACGGAATGTCGGGGAAGAAACGAGCCCAGAAGGAAAGTGCTTGTTTAAAATTAATGCAGGCTGTTTCTCCAGGGCCACTTAGTTTGATCACTCTTTACTGATGTCCTTCTGGTCATATGAAGTTGTATTTGTAGACACATATGTTTTTAAAAATTAGGAACATACCATATACCATTTTTCCTCACCTAAAATTATATTGACACATGTATGACTGTGTTTTTCAAAACTCAACTGTACACCAAAAAGAGCAAACTTTACAGTATGTATGTTCATAATATATAATTAGACATCTATAATACATAGTATATAAATGCCATGCCACAGTGTGAACACTTTCCCCCTATCATTTAATCGTTCCCCAAACTCATTTATCCACGCACATATCATACTTTACTTAGCCATTCTCCCTAATGTGGGACACCTAAATTGCTTTTAATTCTCTTTTATTATAAATTCTTCCTTAATGAGCACCCTAACACATAAAATCTTTGACAGCATTTCTCATTGTTTTCTTAGAATGGAGTCTTAGAGCTGCAGTTATGGGCCAGAGGATGAGCCTGTTTTCAAGGCTCTTGGAACCCTCTGCAAAGTGATTTTCCTCAAAGGTTTTAACACCTTACACCCCACCAGTGCTGTAGTAGAAAGCTCCATCATATTAGCAATTATCCGTTTAAAAATCCATGCACATGTGAAAGGCAAGAAAATAGCATACTATTGTTGGCATAATTTGGATTTCTTTGATTACTAGTGATATTCCCCATTCTGTCATGTTTACTGATCGCTACTATTTTTTTTATACAGACCTAATTACAGCAACAGCCAGCAAGCCACAACTCTCCAACGTCCACGCCATCTCAGTGCTATTGTTGTAATATATAAAATCTACATTAAATCACAGGAGTTCATATTATGCTCGTAGTATTTAACACCACAGTGCAGTGGAGACAGGCTGGCATAGCGTAAGGATCATAGATTTGAAGCCAGACAGCCTTGGGTTTAAACACCTACTCCCTCAAGTGCCAGCTGTGTCTTAACACCCCCAGAGGTAGTGCAGCGACAGACAAGACCAGGACTTTGGAGTCCTGAGACCCAGATTCAAATCCTGGCCTCCTCACTGCCCAGCTGTGTGAGCTCGCGCACGTCACCAGACCCTTCCGAGCCCACCATTCTTAACTGTGCTGAGGAATGAGTACCCGAAGTGTGTGAAGTACCCAGTGCAATGTCCCGCCCGTAGCAAGCACTCAATCAGCGAGAGTGACTGCTGGCCCCCTTGGCTGAGCACGCCTCAAGGACCATCCACGATGCTCCCGGGCTGCTCCCCCACCTGGCCCCACACTCTCCCACCTCGTCCACACAACTCTCTCTCTCCCCGTAGCCTGCAGCGGGGCCTCTGGACTCCAAATGCACCCCTCAAGGAGCTGGAAAAGTAGCTGTGGGTAAAATGACAGGATGTCTGGGACCTGCTTTAAAATACTCCAGGAGGAAAACAGGGGGTGAAAGTAGAGGAAATAAAGGAATGGAAGGTTGTGGAGGCCGGGTGAGGGTTACGCAAGGGTTCTCTACATTATGTGCTTTATTTTTGTGAATGTTTAAGATTTTCCACAATAAAAAGCTAAAAGGAAAAAAAAAGGGAGTAACAGGGACAGGAGGACTAAATAAGGTCATTCATTACACCTGGCCCTTCTTTGTCAAGCCTCTCCTCTGCACCTCTGGTCGTGGCAATGCCCTCCCTCGTCCCCCCCCATATAGTCAGTGTTTTTCTGGCTTTATTCCCTTTCAAAATTTCCACATCCCCAGCTGTTTTCCTCCCCCGCACTCAGCTCCTTCCTTATTCCCCATCAAGGAATCCCTTTTCCACCACTCCCCATCAGGACCCTGTCGGAAGCTCCGATGACTCTCCCAGAAGGGTAAGTCCAGGAGGGCAGACCAGGAACCAGGACTCCTGGGTTTCCACCCCAGCAATGCCACTGTCTGTGCTGACTTATGCAAGTAACCTCTACCCAGTTCAGACCAAATGAAAGCTCAGCAGACCTGGCAAAGAGACTTTCTACTTCTAAAAGGCAAAAAATGAGCTCCTCTCTCTCTGACCTCGTTTGCTGGGATCCAACTCGGGCAGTGGAGCGGGGAAGGTGGCGGCTGCCTGGCACACACTGCTCGCCCATGGAGGGCTTGAGGAAATGGGAATACAGGCACCATCATGATCATGTTAATGAGGGTAAAAGTTAAGACCAAGAGGGGAAAGAAGGTGCTGCCCTCAGTGTGGGTGTGCCAGCGTGTGCTTTTCAGATGACAGGCTTGAGTCAGGGAGGCAGCATTCACGGGCAGGCCTGGCTCAGAGAGGGGCCAAGTCCCAGCCAAGCAGGCTCCTGCCCAGCGTTCCCAGCAAGAATGTGACAACAGAGAACAGAGCCCCACCACTCACTACCCACCAGGCACCCCTCTACGCCTTGCCTCTCTCCCTCTTTTTCACTACCCACCAGGCACCCCTCTACGCCTTGCCTCTCTCCCTCTTTTTCGCTACCCACCAGGCACCCCTCTACGCCTTGCCTCTCTCCCTCTTTTTCGCTACCCACCAGGCACCCCTCTACGCCTTGCCTCTCTCCCTCTTTTTCGCTACCCACCAGGCACCCCTCTACGCCTTGCCTCTCTCCCTCTTTTTCGCTACCCACCAGGCACCCCTCTACGCCTTGCCTCTCTCCCTCTTTTTCCCTACCCACCAGGCACCCCTCTACGCCTTGCCTCTCTCCCTCTTTTTCCCTACCCACCAGGCACCCCTCTACGCCTTGCCTCTCTCCCTCTTTTTCCCTACGCACCAGGCACCCCTCTACGCCTTGCCTCTCTCCCTCTTTTTCTCTACCCACCAGGCACCCCTCTACGCCTTGCCTCTCTCCCTCTTTTTCACTACCCACCAGGCACCCCTCTACGCCTTGCCTCTCTCCCTCTTTTTCCCTACCCACCAGGCACCCCTCTACGCCTTGCCTCTCTCCCTCTTTTTCCCTACCCACCAGGCACCCCTCTACGCCTTGCCTCTCTCCCTCTTTTTCCCTACCCACCAGGCACCCCTCTACGCCTTGCCTCTCTCCCTCTTTTTCCCTACCCACCAGGCACCCCTCTACGCCTTGCCTCTCTCCCTCTTTTTCCCTACGCACCAGGCACCCCTCTACGCCTTGCCTCTCTCCCTCTTTCTCCCTACCCACCAGGCACCCCTCTACGCCTTGCCTCTCTCCCTCTTTTTCACTACCCACCAGGCACCCCTCTACGCCTTGCCTCTCTCCCTCTTTTTCCCTACCCACCAGGCACCCCTCTACGCCTTGCCTCTCTCCCTCTTTTTCCCTACCCACCAGGCACCCCTCTACGCCTTGCCTCTCTCCCTCTTTTTCACTACCCACCAGGCACCCCTCTGCGCCTTGCCTCTCTCCCTCTTTTTCCCTACCCACCAGGCACCCCTCTGCGCCTTGCCTCTCTCCCTCTTTTTCCCTACCCACCAGGCACCCATCTGCGCCTTGCCTCTCTCCCTCTTTTTCACTACCCACCAGGCACCCCTCTGCGCCTTGCCTCTCTCCCTCTTTTTCACTACCCACCAGGCACCCCTCTGTGCCTTGCCTCTCTCCCTCTTTTTCCCTACCCACCAGGCACCCCTCTACGCCTTGCCTCTCTCCCTCTTTTTCACTACCCACCAGGCACCCCTCTACGCCTTGCCTCTCTCCCTCTTTTTCCCTACCCACCAGGCACCCCTCTACGCCTTGCCTCTCTCCCTCTTTTTCACTACCCACCAGGCACCCCTCTACGCCTTGCCTCTCTCCCTCTTTTTCCCTACCCACCAGGCACCCCTCTACGCCTTGCCTCTCTCCCTCTTTTTCCCTACCCACCAGGCACCCCTCTACGCCTTGCCTCTCTCCCTCTTTTTCCCTACCCACCAGGCACCCCTCTACGCCTTGCCTCTCTCCCTCTTTTTCCCTACCCACCAGGCACCCCTCTACGCCTTGCCTCTCTCCCTCTTTTTCCCTACCCACCAGGCACCCCTCTACGCCTTGCCTCTCTCCCTCTTTTTCCCTACCCACCAGGCACCCCTCTACGCCTTGCCTCTCTCCCTCTTTTTCCCTACCCACCAGGCACCCCTCTACGCCTTGCCTCTCTCCCTCTTTTTCCCTACCCACCAGGCACCCCTCTGCGCCTTGCCTCTCTCCCTCTTTTTCACTACCCACCAGGCACCCCTCTGCGCCTTGCCTCTCTCCCTCTTTTTCACTACCCACCAGGCACCCCTCTGCGCCTTGCCTCTCTCCCTCTTTTTCACTACTCACCAGGCACCCCTCTGCGCCTTGCCTCTCTCCCTCTTTTTCACTACCCACCAGGCACCCCTCTGCGCCTTGCCTCTCTCCCTCTTTTTCACTACCCACCAGGCACCCCTCTGCGCCTTGCCTCTCTTCCTCTTTTTCCCTACCCACCAGGCAACCCTCTGCGCCTTGCCTCTCTCCCTCTTTTTCAATACCCACCAGGCACCCCTCTACGCCTTGCCTCTCTCCCTCTTTTTCACTACCCACCAGGCACCCCTCTACGCCTTGCCTCTCTCCCTCTTTTTCCCTACCCACCAGGCACCCCTCTGCGCCTTGCCTCTCTCCCTCTTTTTCAATACCCACCAGGCACCCCTCTACGCCTTGCCTCTCTCCCTCTTTTTCACTACCCACCAGGCACCCCTCTACGCCTTGCCTCTCTCCCTCTTTTTCCCTACCCACCAGGCACCCCTCTACGCCTTGCCTCTCTCCCTCTTTTTCCCTACCCACCAGGCACCCCTCTACGCCTTGCCTCTCTCCCTCTTTTTCACTACCCACCAGGCACCCCTCTGCGCCTTGCCTCTCTCCCTCTTTTTCACTACCCACCAGGCACCCCTCTGCGCCTTGCCTCTCTCCCTCTTTTTCACTACCCACCAGGCACCCCTCTGCGCCTTGCCTCTCTCCCTCTTTTTCACTACCCACCAGGCACCCCTCTGCGCCTTGCCTCTCTCCCTCTTTTTCACTACCCACCAGGCACCCCTCTGCGCCTTGCCTCTCTCCCTCTTTTTCACTACCCACCAGGCACCCCTCTGCGCCTTGCCTCTCTCCCTCTTTTTCACTACCCACCAGGCACCCCTCTGCGCCTTGCCTCTCTCCCTCTTTTTCACTACCCACCAGGCAACCCTCTGCGCCTTGCCTCTCTCCCTCTTTTTCCCTACCCACCAGGCACCCCTCTACGCCTTGCCTCTCTCCCTCTTTTTCAATACCCACCAGGCACCCCTCTGCGCCTTGCCTCTCTCCCTCTTTTTCACTACCCACCAGGCACCCCTCTGCGCCTTGCCTCTCTCCCTCTTTTTCACTACCCACCAGGCACCCCTCTGCGCCTTGCCTCTCTCCCTCTTTTTCACTACCCACCAGGCACCCCTCTGCGCCTTGCCTCTCTCCCTCTTTTTCACTACCCACCAGGCACCCCTCTACGCCTTGCCTCTCTCCCTCTTTTTCCCTACCCACCAGGCACCCCTCTACGCCTTGCCTCTCTCCCTCTTTTTCCCTACCCACCAGGCACCCCTCTACGCCTTGCCTCTCTCCCTCTTTTTCACTACCCACCAGGCACCCCTCTACGCCTTGCCTCTCTCCCTCTTTTTCCCTACCCACCAGGCACCCCTCTACGCCTTGCCTCTCTCCCTCTTTTTCCCTACCCACCAGGCACCCCTCTACGCCTTGCCTCTCTCCCTCTTTTTCTCTACCCACCAGGCACCCCTCTACGCCTTGCCTCTCTCCCTCTTTTTCCCTACCCACCAGGCACCCCTCTGCGCCTTGCCTCTCTCCCTCTTTTTCCCTACCCACCAGGCACCCCTCTGCGCCTTGCCTCTCTCCCTCTTTTTCCCTACCCACCAGGCACCCCTCTGCGCCTTGCCTCTCTCCCTCTTTTTCCCTACCCACCAGGCACCCCTCTGCGCCTTGCCTCTCTCCCTCTTTTTCACTACCCACCAGGCACCCCTCTACGCCTTGCCTCTCTCCCTCTTTTTCACTACCCACCAGGCACCCCTCTACGCCTTGCCTCTCTCCCTCTTTTTCCCTACCCACCAGGCACCCCTCTACGCCTTGCCTCTCTCCCTCTTTTTCCCTACCCACCAGGCACCCCTCTACGCCTTGCCTCTCTCCCTCTTTTTCACTACCCACCAGGCACCCCTCTACGCCTTGCCTCTCTCCCTCTTTTTCCCTACCCACCAGGCACCCCTCTACGCCTTGCCTCTCTCCCTCTTTTTCAATACCCACCAGGCACCCCTCTACGCCTTGCCTCTCTCCCTCTTTTTCAATACCCACCAGGCACCCCTCTACGCCTTGCCTCTCTCCCTCTTTTTCCCTACCCACCAGGCACCCCTCTACGCCTTGCCTCTCTCCCTCTTTTTCACTACCCACCAGGCACCCCTCTACGCCTTGCCTCTCTCCCTCTTTTTCCCTACCCACCAGGCACCCCTCTACGCCTTGCCTCTCTCCCTCTTTTTCCCTACCCACCAGGCACCCCTCTACGCCTTGCCTCTCTCCCTCTTTTTCCCTACCCACCAGGCACCCCTCTACGCCTTGCCTCTCTCCCTCTTTTCCCTACCCACCAGGCACCCCTCTACGCCTTGCCTCTCTCCCTCTTTTTCCCTACCCACCAGGCACCCCTCTGCGCCTTGCCTCTCTCCCTCTTTTTCCCTACCCACCAGGCACCCCTCTGCGCCTTGCCTCTCTCCCTCTTTTTCCCTACCCACCAGGCACCCCTCTGCGCCTTGCCTCTCTCCCTCTTTTTCCCTACCCACCAGGCACCCCTCTGCGCCTTGCCTCTCTCCCTCTTTTTCCCTACCCACCAGGCACCCCTCTACGCCTTGCCTCTCTCCCTCTTTTTCACTACCCACCAGGCACCCCTCTACGCCTTGCCTCTCTCCCTCTTTTTCACTACCCACCAGGCACCCCTCTACGCCTTGCCTCTCTCCCTCTTTTTCACTACCCACCAGGCACCCCTCTACGCCTTGCCTCTCTCCCTCTTTTTCCCTACCCACCAGGCACCCCTCTGCGCCTTGCCTCTCTCCCTCTTTTTCAATACCCACCAGGCACCCCTCTACGCCTTGCCTCTCTCCCTCTTTTTCACTACCCACCAGGCACCCCTCTACGCCTTGCCTCTCTCCCTCTTTTTCCCTACCCACCAGGCACCCCTCTGCACCTTGCCTCTCTCCCTCTTTTTCAATACCCACCAGGCACCCCTCTACGCCTTGCCTCTCTCCCTCTTTTTCACTACCCACCAGGCACCCCTCTACGCCTTGCCTCTCTCCCTCTTTTTCCCTACCCACCAGGCACCCCTCTACGCCTTGCCTCTCTCCCTCTTTTTCACTACCCACCAGGCACCCCTCTACGCCTTGCCTCTCTCCCTCTTTTTCCCTACCCACCAGGCACCCCTCTACGCCTTGCCTCTCTCCCTCTTTTTCACTACCCACCAGGCACCCCTCTACGCCTTGCCTCTCTCCCTCTTTTTCCCTACCCACCAGGCACCCCTCTACGCCTTGCCTCTCTCCCTCTTTTTCACTACCCACCAGGCACCCCTCTACGCCTTGCCTCTCTCCCTCTTTTTCCCTACCCACCAGGCACCCCTCTACGCCTTGCCTCTCTCCCTCTTTTTCCCTACCCACCAGGCACCCCTCTACGCCTTGCCTCTCTCCCTCTTTTTCACTACCCACCAGGCACCCCTCTACGCCTTGCCTCTCTCCCTCTTTTTCACAAGGGAGGAATGTGCACTTGCTCTCTTCTTCCCAGGATGATGAAGTCAGGCCTGGAAAACAGAAGGCATGATCAGGGGATGAATCAGGGCACCCTCAGGTCTAACGCCATGCTGGGTGCCAGTGGGAACTCACCTACCCCTCTCTGGGCTGAGATGGCGGCCACCCGACCCTCTTTTGGGAGGGTCTGCATGTTTTCAGGGAAACCAGAGAGAGCATGAAGCAAGGAAACAGCTTGGGAATGAAGGTGTTACACACACAAAGGGCGGCCCCACCACCCACCTACGTATGCTGCACGCTCATGGGTGAGAGGCCCAGTTCAACAGACGCCAAGCACTAAACGGTGCATCTGCTGCTGCTGTCAGATGGCCTCTGCTGACTTTCCCAGTGCACCTTCCTGCTGCCCCAGTAGGGACCAGGGTTTAAAGAGAGAATCTTTACCCCGTTTTTTGAGTGGAGAAATGAAGGCATGAGACTTTCTCCTCGAACAGGGAATAAAGGATAGCTGCCTTTGGAATCTAAACCCAACACGCCCCAACTCTCAGCCAGGGCCGTTCCCGTGAGGCATGGAAGGGTCGGCGATGTTTTCTGGGTAACAGGACCATGTAGGGTTTGGTATTCCTAGCTAGCAAAGGAGAAGGAGCCGGACCTAATAAACTCAATGACATTCACGAAGGGCATCGTGGGAAGAAATAAAAGCCACAAACCACAATTCAGCACAAAGCTGGCCCCTGGCAGCTGCGGACTGTGCTCAGGCCACATGTCCCCAGGGTGGGGCAGGAGAAGACTTTGAGAGATGCACAGGGAGGGCGCCTGTCATGCCAGCCAGGTCAAAGTTGCTCAGCAGAGTGGGAACAGCAGAGGACACAGATGCAGAAGCAGGGTTCAAGGCTCAGCTCGGTGGCTGTTAACCATGAGCCTTGGGCAGATCACGTGGTGTCTCTGACCCTCGGTACTGTTACCTGTAGAATGGGGATAATGCATCTTCTCTACGAGAGAGAGAGAAGGGCTTTGTAAACAGCTTGGGAAAATGAGGGAATATTCTAGTGCTTCTCTTGAGGTTGACTGGGGAGGGAAGAGGAGGGAAGGAAGAGGAGAGGAAGGTAGAGAAGGATCCACAATGAGGCTGGATTTTGAAACCCAACCTGCTGGCTTTATAACCAAGCTTTCCATCATCACGGGAAACTCAACCTGCAGCAAATGTACGCTGAGTTCATAAACATGATTAAAAAGGTTGTTTGCAAAATTCACACCAGGGAAATGAGCTGCAGATGGCGGCGGCAATGCCCTTTCGCAGCAGGCAGCAGCTGGCTGTGTGGACTCAGGGACAGCTGGAGGGAGCTAATGCCCACCTCTGGCTTCGGAAGGGAAGGGGGCAAGCTGACCCTGCCCTCTCTGTGCCTGGGGAGGGGGAGACTTGCAGAAAGCTGAAACCCTACATCATAAAACTGCCATTTGTTCTGGAGAGATCAATCAGGTTTTCGATTCCAGCCCAACCGGGAGGGCAGGCCAAGCTCAGAGAAAGAAGAGTGGGCTAAGAGCACTGCCCCTTCCACGGCAGCCTGCCTCGGGTGGGACAGGGCTGCAGAGGCTCTGGCTGTCCACTGGAGTGTCCTTGGTGAGGGAGGAGGGAAGGAATTTGGCAAAGCCAACTTGAGGTCTCTCCCGGCCAGAGGGACACTCTGTTCTGTGGCCAACAGGTAGCGCTGGTATAAGGAGAATAGGTGGGAAATACAGGGACCAGAACGGCCTCACAGAATGCTTTGCAGGTCACATTTCACGTAGGTGGGCACCAGCCTGTCTTTGATTGTAAGTCATCAGGAGGCAAGCCCAGGAATATCTGTGTGATGGGCTTCCTATAGAGCGGCTGACACAGGAGACTTTAAAAATGTGACAAAGGGGATGACATTGATCAGGATAATACAATGACCCCGTGGCCCAAATTTGGGATGAGCCTTCTCTTTTGATGTATCTCACAGCCCCTCCTCTCTCCTGGACACATTCTACCCATGCTTCAGCTGCCGCCCCACCTACTCTAGGAGGCCCTCCCTGATGAGTCATTCAAAGCAATGGCCCCTCCCACAAATCCTCACACCGCACTGCTCACTGCCTTGGCTGCTGCTCGCAGTCATTTCACATGTGTGCTCGTTTCTATCTGACAACCAGGTGCTCCCTAAGGGCAGGGCCACATCTGTATGACATTGCTCAAATGTGCCCTACAGTACTAGGAACCCAGAGGGTGCCCAGTGATGACAGGATCTGAGCCTGCAGAGCTTTTCATGAACTTGCAGAATGAGCTATGTCCCTGTACGTCACTACCCACCATCTCCCTCCTGCTGAACCTGGAGAAGAGTCATGAGCCTGCTACCAAAAATACCCCACCGCCTGGACTCTCGGATGATTCCCCTACAAAGGCTGGGAAGCACAGACCCAGGCTTACTCGTCTCTTCTCTACCCCCGCCTCCATTTTTTCCAGTCCCCAGAAAGCCGCAGTCTCTCAGCAAATTCCACGGGCTGGGTGAGACTCAGATCCAGCCAACAGCATGCCGGGCGTTCTTTACATATCATCTTATCTACTGGAGGAAGCATCCTGGTGGCAGCGAAGGGCACGGGCCTCAGAGGCAGGCAGCTGAAGTGAACAGACTCTGCAACCTACCAGCTGTGCAGCCCAGGGCAAGTTACCTAACCTCTCTGAGCTCCAGCTGCCTCATCTGTAAAAGGGCATAACACCTTCCTCTCAGGTTTGCTGTGGAAATCATGCCTGTAAAGTGTTTACCAAGTGTTTGTCACTCCCAGAAAGTACTAGATAAATGGTAATTAACATTAAATTATTGCACCATTCCCTCAAGGTAGAGATTATTGTCTTCTCTCCACCAGTGAGGAAGATGACGCTCAGAGACATTAAGCAACTGGCTCAGAGTCACAGAGCTGCTGCTCAGGAGGCAGAGCAGGGGGTTCAAACCAAGGCCTTCTGACTTCAGGTGCACTGTTCTTCTCCAAACACCACAGGCTTGCAGGGGACGCTAAAGGAACAGAAACAACAGCAGAGCCTGCCCCTAGCCCTGGGGAAGTTTGCAGCCTCAAGTCACAGGGACAGAGCTGTGGAACCCTGAATCAGGATCCCTCATGCCGCCCCAGCGGCAGCAGGTCCAGGGGAATCCTGGAACATGAGCCATGGCTTCAGCAAGTCCTCATTTGAGAAGATTGGCTGGACTCCCCCAAATTAAGTGCTGTTGCAGGCAAGCTAGGCCAAAGCCCCCAGAGCTAATCATATTGGCACCTGCTGTCCCCCCACACAGGCAAACTGGGAAGGTGCCACTGACTGGAGTCAGCCCTCAGCCCTCACACAGTCCAGCTCACAGGGAAAGCACCAAACTGGCTGCAGGACAAGCCCAGTTCACAGAGGCACCGCCTTCCCCATCTGAAATAACCAGCCATCATCAGAGGGTGGGAGACAGGATGCAGTTGACACCTTCCAAATTCAAACCTACTCAGTGAGGGAATCACACACGCATTCGTCACACAGTCTTGTTGATCCATGTAGCCCCTGGTGACATTAGACAAGGACTCAAGGGAAGTGGGAACTTTCACAAACATGATCTCCTCTGATCTTCTCAACCACCCTGGGGCATATGTACTTTTGCCCCATTTTACAGATAAGGAAGCTGAGAAGACATTGGGCAGCTTTTCCAATGTCACCCAAAAAGTAAGGAAAATGCTAGCGTGCGAACCCCAAGGCTCCAGGCTTCCGGCCAGGCTTCCTGCCACTACAGCACGCTGTTGGTCTGTGCTCTCGTTCACTCATTGCCGCTTCACTCCACTCATTCCTTCATTCACTTACATATATATTTTTTTTTCTTTTTTTTTTTTGAGACGGAGTCTCGCTCTGTCGCACAGGCTGGAGTGCAGTGGCGCAAGCTCTGCTCACTGCAAGCTCCGTCTCCAGGGCTCACGTCATTCTCCTGCCTCAGCCTCCCGAGTAGCTGGGACTACAGGCGCCCACCACCATGCCCGGCTAATTTTTTTTTTTGTATTTTTTTAGTAGAGATGGGGTTTCACCGTGTTAGCCAGGATGGTCTCGATCTCCTGACCTCGTAATCCGCCCACCTTGGCCTCCCAAAGTGCTGGGATGACAGGCGTAAGCCACCACGCCCGGCCTCACTTACCTATATTTTTTTCCTAAACGGCGACAACTCAGGACCCTCTGGGTTGTTTACTACTGCCTTCTGCTGCCTGAGAAAACCTGGGATACTGAGATGATATTTTTCTTCTTTCCTGTAGAGTTGCTAGGATTCAGCCCTTCTCCAAGCCCTGCCATCAGCAGCTGATCCTGGAATGAGTGCTGAGAGCAGCACAGACCACTCCACGCTTCCACTCTGACTGCAGGCCTGGCCTAGGATGTGCCCCTCACTGCACAGTGCACTTAAAAGCCTTTTTCAAAACAGGTGTCTCAGCCTCCCAGAAATACAGCTCTTGGGATGTTACTTTTGGAGGTAAGGAATGGGAAAGATGATAAAGTAGCCTGTCACCCAGTTTGCAGGCAGGTCAATCAATGCTTGCATTTAATGAGTACCTACTACTATGTCAGTGCTGCAGGGTGGGCAGAGCAGAGGGAGGGGGTCATGAAAGAGTAAGAAACAAAGGCCCTGCCCTCAAGGCCATAGTCTCAACTACAACATAGCTGTTAAGTGCACCTGAGAAATTCAGAGGAAGGTAAGATGCCTGCATGTGGGGACAAAAAGATTTCATTCAGACCATGGAATTTCAACTAGACAATCAAAGGATGGCCAGGATTTAAATCTGGGATGGTGTAGAAGAAAACTGCCCAAACCACCTTCTCAACAGCATGGCCAATGTGAAAGTCTGCCTTGATTCTTCCTTCCCCGATCTTGGCTAAATATTTCATCTTTTTTATAGGCACTTGGCAGAGGTTCCAGGATGGGAAAGCAGGGCAGTAAATTAGATCTTCGAGGACGTCTCAGCCCTACACACCCACGTTTACACAAGCTCCATTCATCCCCGCTCTGTGTAAAGTAACTCTGCTATTCTCTGCAGCCTGTGGGGGCTCCGAGATGGGAGTGCTGGAAGGAACCTGGCTCTTGCTACTCAGCTTGGGAAATATTCCCTGCAGAGACCTGGCTGCTACTCAGGCTAGGACAGACACACCTCTATAGCCCACAACCCCTGCCAACAGGACTGCTCTTTTCTTTGAGATCTGATGCATTTCTCAAAAGAGGAAAACTCCTTGCCCCGTGATGCAGCAATTTCACCAGTGTATGCCATAGAGGAACTATTATTCATGTGCATGAAAGAAATGTACACAAAGATGCTCACAGCAGCTTTGCTCGTGACAGCAAAAAACTGGTAACAATGAACACGCAATGAAATATTAAAAAGCAGGGAAAATGAATGAACTACAAGTACAAACGATACATGGATGAATCTTAGAAACACAATATTTAGTAGAAGCAATGCAAGCTACAGAAAGCTACATGTAGCACAATACCATTTTACACAGCTCAGAAGCACATGCAACTATAGAATGCATCGTTTAGGGAAACATCTGAGGGGCAACATTACATAAAAAGGCAAAAGGCTGATAAAAATGCCCTCAGGAGAAGGGTGCCCTCTGCCAGGGGATGGGACAGGGATGGAGCAGGGCTAGAGGTGATGTGTTGTGACAATCCACATTCAGCTAGGTGGTGGATTCCACAGTGTTTCTTAAACTTTGTAACTTACATGTATTCTTTTGTATTTATCAAACACTACTTAATAGTTTTAAATGCTTTTAACCTTACTAATTTACATAATCCTGGAAGCTTGAGAATTCAAGCTTTGGTAGCTTCAAGCTGAAGCTACCAAAAGAGACAGAAAGGAATGAGACGACAGGTGGCCCTGGAGAGAAAAAATCGGCTTGACCTAGCCAGCAAAGTCTCAAGTTCTCTGTCCCCATTCCTGGGTGGCTTTCCTCCCCACACCTGTGATCAGCAAAGGCACCTGAAAAGCCTGAGAAGGAATAGAGAGTATGTAGACAGAGGTGACAAGACTGGACAGGTGGGACAGCTGTCCTCCTGTGAGAAGGCCAGACCCCAAGTAGGGAAAGGAAAATCTTTCTGTGTGGCTCTGAAAAATAGATCCAGGCCCAGCAAGAAAACTTCCTATGGCTAAAACTTCCCCAAATGGAGTGAGCAGCCTCTGGAGGCAGGGAACGTAAACCTGCAGGTGCCCACTGAGAGTGGCTGGAGCTGCGCTTCCTGTGTCTGAGGAACGGGAGAGCCAGGGCTGCGCCAGACCCATGCACCAAATCCCGCTCCAAGGACAGGGAGGGCTGGATGCGCCAGCATCACTGGGGGACCTTGTTAAACAAACAGCCCAGTCTCCACTCCTGACCAACAAACTCAGTCGCTAGAGGTAGGAACTGCAAGTCTATAGTTCTGCAACCTTCCCAGGTGATTCCGATGCAAAGCTGGCCTCAAAACCACCCGATTTAATGTCCTCTAAGTTTTCTTTTAGTTCAAGGTTCCATGGACCAATTGCAGGGAGCAGAAGGCAGGAGACGGAAAGCATCAGGGCAGGGGATGGGCTTTTGGTCCTCAGTTACCCTGATGATCCCACCCAAATCCTTCTTGCTGTGTCCACATCCCTCCCTCTGACTCCTCCTTCTTATCTCTTAGTGGGGTAAAAAATTAAACTGGTTTCATATCCTCTGGTTATTGGAAGCATTCTTAAAAATAAGCATATCTCACTGTGGGGAAAAAAAACATAACAGAAGCCAGCGATCAAGAGAGGAGATATTTTTAAGAGAAAACTACACACATTTCTCAGGATTTACCATATAGGAGGAACGGGTACTTGGTTGTAACGGCACCTTGGTAGCTGGGAATTCTATGCCCACTTAAATTCCAAAGTTTGCCATCCTCAGGCCCACAAGAATCATACCAAAAAGAAAAATCCAGGACTGCAGTTCCTAACCAGACAGAAGGGACCTCTGGAAGAGGCCCGTGGTGAAGGCCCTACAGACTCTTAATCCCTCCAAGGGCACAAATAACCGTACTGCTGCAATCAGGATAAGCAGGGTACTTCCAGGGAGAGGGGAGACGCTGCCCTGGCCTGAGACAGCCCCACTGAGAGCCAGGCCCAGGCACAGGGAGCTCAGAGCATCAGGGGCAAGGTGGCCAGCTCTGCTGGCTGGGCATGCACGCGACAGCGGGTGAAAAGGCAGAGGTGGGAGGAATCCTGGAGGCCAGACAGCCCCCAAAGTGAAAGGCCCTGCCCAGAGCCAACAAGTAACCCGAGCCGGGAGATCATCTGAAGGCGCCGCCCGCCCACAACCTGGAGCGAACCCCATCCAGGCTCCAAAGCGAACATCTGTTGCCCTGGCATGGGGGCTGGCCAATTCCATGTGAATTTCCACCCACCCCGCCCCTGCTGGCTCAGTCCTCTGCCCCTTGAGGTTGACCTCTTTAGGGTGGGCTGGCATGGGGCATGGGATGGTCAGGCTGGGATGGCTGGATCTGACTAGCTCCTTCTCAGTCTCTGCCGACGGCATCTCTCCGTAGTGACGCGGGGCTGATGCCAGGACTGTCCGGGCTAGGGCCCGGTCCAGCCTGGAGTGCTGTCTTCGCTGACTCCCCATCTCAGAGCATGTTTGATGTCTTCAGTGGTAACAGCAGGACCAGAATTTTCTGCCTAGAGGTATCCTAGGGCTCAAGTGAACTGATAGGAATTCTGAGGCCCCAAAAGCGGCAGTGCCTGGCCCAAGGTCACAGAGTTAGGGAACTTGGGACTGCCCCGCTTCCCTTCATTCTCCCCTGCCTCTCTCATTTCTGCACCTGCTGTTCTGTTGCTTTCTGCGGCGATAAGAGACTCCACAGGGTAGAAAGAAAGAATGTATGGCATTCTCTGGCGAGAAATTAAAATTATTTTTAAAAAACCACAATCCTTACACACCCAGGCAAGCACTCTCTCGACTAAGCACCGTTCCCAATTAAAGGCATCCTTCACTTCCCAGGCAGAAGGTTTATGTAGGTCACGCTGGGCCCTTTATAGCATACACCCCCGCCCCCAGCTCCCAACCCTATCTCCGCACCTCCAGGCAGGAAGGTACGCGCTGAGATCCTACTGAATGGGGGCCTCCAGATGGGGGTCAAGGAGGCCCCAGGGAGTCCTGCAGGGGTCTCCAGGGGGGCCGAGGACAGGTGAGCCTTCCAACAACTTGATATCTCCTCGGGGGAACTGAGGATCGGAGCAGGGGCTGCATGTGGATGAGAACGGGGGTGTGCTGCAGATGGAAGGAGATAACTGAGGGCAGCTGGTGGGACAGGCCGGCATGGACTCTTACCCCTCAGTTCCCAGAGCAGTGTGGGGAAAACCCCTGGGTATGAGGCAGGGTCTCCAGGGGCTGAGGAAACCTTGCCACCCCCACTTGAGAAGACCACACCCCGAAGTGCTGAAGAGCGCTCCGTGGGCACCCACGCTTGCAGAAGCAAATGACTTACTGTTTCCTAGGGACGTTCAGTTCCAGGACTTGAAAGAAAAGTTCCTATGGGCGCCACCCTACAATAGAAAACACTACCTTCTTGGTGGTGGGGTGAAGGCAGGCGGGGAAAAAGGAGACGGTGAGATGCAGGCAGGGGAGTCAGGCTCACAAGGGAGGGGGAAGCCTGGCTGTGAGACTATGCCTCAGGAAGACCTGTCTTTTCATCCACTCTTCCAGCTGAACACCAGGAAGTCCTGGAAACTAAACTTGGGTCCTGCTGACCTTCAAAAGCATTCATCCTCCTGGACAATGTGTGATGCCTATAACCGGCACCGGCCTTCCAAGCATCTCCACCCAGAGTCCCCACAGGCTCTGGGCAATCCTGGGGAGAGACCAGTGATGGGGACGCCTCCATAGAGTGATGCAGGACACAACCAGCTGGTAGGTTTTCTGCTTCGTGGAGAGAAGTCCCAGACAGATGATGGGAGGAGAGGGAAGGAAGGGGGAATAAACAAAGAAAAAGAAAAGTATCTACACACTGCTCCGTTGTGCTCTTGTCTCTTGATGGGGACCAAGCCCTGGATTCTCTCCAACCCAGGGCTTAAGAGGCAAATGTATCCAGCCCAGGGGAGCCAGGTCGGACTCTGGCTTCCCACACAGCAGCAGGGTCCCTGACATGTCTATGCAACGGAAGCTGGTGCAACCATGCCTGCCTGCCAGAGAGAAGGCTGCTGGGCAGAGAGATGGCTGGAAGGGGCTTCATTTGCATTCAGCCCCAGCTGTGCCTGGCAGGTGTGATGAACCGCTGCAGGCCTGCTTCCTCTCACTCTGAGTTCAGCAAAACCCAGCAGGAAGATGGCACACAGCCCTATCTTTGAGGCATCCTCTACCCCCAGCCAGCCCTGAATCTAGGGCCTTCAGTTTGGCCACAGCCCTCAAATACACAGATAGGTCCTGGTGAAAGCTACTTGCCAGCAAGCCCCAGACAGGGATGCTGCAGAAGGCGGTCAGGCCAGAGGCAAGGGGAAAGCCTCTGATCCTGGGAGGACAAGGGAGAGAGAATACATGGGATTTGCTGGGAGCAAGATAATTAGGAAGCCACACAAGAGTGAAATGAGGACAGATGGAAGGAAAGAAGGCAGAGCGAGGGCCACACACCCAGTGCAGGTTCACAGTCAAAGGCAACTCGAAGGCCAGGCCACGAGACCACTGAGGCTGAGACCCAAGACAGGGATTCATCTTCTTGATTCTATTTGCTGCCCCTTGCTAGGAGGCTGGTACAGATTTGTGGCCCCCACAACTCTCTGGGCCCGAAATGGGACCAACTCCTGTCCCCTGTGCCCACAGTAGCTGGGGATGCTCTGTGCCATGGGTTGAATGGTGGCTCCAAAGATAACTTCATGTCCTAATCCCTGGAACCTGTGAATGTGACCTTATTTGGAAGAGGGTCTTTGCAGATGTGATTATATGAAGGATCTTGAAATAAGGAGGTCATCCTGGATGACCTGGGAGGGCTAAATGCCAACAGGAACGTCCTTATGAGAGAGAGGCAAAGGGAGGTATACAGAGGAGGAGGAGATGAGGGATTGCAGTGATGCAGCCACAAGCCAAGGAATGCTGGCAGCCTCCAGAAGCTGGGAGAGGCAAGGAAGGATTCTTCCCTAGAGCCTTCGAAGGGAGCATGGCCCTGCAACACTTCAATTTCAGACATCTGGCCTCCAGAATGGTGACATAGTAGACTTCTGTTGTTTTCAGCCACCAAGTTTATGGTAATTTGTTACAGCAGTCCCAGAAAACCGACACACCCTGGAAGGGAGCTGTGCCAAGATTCCTCCCAGCAACATCAACTGTACCAACATCAACTCATGCTGGGACTGAAAGGAGAGTGGGGCGCTGCTCTGCAGCCAGGCAGCACAGGGCTCAGCACTAAAGCTAGGAGCACTCACTTCTAGGCCTGCCTGCCAATAGTGGGGCCTTTTTCATCCACCCTATGGGGTGGGGAGGGCATGAGCAAAGCCTCAGAAACAACTGCCTAAGCGAGTCCTGGATCTTCCCCCTAGTGCTTGTGTGACTGGTCCCCCAACACCTCTGAGATTTAGTATCCTCATGCGTGAAATGGGGACTCAAAAGCAGGATGTGAGGAGAGCTTATTTATTTCTTTTTTAAGAGAGAGGGTCTGGCTCTGTTGTCCAGGCTGGAGCGCAGTGGTGCAATCACAGCTTACTGCAGCCTCGATCTCCCAGGCTCAAGTGATCCTCCAGCCTCAGCCTCCCAAGTAGCTGAGATTACAGGTGCATGCCACAGGTGCATGCCACCACATTTGGCTAATTTTTCTATATTTTTTTGTAGAGTTGAGGTCTTGTGATGTTGCCCAGGCTGGTCTCAAACTCCTAGCCTCAAGCAGTCCTCCCGTCTCGGCCTTCCAAAGTGATGGGATTACAGACGTGAGCCTCCACATCAGGCCAAGGATTTTTTAAATACAGACAAAGCATTTAGCATAGTGCCTGGTACATAGTAATTGCTCAATGAATTTTAGCTGCCTTTCTTATTTCCTTGAAAAGGACCACAAGGACCAAATGAGAGATGTATATGAAGGCGTTTTCTGAGCCAGAAAGCACCCCATGAACACCAGTCATTGTTAGATCGTTATTATAACCTCGGCAGAAGTCAAACCTGTACCACCCAGCCCACCCGAGCAGGACCAGCCCTCCCTGGGGCCTGCCAACCGGCTTCCTCCTGTCTTCAAGCCTCCCATGGACACCAAGCCCCAGCTGCAAGTGAGCACACCTAAGTCCCCTGCCTCACATGCAGAGGACGTGGCCCGACTGGAAGAGCCAGAGGCCAGTGGAGATGGAGTGTGAGTCCGTGTGAGAAGGGGAGGCTGGGGCCGGGCCTGGCACGCAAGCCTGCCTGTCACACAAACACCAAACACTCCCTCATGACCCATTTTCCTGTCCACAGGTACCTGCGGCTTCCTGGTGCTGCCAGGAAGCATTAACTTGCCACTCTCCAAGCACTCAATGCAAATTTCACCCTCCATGGGGAGTCTCCCCACTAAAAACAGCTTTGTCCCTTCAGGCGTCTGACCTTAGTGTCTCAGAGGGCCCAGGAAGCACAGGCCATGATGGGCTGCCCTAGAGCTGTCAGAAGCCAGCCCTTGTCAGAGGGTTAAAGCTGCTCTCCAAAGCCTGCCCCCAGCAGGGCAAAATGGCCCAGGCTGCGCAGCCCTGGGGGACACATTCAGCCCAGGACACATGTACAGCCGATGACTTCTGATGCTGCTCTGGGGCTCTTAGTCTCCCTGTGTTCAATGAAACTGCTGTTGGCTTCAGCTCTTGCATTTAATTTTTTACCACTAAACAATCATTTGGATTTGCCCACTGTGGTGTTTACTGCCAGCATACAGAGGGCCAGATACAACATAGTACAGAGTGCAGTGTAGGTACGGGCAGAGGCCCAGGGACGAGGATTCAGTTCCAGCCTCAGCCACCCAGACATGCAGGTAAGTGTCAGGTCTCCCTCTTGCACTCAGTATCTCACTAACCAATGGGAGGATAACCTGGCCTCTCTCTACCATCAAGGATACTGTTGGAAACCCTTCGGGCTTCTTGGGAAGGATTCAGACCACATATTAGGAGAAGCCAGGCACAGTGGTGTATGCCTGTTGTCCCAGCTGCTTGGCAGGCTAAGGCAGGAGGACTGCTTGAGCCCAGGAGTTCGAAGAGGAAAAAAAATATATATATATATATACATATATATATATATATATGTATATATATACATACATACACACACACACACACACACATATATATATATATAATTTTTTTAAGAGATGGGGTCTTGTTATGTTGCCTAGGCTGGCCTCAAACTCCTGGGCTCAAGCAATCCTTCTGCCTCAGCCATATATACACACCCTCAAATCCAAGCACACTTACAGAGGCTTAGGACCCTCCATCCCTAAGAAATCAGCAGTCAGCATTTTACCCAGAAGGAGGGAAAAAAGATTACATGGCCCCTTAAGAATGCTCACGGCCAGAGGATTCAGGAGTAAGCCCTCCTAAGGCTGCTTGGATGTGAATCTGACCTTTCAAGAGCGGATCATTCCCTAATACCCAGGCTCGTCCCCTTGAACTTGTGAACAAATTGAGAATACTCCTTTCCAAGCACAAAGACCAAGAATGGCAGGTTATCTTCTCCGGTCTTTAAAGGAGTTTCTCCCGCTATGTGCAACTAGAGGATAAAAAACGTCTGCCTTCCTAACTCTACCAGCCCCTCACGACCGTCCTCCCCTCACCCCATCACACCCCATCTCCTCCCTCTGCACTCAGCCAGAGCAACCCTGTCCCCTCCTTTCCCCCAGTCTCCCCTCTAATGTCACCTCTCCCTATAGACTTCGGCAGGAGAGACAGCAGAACCACAACTCTGACCCCTCTCCCTGAGTCAGGCTCAGAGTATCAACAGGCCCTGTGTGGTTTACTGGGACTTCAGAAGGAAAGAAAAAACGGTCCCCAGCTGGCTCCCAGCTTGGCCCAGCAGGTAGAATGCGTGCACAGGGACTGTCCCTCTGGTCCTTCTGGCATGGCTTTGTTCTTCCAGCTGAGGATGAACCTGTCCACCTCTCTAGGGAGTCCACCTCTCTCAGCCTGGTGGCCCACGGGTAAAGATGGGCCCTAGTCACAAGACCCTCTGATATGCGAAACCTATTTGAAAAAAAAAAATCCCTTCTGCTTCCCCAGGCTTAAGGCAATTACTCGGCCCCTGGCTTCCTGTTATTGTGGAGGGCGGGGGGCTGTCTGCCCACTTTCTTAAGCTCCGGAACCAAGCATGAGTCAGGCACTGTGCAGGGGTACATTGCTCATCTTCCCACGAGGATGCAACAACGGTCCCCCATCCCACAGGCATCAGGCTTGGTTGGCAGCTGCCTGAACACTGCCCCCAGACCAGCGCTTCTGCACGTGCGTGACTCCTGTTCTGCCCAGAAGCGGTCACTCCCCACCGTGAGTGTGACAACCTTCCCTCCAAGCGCCTTCAGTCTCTGCAGGCCTCACTTTCAAGAAAGGTAGAGAAAATGCTGTGACCGCCACCGCACAGGACAGGCTGTCCTGTGCGTGCACATGTGAGAGGCAGTCCTCCAGGCCCCCTGGGCAGGCTGGGGAGTGGCAGGTGCTAAGGGTACAGAGACAGCAGGAGAAAAAGCCAGGCCTCGCCTGAAATCATTCACCTCTGTGCGCTGTGGGTCAGATGAAAGCCTTCCCACGGTCCCCCAACTGGAGGCTGGGGGCCCCTCCTGGGTGCCCTTACGGCTTCCTGTGTTTACCTCCAACCCAGCTCAGACCACAGGGTGTGAGGATGATTCTTTGTCTCTGTTCCACTGTCAAAGAGAATGGCAGCTCTTTGACCGCATGGGCTATGGGATCCTGTGCCCCGCAAAGGTGCCCACCACCAGCTGCACACATAGTGGAGTGGCTGGATGAACCTCTGAATGAATTCTGAAGCTCTGGCTGCCCCATCAGGATGAGCCATGGGAGCGTGGCCGCCCTGTAACCCTGACCACAGCTCTGTTCCCTGCAGCAGCCTCCCACAAGCCCCTCAAGAGGGCCGATCTCACACAAATCTGCTTTTACCAGACAGGAAGAGCACTGCTGAAGCGAAGCTGACAGAACCGGGAAATCTGTCAGGGGGCCCGTGCTGACGTCAAACCAGACCCGACAGCTGTCATTACCCCCGCCCATCACGCGGCCACCCTGGCGCAGTACGTTCATCTGGGTATGAGCAGACGCTAGGCCTCATCGGAGATCCCAGGCTGCTCGGCATCAACCACGCGGATCCTGCCCCTCTGGGCACAGCTTCCCCAGATACACAGTCCAGGGGTCACTTCTCCCAGCTGGGCTGCCCCAGCATGGAAAACAACCCTGAACGGGAGCCAGGCCTGGGTCCTGATTCCGCCTCTGCCCCCAGCTCACTGGCATTTCCCAGCCAAGCTCCTTTCCTTCTGTAGGTTCTTCCTAGCTTCCTCGTGTGTGAAAAAGGGAGGGCCAGACTCGCTGCATTCTGCTCTCCCCTCTCTGATGCTCCACAGATCTCCAAGGGCTCTTACTCCACTTCACCAGCCCGTGAGGGCGCCTAGCACGGTGTCCAGCAGAGCAGCACCACCCTCGGTCATCCACAGCCTCCCGGTCCCATCTGTAAGTGCACAAGGGTCCCAAGGGAAACCAGATGCTGCCTGACACCTACTACACAGAGAGATGGAAGGGCCACCTACCCATGTCTCAGCTAACAAAAGAAGAAGTAGGCTACGTCTGAGGCGGTAAGGATTCTGACTTGATGGAAGGAGGAACTTCCTGCTTATCAATTCAGAAAAACAAAATTTTTTTTTACTAGGATGAGTCCTACCTAAAGAAGCACAAATCCATCTGAAGAGCAAGAAATGGACTAGGAAGCAGCTTCAACCTTGGCTGCACAGGAGACCCTGCTGGGGAGCTTTCCCGTGTCCAGATGCCCAGGACACTCCTCAGACCAATGACACAGAATTTCAGGAGATGGAACCCAGCATCCCTATTCTGTTGTAAATCTCTCACGTGACTCCAGCATGCAGACAGAGAAGACTGGATGCCATCCCGACGCCTGGCCACCCCGTCAGCCCCTAGGCTGATCGCTCTCCTAACAAGCTGCCGCCGCCACAGCTGAATTCATGTCCCTGTGTTAGAAAACACTTGTAGTCCTGGTCTCTCGCTCAGTACTTGAACCAGCTCCATAAGGAGTGTTCCCCTTCCCATTTTATAGGTGAGGAAATGCAGGGACTGCTGGAGAGGCAGGTGCAGACTGATGATCTGGCCTCAGACTCACTTTTTTACTCTAAAACAAGGTAGACACACAGACAAACCAAAGCACAGACACGCACACGTGCAGTACTGCAGGACGGTCTCGGGGCTGTTACTCCATGCCCAACGCATCCTTGCAGCAAACTGCATAGAAAACATGCCACAAAAGCCAGGGAGGGTTGGAACAGACTCTGGAACAAACGAGGTCCCTGTCTCACATCTCCACGGGGCTTCAACATGACAGTCCCCAGCCCCATTCCCGTCAAATCCATTCGTGACGATCTCTGCCCAGGGCTGGCCATGCTGGAGGAGGCCTTGGCGGTGAGCTGTCTTCAAATTAGCCGGGTAAGGGGCACAGAATTTCACTGTAATTGGACATGTTTGTTCCAAGGATGACGACTACAGCACATTTCTCATGTTAATGTCGTCCAGCTACCCATGTACTGCAATTACTCTGCATCGATTTTAAAGCCGACCTAGCACAATAGCGGCTTCTAATTTGTAAGCAAAACCGCAGTGGCATAAATCAAACTGATAGAGGCGACGGCACTGACGCATGCTAATGGGGAGTTAATAGACAGGGGAGGACAGCTCAGGCACTCGGCTCCTGCAGGTCCCTCATCTGCCCGGTGGGCTGGCACAGTCCGCCCACACCCCACCCCTCTGCCTTAGCCTGATAGGCACTTTCCAGTGATGGCTCCCCGGGTCTGGATGGCCAAAGCTGTGACTTAGGGCCCCCTCGGGATCTCCGCCATAGGACAAACCTGCAGTGAGGATCAGGGTCAGCTGGTCTTTCATCCCAGCGTGGGACCTGGGGGGTGGTTTAAGGAGAGGGCTATTAGTCATGGTAGAACAAGGACCTGAAGAAGCCAGCATGGGTGAACCTCAGTCTCTGGTCCTCATTACCAGTTAATATTTCTTGAGGACCACTGCAGAAAGGGCCCTGCATCAGGTATGCTCTTGGCAGGAATGTGGGCTGCAGACCCAGGACACAAAATGAGCCATCCATCACACAGGCTTCCCCACACAATCTGATCAGCGTCACCTCTGGGCAGCATCCAGAGAGGCAGCCGGGTTTAAGGAACAGAGATGAGGCTGAGAGCCAAGACCCCTGTAAATCCAACCAGATGCAGTGCCATGGGGTGCCAGGGGTGGCCCATTAGCCTGGCAGACAGAAGGTCTTACGCCTGGAGACGTGTGCTGATAAATGCCCAGGAAGCACTTGCTGCTCATCCCTCTGCTACCACCACCGTCCAACCTGGACGAGGTTTCCGAGCCTGCCAGCATCTGCTTCCTGACTCTGAAAGTACAAGTTATGGACCCAAGACCAACCAGGCCTCATCTGTGATGGAGCCAGGGCCCTGTGTATAGGAAATGGGGATCCCCTCCACATGCCCCCCTCTTCCCAGGGCAGCTGTGGCCACGTCCCCCACTTCTGCATGCCAGCAGGACCAAGCCCTGTGCCTTGAGCATAGTAAAAGTTCAATAAATGCTTATTGGAAGAATTTTCAGGAAAAGACAGTTAGAGAACCCTGTGTGGGTCTAAGGAGATACATTCATAACAGAGCAGCTAAGGCAGCTGGCCGCTTTCTTTCCAATACACTCTCGTCCCGTGTTCCTTAAACAACATGTTTTACAACATCGAAAGGAAAGCTGTAATTAGATGCTCAGGTATCTTTAAAACTTCTCTTTAGGCTGGGCACGGTGGCGTATACCTATCATCCTAGCACTTTGGAAGGCCAAGGCAGGAGGATTACTTGAGACCAGCCTAAGCAACACAGGGAGACCCTATCTCTACAAAAAATTTAAAAATTCACTGGGCGTGGTGGTACATGCCTGTAGTCCCAGCTACTTAGGAGACTGAGGCAGGAGTATCACTTGAGCCCAGGAGTTCAAGGTTGCAATGAGTTGTGATTATGCCACTGGATTCCAGCCTGGGTGACAGAGTGAGACCCTATCTCAAAAAAATTTTTTAGGCTGAGCACGGTGGCTCACACCTATAATCCCAGCACTTTAGGAGGCCAAGGCAGGTGGATCACCTGAGGTCAGGAGTTCAAGACCAGCCTGGTCAACATGGTGAAACTCTGTCTCTACTAAAAATACAAAAATTAGACGGGCTTGGTGGCATGCACCTGTAATCCCAGCTGCTTGGGAGGCTGAGGCAGGAGAATCACTTGAACCTGGGGGGCAGAGATTGCAATAAGCCAAATTCACGCCATTGCACTCCAGCCTGGGCGACAAGAATGAGACTTCATCTAAAAAAAAAAAAAAAGAGAAAAATATTTTAAATAAAAAATAACTTATCTTCAATGGAAAATAAACTGTTGTAATATGTTGCACAGTCTAGCCATGACAAGGCAAAGACTGTTTCATCCTTGCTTTTGTCTTTCCCAGTATAAGCAGATATTTGAATGAATAAATGAATAAGGGAAGGGACCAGTAAAGGATGGGTGCAAAACCTAGAGTGTGGTCCCAACAAGAGGACTGCCCTAACAACGCCTGCAGTCAGGACAGCCTGGAAAGTCTTGGCCACCTGCTGAGGGTGGCGACCCAGTATCCCGGTCCCTGTGGCTTCTCTCCCCTCCTCCCCGTACCAACAGCCAGCAGGCTTGCAAAAGTTCAGCCTGATGCTGAGTCTCCAGGACTCTCCAGTCACCAAGCCATAAAAGCAGACTTGAAATATCTCTCTGCATCTTTGGAAAAGAGCAACGGATGAAGGATGGCCCCAGAGTCAGGAACCACCTCACAGAGAAAGGCCAATGTGTTCCTCATCCAAGGTCTAAGATAGGAAGGGCCCTGTCCTCTGAACGGAAGAACCCAGAAATGACAGCCCTCCTTGGGCCTGCCTTCCCACCGAGAGCCCTCTGTGCTGGGCGGTGTGGTGCGCTCTTCCCCGGCAGCACAGGAAACAGGTCTCACATTATTTTGAGACAGCCCCGGCCCAGCACACCAGTAACATCCCCCACAGGCCAGGGCAGCAGGACTAAGCCTCCGGACTTGGGTCCTCCAGTGGGTCCCAGGAAAACATATCAACATCGGATTCCTCTGCAGATCTCTCCTATGCCTCCACCTCCCAGCCAATGGCCCAGGTGCAGCAGAATCGACGAAGCTTCACCTCTGCCTGCTCCAAAGAAGCATCTCGGCCAATATTTGTGAGCTATGCTGTGCCGCAGACTATGCAGGCACCGCTGGAGAGTCAGGAAGGTGACGGTCAGCCTCTGGGGTGCCCACCCATGCACCCTAGACCCACGCCTAACCCTGAGGGTGCTTTACTCCCAGTGAGACACCTCGGTCTGTTACCAGCCTGGGACAGTAAAGGGCAAAATAGTGGTTAAGAGCACGGAAGTCTTTGGAATCAGTCAGACATAAGGTAGCACAGGTTCAGAGCCTGGGCCACGGCGCAGCACGGTGTCAGCTTCAGAAATGGTAGCTGTTACAGGTAACTACTAATAAGGCCTCTTTGAAGAAACTTCCTAGATTCATTCCTTTTTTTTTTTTTTTTTTTTTTTGAGACAGAGTTTCGCTCTTGTCACCCAGGCTGGAGTGCAATGGCGTGATCTCGGCTCACTGCAACTTCCGCCTCCCGGGTTCAAGCAATTCTCCTGCCTTAGCCTTCCAAGCAGCTGGGACTACAAGCATGCGCCACTACTTTTTGTATTTTTAGTAGAGACAGGGTTTCACCACGTTGGCCAGGCTAGTCTCGAACTCCTGACCTCAGGTGATCCGCCTGCCGCGGCCTTCCAAAGTGCTGGGATTACAGGCGTGAGCCACAGCACCCAGTCTCATTCCTTTTTTTTTTTTTTTTTTTTTAATAGTTTAAGTTCTGGGACGCATGTGCAGAATGTGCAGGTTTGTTACATTGGTATACATGTGCCATGGTGGTTTGCTACACCCATCATCTGCATTAGGTATTTCTCCTAATGTTATCCCTCCCCTAGCTCCTCACCCCCCGACAGGCCCCAGAGTGTGTGATGTTCCCCTCCCTATCATTCCCTTAAGTCATCCCTTCCACCTTCCCTCCATTTTTCTCTACTCATCTATATTCTCAAATCCCAGAGAAAGATGTACAAACAAATCTTTATAGTCTTCAAAGGATCTCCATTTGGGAGAGCTGCCTGTCTGGCTGACTCTTGGCTCCTGAGGCAGGAGGTGAAGGCGCCCTCCCTCCATCCTCACAGAAGGTCCGCCTTGGACAGGTGCCCGACCCACACCGGGAGATGGGGGTCGGTACTGCGGCTGAGCAAACACAGCTCCCGCAGGAGGTGCCACTCAACAGAGATAGGATAATGATGGTGACAAACTAAGGCAATGGCCACCCTTCCTTGAGTGTTGTGCTAGGACAGTCCCTGTGCATCCCACTCAACAACCGCACAGGGCAGGTTGCATGTCACTGTCATTGTTCACAAAAAGGAACAAAACTGAGTCTAGAGAGGTCGAACATTCTTGCTAGATCACACAGGCAACAGTGACTGACACCCAAGGCTGTCCAACTCCGAGCTTACACACACAGCCCCCATCACAGCCACTACACCGTCCGGCCTCCCCCGGCCGCCCACGGGTGGGAAGGGCCACCTGTAAGCCCTTGTCTCTGGCACATCGCTCTGTATTTGGGGCCTTCACTTCACAACAACTCAGACACAACAGAAAACAGACATCCAGCAAGAGTGGCTGGCTGGCTGCCTGAGTGGCCCTGACAGCTGACATGTCCACCATGGTTTTCTGCGACCTCTGACCTCTCTTTGGGGGGCTCCAGCTATATTCCAGAGGATGGATTGCCGGGGGGTAAAGGAAAAAGAGAAATATCAGGTTGTTTTTTTTAATGACCCAGATTCCAGCCAGATGCATTTGTTATTGGCAGCAGAGAGCCAGCGGGGCTAAGAACACAGGCAGCTGGTGATGTCTTAATCACTGCAGAGAGGAAGGGAGGTGGCCCGAGGCACCCAGCCAAGCGGGCTCAGCCCCCAGTGCTAGAGTAGCTAGCCTTCCCGGTGCCTTCTCCTTCCTTTTCCCTTTGCGTTTTTCCTCTCCTCCTCCCCATTCCCAGGTCCTACTTTTATCTTTTACTCCCTCTCTGCCAAGGCCCTCAGGAAGGCAGCCAGGCCTGCTCCTACCGCCATCACCCCCGGCCCACCCAGGCTTGCCTGAGAAGGCCAGGTGAGAAGTCCTGGCCATCATAGCCCCAACCAGATCCCTAGGTAGTCTGGCCACTGCAGGCCCCAAAGGTCTCCTCCTGGCAGTCCTTTTGAGAGCTCAGTAAGAGGTTTCAAATCTAGTTTAAACATGCAGTCTCAAGGGAGCATCCTAAAAGCAGAGAACACGCCTCCTTCTCTTTCCTCCCTGACCTCAGCTGTGATCTCAAAGCACTCGGAGTTGTGAGCTCACTCCCCATCTGTCCTTTGCTCCCTGCCCCCGAGGAAGTTGGGGTTGGTGGGAGACACAGAACACCTCATTCTGCTGAAGAGAAAGCCAAAACAAAGCCTAGAGAAAACCAGGGCCCACAGAAAAAATGGGGGCTGAGCACAGGACGCAGGCATGCACACCCAAAATCTGTACACATCCTATATTGTCCTGCCAAGGAGCATGGCTATGCCACCCCAGAGGGTATCATTATCCCATGCAAAACTCAGCCGGCCCCAACACACCCACCACACACCACACAATGACCTGAAACCTCTTCATACAGTGTTTCAGTTGCTCCTTGAACCCATCTAGAAAGTAGTCTTATCATCAACCCATTTTATAGATGAGAAGGTCAAGGTTCTAAAAGTTAAGCACCTTGCTCTGTACTGTACACACAGGAAGTGGTGACACCGAGAAGCAAGCTCAGCCATCCCTAGAGCGCGTGCTGTCTTCCCCATATTACGTCACACTTTCCAGACCAGGCTAGAGAAGGCCTGGAAGCAGGGAAGGGACAGATGATCAGATGCTGGGGTGAAGGGGTGAAGGGGTGAAGGGATGCAGGCAGCAGACAGCTGAAGCCAGGGGAGTTGAGTCCCTGCGGGTTCTGGTCATCTTCTCCCCCTCCCAAAGGGAAAAGTCTCTGAATTCCCTGGGGAAAGTGAAAGGGAGTAATATGGTCTGGGGTGACTCAACTTCCTCCTCTCCAAGAACAAGCCCAAACAGGGCCCTCACCGCTGCCTCAATGACACGGGGCCTCTGGACATCACAGACCCAGCATGACAGAAGAGAAGGAGTGGCTCATTCCCAGCAACACTGGGCAGGATCTTTCCTGATGACACTTCCATAGCTAGACAGATGTCAGAGAAGCTGAGGGTGTCTCTGACCACCTCCCTTGCCGGTCACGTAGAGTGCAAGATCTAAGCCCAACCCCAGCCAACTCAGGGGACATTGCCATCAGGGACCCCAGGATGCTACACCTCAGCCCCTGGCATCCAAGGTCCGGGCATGAGGCCCAGGGGCAGGTGGAAGGCTCAGCTCCTCAGTTATCTCCTAAATACAGTGACGTGAAGAGAGCTCAGCAGGGAAAGAGCCACGAATAGCAGCCTGGGAACACCAAAGAAAGGGAACGATGAGGAAAAATAACTCCAGTAAATTAAACAGCCGGGCAACAGGCTGCCCTCTGAGCAGTCTCTCAGCCAGTCTGCCGCTTCTCATCTCCTCTCCAGCCCTTCCTCCAACTGCAGTTCAGGGGCCTACTCAGGAGGCTCAGCTTCCCCCAGGACAGTGGGCCCTTGGGGTGGTGGCCTGGCCTGGACCTTCACCAGGACCCAGGGAGCCCTCAGAGCCCTCCAAAGCAGGGGCCTTGGGGATCTGTGTCTGAAGGCTAGAGATGAGGGCCTTGGCCAAGGAGGTTCCACCTCCCTAGGGTGCCTGCAGAGAAAAAAGCCCACGTGGACGTTTTTGGGAAGCAGAGAAAGGCAGCAGGTGACCCCTTAGGGGATCCACATGGCTGAATCTGGAAGCCAGAACCACCTCCGGACCACACCTGTGACAAACGGGCTTCCAGGCCCACTAGGGCCACTCCGGGTTCCAGTGGGTTCCACCTCAGCCCTGCAGGCCCTGTGCCCAGTGGGACCTGGACACCAGGCACCCCATCTCCCTCTCTGTATAAGCCTCCCCACTGACGAGATGTGTTTGAGAAGAGCTTTGGGTGCTTTGAGACAGTACGAAAATCCTGGTAAAAGGGAGGCTTGACGCTGGAGAAGCTCCCCATATCCTCCCAAGCCCCGCCTCCAGAACCCCAACCACTCTGACCAGCGAGTGCCCAGTGTGAGCTTGGACATCTCAGGGGAGCAAAAGAGACGTGGACCCAGGGCCATGTGGGCACGAATGAGCACCTCCAAAACCTACTCCCACATCTGGATGGTCCCAGCAGAAGCCATCTGGCTGCTTAGTCAGTAGTCGCAGGATGATCCAGCTGAGAGCCCCACGGGCAGATAGCCCAAGCAAGCAAATCTGTCCAACTCCTGCCAATCACAGCACAGACTCCCCAGCTCCCAGAGGGCCCCAGGGCTGGGGTAGGGGTGGGGTGGGGATGGGGTGGCTCTGAGCATGGACTGAGGTTACTTCCCAGCCCAGGACTCCAGGAGGGAGCAGAGGCCAGAGCGACTGAGAAGGAAGCAGGGCGACCAGGGATAATGGATCAACCGCTGGCAACATGGAGCCGTGTCCCTTTGATTCCAGGATGCACAGGTTTTCATGCTCATCCCCGTAAGTCCCCAGACAGAAGAAATGAGCCTGAGCAAGCCAGACAGAGAGGTCCCGGTGGAACGTGCTCTGGACCAACCTACGTTCTCCACTCTGATACAGGCTGTGCCGGGCCCACCACGGAGCCTGGAGAGAGCAGCAAATGGCAGCTGGAGGGAAATGAGGGGCCCCTCCCACCCCCACACTTCCCAGACAGCCCACAAGTGGGGTTCCCCAGGTGTCAGGCGCTGGGGTGCCTCAGCAGGCAACTGCAGGAGCCAGCAACATGACTTGGGGCTGCCTGGTGGAGAAATTCCCCAGGGAACAAATCATTGCACAGCTTTAGGGCCCTCTAGGAAGGCTGAGAGATGGGATGGAAATAGATACAGAGAACAACAGGAAGTCATGAAAAGAAAAATAAGCTGGCGATCCTGATTCCAATCAGCAGAACCCTTCCTAGGCCTCAGAGTACTTTCAGGATCACCATCCCATTGCAGCCCACTGACAAGGCTCCCAGGTTGGCCAGGCAAGTTTGATTAAGATTTGATTCCCACCTTACGGAAGAGAAGCTGAAGTCAAAGATCCTCCCAGGGAGGCAATGGCAGAGCAGCAGGGGAGCCCAAGCCTTCCCCCAGCCAGCTATGGCCTGCGGCGCTGGTGCACGGACACCCCCTAAATGTGTGCAGTACTTTCCAGTTTAAGGCACCACCCTTCTCTTGCTTTGGATTCTCACAACCACCAGAGAAGCGGGTAGGACAGGTTCTTGAATCCACACACAAGGTAAAGCATCCCTGGCTTTGAGCCATGAGTTTAACGGGGAGACTTGGGGATGGGGGTGGGAAGGGTATGTGTTTGTTTCCTAAAGAGGTAGCAGGTGGGAGCGCAGGCCAGGGCCAGGGGATGAGGGAGGTGGGCTGTCAGGGGCTGCCCTGGGTAGAAGGGCACAGTGAACAGGGGAGAGCCGGGTGAGAGGCAGGCAGCGCCAGGGAACAGCCCCGAAGACGTGTTCAGGGGGATGGGGGGAAGGAGGAAGAAACAAGAACGCTCTTCCTAATGAGGATCGCTGGAGGGAGGAATTGGAACAATAGTAATTAAGGCTTCTAACAATAGGAAGGAGCCGCGACAGTTCTGTGTGTCAAACAAGGTGCAGAGCTTCTCCCCAGCGTAGCCAGGGTGCTTAATACGGCAGCCCACCCCCTCATTACCTGCTTAGAGGGCGTGAAGGCCCTCCCCTGCAGGGGGGAGGGCGTGTTCAAATCAACTGACTGCTGTGGCTGTGGCCCCATCTCCTGCCCAGGCCCAGAAACGACTTCCCTTTCTTGCTGCCCTGAAGTGGGAAATGGGCTAACAGGGAAGATTCTCCCCCCACCACTAAGCAAGGAACTGGAGGTCCGAAGAGGCAAATCCACCGGAGTTCGTCCACCCTGGAACCCAGCGCTCCTGTCTCGACCCAGCCCCGCGGCAGGCAGCCGCTCACTCCAGGCCTGTGAGCTCCAGGAATGGCAAAATCTAGGGCAGCTTTGTCCAGGCAGTGAGTTCCAGCACACTGAGCACACACGCAGTCCAGGTGAGGCAGTCCCCTCTCAGTGTCACCACCTATGAGACAGAAGAAACTCATCCCTGGTCCATCACTCTACCGACGCTACTATGAGGATAAGGAAGATAAAATATCTCAATAATCATCAGCTCCTTAAAAAGACAAAGGGAACAAAAGAAACATATACAACCACAGAATGTCAGGGCCCAGAGAGACCTCAGAGATGAGCTGGTCCAAGTCTATCATTTTCCAGATGTGGAAACTGAGGCCCAGAGAGAGAAGCAGTTTGCCCAGGATCACACGGCTAGTTAGCAAGCATGCCGGGGACTAGAACCCAGGTCTCTGGGATCAACTCCCTGCTCTTTTCCACTCTGCCACTTTGATCCCAGATACAAGCGAGAGTTAACTGGCATGCATCTTCCAAGAAGAGCTGCACACCTGCACTTGTAGGAGTGGGGAGGAAATGCAGGATGCATGGCCAGGCACCCCAGGATCCCGCAGGCTGTTTGGGTGGCCACCCAGCCCAGCCCCTCCCTGCCCCAAGTTGTGAGAAGTCTCCATCTAGGTGGGAAGACAGAAAGCTAATCGGCAATGCAGAGAATCTTGTCAATATTCCTCCCACAGCTCCTGAGTAAGACACACAGCCCTCTACGGAGTGGCTTTTGTGAAATATGCACTTTTCAGACTCCCCTCCTCCCAGCAGGCAGGCTGAGAAAGGGACAGGTGAAGGGGGGCTGGAAGTGGGAAGGGGGGCTTCGCTGCAGCTCTCTTTAGCTGCCATAAATGGGAACAAAGTGAGCACCTCGTGCACTCAGTACTGCATCAGCGTTCCTCCCTCCACCCTTGCTCTCTCCTGAGGGTCCCTGAACCTCCTCCCCAACCAGGCCTCTGAGCCCCAGGGACTGGTCACGATGAGTGTCCTAAATGGCTCAGACATCAAAGAGCTCCTGCCCAGAGCCCAGGCTTATCGGCCTGACAAGCTGTCGCTCTGATTTGGGTCCAATGAGCTCTTGCCAACAAGCGGGGGAAGCCCCCCTTGAGAGGGCAGGGGGCAGAGTGAGGCTTCAGAACACACCCGCCCTCACTGTACAGAGAACAGAAGGCACAGGATCCTCACCGCCAGCAACTGCCGTTTGCTTAGAGACCCCTGCAGACAGACTCCCCAGGTTGCCCGCCCAGCCACAGTCCCATGTCCTCCAGACCTTCCTCCACCTGGCGTTCTTTAATGCCCTTCCCCGCATGATCCAAAGTGCCATTGCTAAAAGGGGTCTTCCGCAACCAGCACACCGCTGTACCCAAGCAATTCCTAGCGCTCCACAGATCTGTTTGACACCCTTTGCATTAGCCCCTTTCTCTGGCTTCCAATATCACCATGTTTTTCCTGCCTTCTCCTTCTCCACCCTCCCCACTCCCTCTGCTTGTCCACAATCCCTTCACCAGATAGGCATCCTCCCACGTTGTACATCTTCCATCCTCCAGATCCTCGAGCCCTCTCCTTTTCACCCTTCTCATAGTCCCTGGAGAGCCTGCCTCCTCTACAAACCCTGTTCTGATCAGAAGACAGATGGCAGGTGCGGGACATGAACACAGACACTAGGCCCCCCTTGCTAGGCAAGAGCACTGAGCACCATACCTGGTGCTCACCCCTGACCTGCACCCACTAGAAGACTAGCTGGCTAGCGGGCTCCTCCACCCTCTCACCTCTGGGTGCCCCATTCCCTCATCAGGTCTGCAGTGCGTGTGCACAAGAGCTCAGCTGAACCCTGGGGGAGGGTGGCAAAGCATGGAAGATCAGAAGTCTCTAGGCTAGATGCAGTGGCTCACACCTGTAATCGCAGCACTTTGGAGGCCAAGGCAGGAGGATTGCTTAAGGCCAGGAGTTCAAGACCAGCCTGGACAACACAGGGAGACCCTGTTTCTACAAAAAATTAAAAAATTTAAAAAATATATAAAAAGAAGTCTCTATATAACATAAGATGTATAAAACCTTCATGAAACTTTTCAGAAAGACATTAAAGAAGACCTAATGTATGGTGAAATATACCATGTTCATGAATAGAAATAGATAAGTAGAATACTATTCATATTCATGAATAGAAATATAAAGATAAGCCGGTCATGGTGGCTCACGCCTGTAATCCCAGCACTTTGGGAGGCCGAGGCTGGCGGATCACGAGGTCAGAAGTTCGAGACCAGCCTGGGCAACAAAGCGAAGCCCCATCTCTACTAAAAATACAAAAATTAGCCAGGCATGGTGGCACACGCCTGTAATCCCAGCTACTCGGGAGGCTGAGGCATAAGAATTGCTTGAACCTGGGAGGCAGAGGTTCCGATGAGCTGAGATAGTGCCACTGCACTCCAGCCTGGGTGACGGAGAAAGATTATATCTCAAAAAATAAAAGAAAGAAATACAAAGACAGCAATTTTGCTTTCCGGCGGTGACGACCTACGCACACAAGAACATGCCTCTCGCAAAGGATCTCCTTCATCCCTCTCCAGAAGAGGAGAAGAGGAAACACAAGAAGAAACGCCTGGTGCAGAGCCCCAATTCCTACTTCATGGATGCGAAATGCCCAGGATGCTATAAAATCACCACGGTCTTTAGCCATGCACAAACGGTAGTTTTGTGTGTTGGCTGCTCCACTGTCCTCTGCCAGCCTACAGGAGGAAAAGCAAGGCTTACAGAAGGATGTTCCTTCAGGAGGAAGCAGCACTAAAAGCACTCTGAGTCAAGATGAGTGGGAAACCATCTCAATAAACACATTTTGGATAAAAAAAAAAAAAAAAAAAAAGACAGCAATTTTCCCTAAGATGATGAATGAATTCAATGAAAGGTCAACCAAAATATCAAAAGGGTTTGGGGGAAGAGGCTGGCTGACTGATTTTTGGTGAAACAAGACAAACTAATTCTGAAATGTATGCAAAAGAACAAAGGGCCAAGAACAGCCAAAATACTCTTGAAAAAGCATAAGAGGAAAGGATTTGCCCTACCAGATATTGAGACTTATTATAAAGTTGTAGTAACGAAGACAGTGCGGCATCAGGATAGACAAACAGTCCAGTGGAAAAGACCCAGGCATACACAGAAACACAGGTGGCGGTACAGGTCTGTGGGGAAAGGTGGACTAGTTAATCAATGGAGCTATGGAGGAAAAATCAGAGGCCTATCTTATATACAAATATAAATTCCAAATATACTAAGGACTTAAATATAAAAAGAAAAGCTTCCAGAAATCAGTCCAGGAACTCATCTTCAGTCACTTACTCATTCATTCAACAATTCACAGGCACTGATTATGTTGCGACAAGCACTGTCTTACTACCAGGCTGTAAAGCTGAAGCAGGGCGCCGTGGCTCACGTCTGTAATCCCAGCACTTTGGAAGGCCGAGGCAGAAGGATTGCTTGAGCCCAGGAGGTTGAGACCAGCCTGGGCAACATAGGGAAACCCTACCTTTACAAAAAATACAAAAATTAGCCAGGCTTGGTAGCACGTGCCTATAGTTTGAGCTACTCAGGAGGCTGGTATGGAAGGATCACTTGAGCCTAGAGAAGTCAAGGCTGCAGTGAGCCATGATTGTGCCACTGCACTCCAGCCTGGCTGACAGGAGTGAGACCCTGCCTCAAAAGGAAAAAAAAAAAAAAAAAAAAAAGACATCCATGAGATAGCATGTATTTCTTAAATACATTAAAAAGTACAGTCTAACAAAGAAGAGGCTGAAAATTTGACTATATTACAATAAAGAATTTCTGTTTACCAAGAGACCCCATGAAGAAAGTGAAAAGACAAACTATAAACTGGAAGCTACATACTGTTTGCAATACATTTAATTAACACATTAGTATTCAAAACATAAATAAAACTCCTAAAAATTGTTAGAAAAAACGCAACTCAATAAAAAATGAACAAAAGACAAACATGCATTCACAGAAGATGAAAGAATGGCTAAGGAACATATGAAAAGATGTCCACTAGTGATCAAAGAAATGCAAATTAAAACCATTATAATATAGCATTTTACATCCACTGTACCGGAGAATGCCAAAAACCATTCCCCATTGACTCTCCACTGGTGGGAATGTCCACTGATACATCCTCACTGGAAAACAATCTGGCATTATCTAGGAAAGGTGGCAGGTACATATCCTGAAGCTCCACGGTGCCATTACACTCCTATATACCCAGAGCAGCGCTCCTCAAGGTGTGGTCCATGGAACTGCTTCATGCTTAGAAACTTTTTTTCTTTTTTTTTTTTTTGAGACGGAGTCTTGCTCTGTTGCCCAGGCTGGAGTGCAGTGCGCGATCTCGGCTCACTGCAAGCTCGGCCTCCTGGGTTGACGCCATTCTCCTGCCTCAGCGTCCCGAGTAGTTGGGACTACAGGCACCCGCCACCACACCCGGCTAATTTTTTTTTTTTTTTTTTTTTGGGACAGTCTCACTCTGTCACCCAGGCTGGAGTGCAGTGGCACAATCTTGGCTCACTGCAAGCTCTGCCTCCAGGGTTCATGCCATTCTCCTGCCTCAGCCTCCCGAGTAGCTGGGACTACAGGCGCCCACCACTGCGCCCGGCTAATTTTTTGTATTTTTAGTAGAGACGGGGTTTCACCGTGTTAGCCAGGATGGTCTCGATCTCCTGACCTCGTGATCCGCCCGCCTCAGCCTCCCAAAGTGCTGGGATTACAGGCGTGAGCCACCGCGCCCGGCCCACGCTTAGAAACGTCTATAGCAATCTGACATTGCCAGAACACCCCAGCACACCATCAGCTGACTCACTCAGGTACAGCTGAGCTCGTCAGGCAAGACACGTGTGCTCTCAACCGTGTACTAGTCACGTGCAGCAGGACCACCTCTGAGAACTGAAAACTTAAAAGACAGTCCTCCACCACAGATACTTCCAGAAGCACTGTCCTAAAGAAACGCCTCCACATGTACACCAGAAGACTTATACGAGAATGTTTACAGAAGTGTTGTTTAGAAAAAGGAGGAAATAACCCAAATGTTCATTACCAGAAGAATACACCTGCAGCACATTGATGTAATGAAATACCAAGAGCCATGGAAAGGTGTGCACTATGGCCACAACTATCAACGTGCGTGAATCCAGAAACACAACGCTGAATTTTTAGTTTTTTATTTTTATTTTTTTGAGATGGAGTCTCACTCTGTTGCCCAGGCTGCAGTGCAATGGTGTGGTCTTGGCTCACTGCAACCTCCGCCTTCCGGGTTCAAGCAAGTCTCCTGCCTCAGCCTCCTGACTAGCTGGGACTACAGGCATCCGCCACCACACCCGACTAATTTTTGTATTTTTAGTAGAGACAGGGTTTCACTATGTTGGCCAGGCTGGTCTCGAACTCCTGACCTCGTGATCCACCCGCCTTGGCCTCCCAAAGTGCTAGGATTACAGGCATGAGCCCCTGCGCCTGGCACAACGCTGAATTTTTAAAACTACATCCAGAACTATTCTGTTTACCAAAAGTTGAAAAATCAGTCAAACTAAATGATGCCGTGTTTAAGAATGCCAATACATGTGGAGTACACTTCACACAAGATTCAAAGAGAATGGTCCTCTCTCAGGCAGAAGATGGGGGTCACAGAGGCTCATGGGTATAGAAAGTCCTCTATTTCATAAGCTAGGCTTCTAAGTGGGTAGGCGTTTGTTTTATGATTTTTTTAAGTACGTGAATTTACATATGATGTATTTTACAACTGTCACTTATTTTGGGTGACGGTGTTTCTGGTTGGGAAAGTGACCCGGACCTGGAGCCCTGTGTGCTCTGTGTCCTGGTCAGCCCAGGTCACAAGCCAAGCTGCCCAGTGGAATCCAACATCCACCGAAGGGCCTGTGGGGGCCCCGCACTGTGACCACCAGCCCAGCTGGCTGGGTCCAGGCCCCACTTGTCACCCCTAGGACAAAGGGAGGCAGAAGAAGTATGTGGAGCTGCCCCTTCTGGGAGGCCCAGAGGCATGGCAGGTGCACCTGCAGGCCTTGGGGTCAGAGACCACATCCTTCTCCCTACCTATAACTCTCATTCCAAGAAACCCCCCTGGCCCTCCCAGCTGCCCCCATTCTCCCATATACCCCGAAGGCCCGAAGACATCCAGAGCAATCCCCAGCCCGAGCGACACTTGGGGATCCTCCCAGGGCTCCAACGCCCTGCCTGGCATTGTCATCCAAGCGGTCCGTACTCCAACCCGTGGGCACCTAACTTCCTGCTCATACGCTCTCACTGCAGGAGCGACAGTAATACTAACAACCACAGCTCCTGCGCACGAAGTCCAAGGCGCCAGGCCTCCTGCTGAGCAGTAGACCTGCATCATGCACACAGCACCTCCTGCAGGCCTCAGCACGGCCCTATAGGAGAGGTGGTACAGTCCAAGGTGAGGAAACCAGATAGCAAGAGGTTAAAGGAATACCTTCAAAACACAGCCCTCACTTCTGGAGGCTCCCACTCAGGCGGGGCTTTGTTCATGTAAAAGCTGCCTGGCTGATGCGAACATCCACTCTAGTGAAGAACCCCTGGAGTGGAAAGAAAGCTACCTGAAAGCAGGGCCCTGTCCCTCTCCTCCTTGGCCGGTCACCCACCCCGCACCAGCCACTAAAACAGGGCCTCTCTGCGTGGTCCTGATGCAGTGAGCTAGCCACTGCAAGGGAGATTTGAAATCCTGCAGCCTCCCCTGCCCAAGGGCTTCTCCAGTTCTCCTGGGAGCCTCAAAGTTTGCTGGGGTGCACAGGAGAGGAGATAGACCCCACCTGAATCAAACCAGGGACTCACTAAGTGAGAAGAGGTTTCAGATCTCCCCTGATGTCCCATGGCTGGTTAAAGAGTCGAGTTAGAAGCCACATCTCGACCTTGTGCTTCTCCCCCGCCTGACCGTGTGCCATTTTTAACATCCCTGCCAGGAGCGGACCCCAACCCCCCAACCACTTCTGCTGGCAGATTAGCTTTCAAATGTGAGCAGAGACAAAGCTGGCTCAGAAGACTTAACTCTGCCCGATGGGTTTAGCTCGGCTTCAAAGCTTCCTAACTGGAACCAAATAAACAGGCATATCACAGCTGGATGGGAGAGGCTGGAAAGGGGGGAGAAAACAGGGGCATCTCTCTAAAGCTGGATTACCTACAGTGACAGCTTGAGCCCGAGTGACACAGCAAGACCTGTCACGGTGGTCTCTGCCAGAAAAACAAAACAACCCTGTCCTAGGAGCCCTGGAAAGCCAGCATCCCCAGGCACTGCTGCAGTGCCCCTCAACTTCGGAACCCACTCCAAACTCTCCACCCCCAGAAGCCATTCCTGAAGGGTGCCACCAGACTGGCACGACCCTTTGTTTCTCTGGGTTCAGCCCACTGCATGTGTCCAGCTGGTGCTGTCTCCCCCTTGGACTGCTAGCTCTCCCCTGGCATAGGCTCTGGACCATTGTGTTCTCTCTTCCCACCCTTCTCCCTGCCCTGGACCCCCTAGTCTGATCTAATCAGCAAACTCCTATTCATCCTTCAAAACCCAGGTGTCACTTGCTCTACTCTGTTATCTCTATATCTTGTCTCTATTACACAGTATTAGTTACTCCATTAAGGAGCTCTATTAAGCAGCTACCACTCAGAACTGTAATGATCTGCTTATGTGTCTGACTTCTCCATGCAACTCTGAGCAGCTCAAAGTCCCGGCTTACGGCAGGTGCTCAACTAGCCACAGAGCATCTGCCAGCCCTTTCGGTGGAAGAAACAGAAAGGCCACAGGATTCGCTGATTCTTTTTTTCAAACTAAAGAAAAAAAAAAAAAAAAAAGGAAGGCTCTTTTTCTCGCCTCTCTTACTGACAGGAATAAACATTTCAGAGCAGGAGAGTCAGAAAGTGGCTGTGTGGGTGTAGAGGGGAGGAAAGGACAAGTCAGGCCACCAGGGCTCTGGGTGCAGGCCTGCTGCTGCCTCACCCTAGAATGCTCTCACCTCTCCCTTGGCAGCCCTGTGTTCAAATGCTCAGCGCAGGACGGGCCAGATGACCTCCCGATTCCACGACTTCCTGGCACGAGAAAACTGATCCGCCCTCTGCGAGCCCAGTCAGCCCATTCTCACCAACCGGAGGATACTGTGCACAGAGCGGGCATTCAGTAAATAGCTGTGGCATGAGTGAATGGACCCAACTGGGACCCCAGCACCCTGATAAGCCACAGGAGGCCTCTGGCCACAGAGTCTGCCACCAAGTTCAGCCAAGGGCAGCCAGGCGCATGGAGATAGGAGCAGGGGAGGACGAGGCCTCTCCATTTGGGGAAGAGGCCGGAGGGTGTTTTCTGTGCTCTTCACGGGCCAGGGTGGAGGGCCCAGCGGCCCTTTCCTCAGGCTAGAGCGAGCTGCTTACCCTGTTTCAGCTGGGACTTTCTCTTCTCTACCCGCCTCCTCCCCACCCCCTCCTGATTGACACCAATGCTTGCTCTGACAAGATTTAAAAATAGATATTAAGACAAGGAAGTTTAATTTTTAATGCTGTGGAGAGGAAGTGAACACAGACCTGGCATTCCCTCACGGCCACATTCCAGGAGTCTTGGGGTATCTGCCAGGCCCCGCACCTGTCCCCCTTCCCCCAGCAGAGGCCAGCCTGAGCCACCCTTAAGATCTACTTGTTGCAGCCCCTAGGAAGACAGCCTGAACCCCTCACACCTGAGCACTCTGGCGGGGGGGGGGGGGCCCTAAGTGCCTCTTGCTGCCCAGGTTACCCTGTGTCTCCTCTGCCTGGAGATGCCAGGTGAGGCCAGGTCTGAACCCGAGCTCCCTGCTGGGACCCTTGAGCCCACTCACTACTCCTGTTTTCAGACAGAAGGCACCCCATAGACTCCTTATGACACTCTAGGCCACCCAACACTGACCATGCACAGACCCCAGCCCAAGCCCACAGAGGCACTCGTGACATGGCCGAGCCAGTACTAAGCACGTGCCACCAATGCAGCTGGAGAGCCCGACCATGCTGCCTGCACCCTAAGACAGCCAGCGTCTGCGAGGGCCCTGACCTCACTTAAGGGAGTTTAATCAGGGCCCCATCAGCACTCTGCCCGGGGCCACCCTGCGCCAACCTTTTCCCTGTTCCAGCAGGCTGGCTGAACACGGCCTCCTCAGCTAATTAGCCTTCATTAAGGGAGCGATCCACAAGGAATAGGCTTTCCAATGGGCCAGAATGTCACTGCTCTGCCAGCCATAATTTAAAGTGATGGGACAGCTCTGCTGGCAAGCATGAAAAATGACCATTATCCTAAGTAGCAATTATGCCAGCAGCCCCAGCCCCGCCCCCACCCCTCCACATCAGACAGGAACTTGATTTGGGCTGGGAAGAGCTGGACGGGATCAGGACTTGCTGCCCCAGGAAGGGTACACATGACCCCAGCATTCAGAGGTCCCTTTTCCAGCCCACCCCTATACGCTCTTCTCTACTCACAGTTTGAAGCTCCGAGTCTCCTTTGCCCTCTGGGAGGGGCTTAGAATCATTTAATCTCTACTACCAGTATTCTACCAGATGGCCCCGGGAGGACCCAGAGATGGGGCTGACTGAGGAAAATGCCCAGATGGTTTTCACTGCTAGGAGAAATCCCTTAGGGTGGGTGTGCTTACTGGGGAACAGGATCCTCAGTATGGGGAAACTTTCATCCCAATTCAAATCTCCTATTCCCTATCCACCTAGAAGCCAGCATTGTCTTTAGCCCTGAGAGTCGGGGCAGGGGATGCAGAAGACAAAGAGGAGATGGGACTCAGTCAGGAGTGACCACTGACTCCCTCTCCTCTACCCTCACCTTGCTGCCCTCCTGGAGGCCCCAGATTCCCACAGTGCACTGGGCTGCCAACATGGCTAGAACTGTCTGGTTAAAGTCGCAGTGTCAGGAGCAGACCTGGACCCCCACAGGCAGGCAGGCACCCAGCAGCCTGTGAGGCACCTGCCCTTTTCTTAGTAAGGAGGAGGACCATGGGCTGTGTGGCTCCACCTGCCAACCTACCCCCAGTGATGTCACCCAGCCCTCACCAATACTAGTACCCTAGAAGCTCCACCCAGTGGTGAGGCACCTATGCATGCCTGTGAAGGGTTGCAATGTACGACAGCTGCACCTCTCTTCCACATGGGAATCCTCCCAAGCGCTCAGAGGCACGGGGCGGGGTGGTGTGGCGGCAGCGGTGAGTTTGGAGAAATACCGGGTAGGCTCCGGGATCTATGAGAAGAGTTCTATCTATTGATCGCAGCCCTCAGGTTCAACTCTAATCCTTCAGAAAAGCCTCCTTTTTGGATCTGAGCCACAAGACTACTACAAGTTAAGGCTACAAAATTCCTAACAGTTGCACCCGGTCCCAGAGGGCTGGGCTTGACCCAGCCTGCATGCTCCCCCTGCCCCCCTGCACAAGACAGCAACAGAGGCCTCCCAGGGACCCTGACTCATCAACACCCCACCCGCCTTTGAGGTTTTCCCTTCCCATTCTGCTCTTTCCTCTGCTCCTTCCCCAGTATCAGGCCAAGCACCAGCCTGCAGGAAGCCTTCATGTGAGTGGAGCACAGTGACCCACAGCCCCTATATCCTGGCCAACACCCTGCTGCACCTGCTCCTCCACCTCCCGATAAACACAGTGGCAAACACTCTTACACACAAGCACAAACTTGTCTTCTGCCAAATTCCCCATCTTACCTAAGGTCTATGTCTTATTTAATCATCTCATTTGCTACTAGCATACAAGAAGTGGGTCTTGGAGATTCAATTTTTCCCTGCTTACAGCATGTCATGGGAATTCTGAAAATATTAAGTAATCAGAAAAGTCAGAATCCAGGAGAGAACAACTCCTTGCCTGGTAAAGAGAATGTAATCAGTACCTTCTAATTAGGAAGCGACAGCAAGTTCTCTCGCTATCAACCGTAACGAAAATATATTCCACCAACTAGCTCATTAACCTCTGCCAAGGTTTTAAGGGAAGATGGGAAGAATTGCTTGTCATCCCATAGCTATGGCGCTAGGAGAGCCTTTATCAGAGGCAAGCGTGAGATCTAACTTCTCTTCCCCATCAAGTGGAACTCAGGAACCACTACCACATGACAACATGTTGTGGATTTACAGCTCTGGCCCTCCATGCATTCATTCACAAACATATAATGAGGGCCTACAACGTGCAGGGTACAGATCACTGTACTAGCCAGTGAGGAGGTCGCCAAACCACGTTGGGCTCATCCTGGAGAAGAAAGGCACCGCAGGCAGTTATACCAACTCCGGCCAGCAGGTGGCAGGGTGGGGGTGGGGAGGAGTGAGCGCAGCTGAGTGGGGTTACAAGCCCCAGGGTCTTCCTAATAAGGCTTAATATAGGCAGGGTGGGACAAAACAAAAAGATAAGTTGGGACTACAAAAAAGGATGGAGAAGGAAGCTGTGAACAATGAAAAGGACAGCATTCGTGTGAATCCAAAGGCACCAGGGAAGCACACAGCAGTACTTGGCTGACAGATGCTGGCAGATGGGTCACAGGACCAGGAGGCACTGGCCCACAAGGCAGCCAGAGACATTCCAGTGGTGCTCGCCACCAGAAAAAGAGTGAGACTATCTGCCCCAGCTTCCATAAAACTCTAGGCACATGACAGGTAACATCCTACTAGGGTGGCTGGAGGGCCCAACCCATGGTGACAACTAGGGGAATCCAACTCAAGTCACCTCAAACCAGTCTCCTTGGAAAAGCAGCCCACACCCCAGGCAGGGAGTGGGGCTTCTCTCCCCAAGAGAGAAGATGAGGATGCCTGCCCCCACCCCAGATGGCATGTAACTAGTGACGTGAGGACAAGCAGGGAGACCATCACGACAGCCCCTATTGGACTGGAAAGGAAGTCCAGTCCTTCAGGGACCAAGTGATTTGCCCAAGGTCACACAAGAAGCTAATGCAGAACCAAGACTAGAGCCCAGTCTTCTTCCTGCGCTTGTCATTCTATGGGAAAAGTCACCCCTCCACACACACCCCCGCCCTAAAAAGTGTTTCGGCTAATGTGGATCACTCCACACAAAAGCTGAATGCCTCTTCGGCACAACTGCTTCTTCCCAACTTCACTCTGAATGACTTTCTCCTGCCCCCAGTGCTCCTCCTGGACCACGGGCAGCGGACAGCTGACAGCCTCCAGAGGGCAGGACAGACTCTGCGACTGAGCCAAACATCTGTGCTACGTCGGGGCTTGGGTGAAGAAAGGCAGAGACGGCAATTGGGATGAAGGAACGATTCGAGATGAATTTAAGAAGTTTTCAAATGTTCCTAACCAGTATTTCTTATGCACGTGCACATATGTGCGCACAGCCTCCAGAGTCACACAGAGGACAGAGAGCAATTCCCAGCTGCCCTACCCATTCATACCTTCTCTACAAAAGTGCCTCTCACCAAGGACAGGGGCACCCTGCTTGTCTCCCTTTGTCCCTTCCGGCCACTGGGGCTCCCAGAACCTGGAAGCACGTGGCCAGCCAGCTCCCTGCCCGGTCCACTGCAATCCCTCAAAAGCAGCAGCCAGCCACCCGATGGCAGCATGCCCCCACACCCCTCCTTTCCCACCCAGGCCCCAACCCGGGAGCATATCTGAGGACTAGCAAGCAGGTCCGTCGGCTTGAGCCAGGGGCTCCTCCTCTTTTTCCTAGGATTCACCGAAAGGAGTGGGAACATGTGGCCTCTACACCCCGCCCCCTTCCAACCCACTCCCATAAAATGCTGCAGATTGTATTCTTGTGCATTCAGGAGGAATACAAGAAGAAACTCAGAAATACATCCTCACTTGTGCCTATCTCCAACTCAGGCTCACAGCTGTTAAAAATTCTGAGCCCACAGCCATTACTGCAGGCTGCCCAGTCGGAGGCACTTCCAGCCTGGGTTTTCTTATAGGGGAAGGAGGTGGTGCCAAACTTTGCCAGCCTCCTAGGAGTAGAGCAAGTCTCTCCTGAAGACAGGCAAGCTGGAGCCCCCATTCAGCCACCAAAGAGAGGGAGAAAGGAAAGACAAAGGTGCATGAAAGGGGGGCGGGGGCAATTTTTTTTTTTAAAGCACACTTACCACTGTGCGGAGAGCAGAGCAATGCAGCACCGAAGAGGGAGAGGGTATTCACGCTATGGTAAGCCAAGAGGACGAGAAGAGGGCAAAGGGAGAGAGAAACGGAAGGACTTACCCAGAATATCAAATTGAAGAGGAACATCATGTACTTCAAGCAGCAGAGGCAGCCTCTGGCCATGTTGCACTTCTTAAATTCTAGGAGGAACACAAAGGACAGGTCCAGGTAAAACACCACGTACTTGCTGCCTTTGGGTGCATTGTACTTGTCGGTCTTAACGCCGGCCTCGGCGCGGCTCTGGCCCCGGGAGCCCGCGGTGCCGTAGAAGGCGCCGGCCGTGAAGCCGCGGCCGAACGGGCGGCCGGAGGTGGACGGCTTGGCAAAGTCCGAGTCCTTGCTGTCCAAAGATGGACTCCGATGGATCGAAGAATCCTCGCTACTCGACTTCTCCATGCTCGCGGCGTTCCCGGGGGGTGCGAGGAGCGGGGGGCATCGCTCCCAGAATGGGACAGAGGGGGCGCCCAAGTCGGGCGCGGGCTGCGGGCGGGCCGGCGGAGCCTTGCACGCCCCCTCTCTGCACCGGGGCTCACTCGCGGCCGAACCCCGCGCCCAGGGGCTGCTGCCTGTCGGACGGCGCCCCGCTTCTGGCCGGCGGGCCCGGGAGGGCTCTGCGGCGCGGCGCGGCGCGGCTCTCTGCGCACTCGCGAACGATCCCCGGGAACCGGCTCGCCCGCGTAACTCAGCGTCTTTGGGGAGGCTGCAATTTGATTTCTCTTTCCAGGGCGTCAGCTCGCCTCTGGCCGCACTGGCCGCTCCACACGAGGGAGAAGGGCACCGGGATCCAGGCTCCCTGGGCACACCTCTCCCAGCCCAGCCCAGCCCCAGCGCTGAGCCCCACCACTTGGCCGGCGCTCCGCCTCCTCTCGTTCCGCGACTTTGCGGAGCTGCCGCCGGCCCTGGGCTGCCCCGGCGCGCGGCGGACAGTGCCGAGGGATCCGCCGCAGCTGCAACCGCTGGGCTTTCCCTGCGAAATCCCGGCCCCGACTCGCGACTCTGAAATCGCCTGGAGCCCCCTCCCCGGGCCCTCGGCCCCGCCCCCTGCTTTGCATTCGACCAATGGCCGCGAGGCCTTCCCGGCCCCGCTGGGGAGCCACCCCCTCCCCAATGACACATTATCTTTAATGGGATTAGCGTTCTGCTGTGTGCCTAAACAAGTGCGCCGCGAGCACTCGCTAAATGTCAAGGGCTCTGCAGCTGAGGGGTGAACCAGAACCTTCAACGGAAAGCGCTGGTCTCTTTTACCCGAGCAAGGGGGCGGCGAAAGGAGGGGGATGGCTGGAGGTACCCACGGCCCAAGCAAGCCAGAGGAACGGTCTGGGGAGAAGGACTGGAGGGGGACAGAAGCGCGGCCGCTGTCGAGCTGGCCGCTGCCCCCTATGCACTTGGGGGCCTGTCCGGCCAGGGCACGCGGTCTCCCGGATAGACCTACACACACTCTCTCACACACACGCCCCCCTCCATGCCTTTGCACACGTGGGTCTGGCTAGGGCGCACAGGGAGAAGGGACCGCAGGGAGGCGCGAGGTATCGGAAAGCGCCGGGGGCCTCTGCGGGGTGCGCGCCGCCCTCCCCGCCCCCCCCGCCCCCTCGGCGCGCACGCACGGGCGCGCACACAAGGCGCTCCGCCAGGCTCCTGCAGCTGCGCGAACCCTTGCCCCGCGTTCTCGGTTGGGACGCTGCGGCGGCTGGAACCCCAGGCAGGCTGACAGGGACAGGTGGACGAAGCGGGGTCCTACCTTGCCTTTCCTCACCCCGCCTGTGCCAAGAGTGATGCAGGGGTGCCCTTGGCCACTGTCTGGGTGCTCTCCCGTGAGGTCAGAGAAACGAGCTTTTGCTCGGGGCTTGGGAACATCCTACCGTAAAACACTGCAACTGGGCAGCCTCCCTTGGGCTAGTGCAGAAGTCTGCATTGCCGACCGGGACACCACACTTTGCAAATGATGAGGATTAGAAGACTTGCGGGTGGGGAGCCCACCTCTCTTTTCTGCTACCCTTCCAGTCGCTCAGGAAGAGAGTACTGAGAGCACCCGAGGGCAAGAGCCACATTTTACCAGGTTCTGTAACCCCATCCCCTACCACAGGGCTTGGCCTCTGGGAGGCGCTCAATAGGGATGGCTGGATGGAAGAATTCATGTCCTACCTGGGGCGGTGGGTGTGAAAAGTCCTCCCTGGATCCCAGCAGGTATTCATGTCACACCTAGAACTGTGTGCTAAACCCTGGGCCAGGCCCTCGAAGAAACAGATATGAGAAGTGGGGCTCCCTGCCCTTCAGGCAGCCACAATCCAGTTAGGAAGACAGAAGGGCATTAATCACCAAGGCAGCACAAATGGGCAGACACAGAGCTACCACAACAGGCATGGCCATGGTGGGAGGGCGACATGAATTCCAGCCAAAGGGACTTCCAGACCCTCATCACAGAGCTGTGGTGGTGACCTGTGCTGGTGGTGAGCTGTGCTGGTGGTGACCTGTGCTGGTGGTGAGCTGTGCTGGTGTGACCTGTGCTGGTGGTGACCTGTGCTGGTGAGCCTGCAGCCTCACTGGCTCCCTGGCAGGCCCGCCTCCTAGAGGTGAGAGCTCTCCCATTCTGAGTGCAGCTCCCCTACTTTAAAGGAACCTGCAGTGGTTTTACCATCCTGAGCCCCTTCCCAACTCAGATGGGGAGCCCAAGAATAAAACCTAGTGTGTATTACAGCCACCAGCAGCTACTCTCTCTGGGTTCGGCACAGCAGTCCCGCCGATGCTGTCTGGAGATGAAGGGGCAGATGTCTAGTCGCCTCCTGATGTAGCATCAGGGCTGCCTGACTGGCATGGCTAATGCCTTTTGTCCTCTGCAGCCTCACCTGGCCGCTCCTGAGGGGCCCACGGCTGCCGCTTCATTCTCACAACATTACTTCTTTGATGCAGGGATAGATCATTTACCAGCTGGACCAAGAGTCAAGAGACCTGTTTTTCACTTTGAGCTCTTTTTAGCTGTGTGATCAAGGGCAAGGCAGTTTGCTTTTCTGAGCTCCCGTTTCCTCTTCTTTAACATGGGGATTAAAAGAGCCTACCCCCTAGAGGTGTTACAAGCATAAAGTCAGTTGGTGGATGTGAGGAGAGTCTGAGGACATGAGACTGAACAAATTGGAGGGGCTGATCCTACCAGTCTCAGATGGGGGCCTGGTGTCACGGAGGGCCCTCGCAGGGTGGCCCCCTCCACTTCCTAACCCTTTTCCATCTCTTCTGCCCAGCTCACACTTTGTCCAGGCAGAATAGTTGCCTCATTGTCCCTGGATCTTTCCATCTTCATTTCTGATTATAAATGAATTTGTGCCACTAACCACTTCCTCAGAAGTCTGAGGGCCTTGGGGTTGGGATGGTCCCCAGCAGGTAGGGGGAAACAACAGGCAGGTAAGAGAGGAAGTGGAGGCTGCAATGCAACAGTTCTGCCTCCTCTGGTCACACTTGTCAAAGGGCACTGAAGTCACACCTGTCAGTCCCTGAGCAAAGCTGCAGTGAAGTCCCATCAGGGCACTCAGCTTAGTCATCAGAATCATAAAAGCAACTTTAACGTATAAGTCTTTATTTACCCCAGGGACCAAGCTTCCCACAAAGTAACTCACTCAATCTTCATGACAACCCTACAAGATAGGTATACCCTATTATCCCCGTTTTACAGAAAAGAAAACTGATTTCACAGCCCATGCGCCACACTCTCTTAGACTCTACAAGTTTCTGCCCTTAAGAATCTTCCAGGCTAACAGACTCTTAAAGCACAACGGGGAACCTGAAATACCATGTCCTGATGTGATGTCATTAGATGAAAGGACCCTGAGTAAGGGGCAGTGCTCCTGGACTGCTAATAAGAAAGGCGAGTCATCACCCAGATGGCCTTGAGTTACCTGACACAGGCTGGAAGAAGGAAGCTGGTGTGGGGAGACGCAGCGTAATCTAGTCTATCTTAGGGGGAAGGTGGTAGAGCAGCCTCAGGAAGGCAGCTCTAGGAACACGTCCCTCCTCCTCCCTCTCTCACCATGAGCACACCATCCATTGGTGCTGGTTTGTTCAAGATAAGAGGACGCGGAACAAGGACCCACGGAAGACACAAAGCTGAGCTGAGTAAGACAAGGCGTGGGCCTCAAGGAGCTCAGATCTAGCTGAAGCGACCCACCTTCTACCCCCACTCACGACTGCAGCTAGAGAAGCCCAAAGCAGACTGATGCACAGAGCACAGACCGTGGCAGGACGGGCACTGAGCTGTCCCTTGCAGAAGGGCTCTCTGAAGTGGGTGGCCACCCTAGAAAGGTGTGAGTGTGGTACCTTCGGGAGGCAGGGAGGGGACAGGCCTGACTGAAGCAAGAGAAGGTGCTTAGAGGTCAAAGTGAGCGACCCTGTGAAGCCTTGCATGGCATGTGAAAAGTCTGGGCTGCATCCTGCAGTGTCCCAAGCAGTGGGGCCCATGATTAACCGGTGCCCTAGGAAGCTGGGCCTGGCACTGGCATCGGGGTGGAGGAGAGGCAAGAGATGAAAAGACCAGTGGCTGTGGCTGCCTCAGTTCCTTAGATTGGGGGTGCAGACGGAACAATCAGATAGAAATGGTGCTGTGAGACATCATCCCTCTGGCAGCTCCTGATCCTTCTCAGCTTGCCACCCAGGCAAGCTGGCAGGTGCAGGCTGCCCTTCAGGGGGCTCTCTGAGCATGTGAACAAGGCAGCCTGACTTCACTTTTATTTTATTTTTTTTTTTAACAAAAAAAGTGAAGTAAGTACAGCATTCTCAGAGGGGAAGAAGAAAAGTGAATACATGAAATCAACATGCCACATCTCTGCTGGTTGGCAACTGGGGAGATGTGGGCTTTGGAGTAAATGCCAAGCTCTCTCTGCCTCTCTGTGAATTCCTCAGGCTGGCAGCATGAGACAGGGCTCAGTCTTTGGTCTCTCCCTCACCCACACACAATCAGAACCAATGGGCCAGCCCACAGCCCCTTTCTGACCCATGCTGAATATTCCCACATTTGACACAAGGTACAGCTTGTGAGGCACCCTGTGCCTTTAAGCCTCAAACAAGGCAGCCTCCCACAAAGCCAGGGTTCAGGTTAGACACAAAGCACTGACTGCCACCCAAAAGAGCCTGTGAGACGGGCACCATTTTAGAAGGGAGAGCTACTCACCTCCCCCCAATTTTTAAACTCCAAATTTGGGATCTTCTTCCACTGTACAGTACAGAAAATGCTTTCGTTGCTGAGCAAACCATTTAGCAACCATGCCAAAAGAGAACAATGGAGAGATCCCTAGCAGGGGGCCCACATGGTGGGGGGAGGCTACAGGGCAGGGGCTAGGAGATTGGGTGTTACCATACTTGGCCATGATTCAGGAAGGACGGTAACATCGATGGTGAAAGGGGTGGGGTAGAAAAGAAGGAATGGTACTGTTACTTGTTTTTAATCTGTTTGTTTTTTTAAGTTTCTGAGACTAGTAAAGAAAAGAAAGGCCAGGCATGGTTGCTCACACATGTAATCCCAAAACTTTGAGAGGCCAAGGCAGGTGAATCGCTTGAGCCCAGGAATTCGAGATGAACCTAGGGAACATAGTGAGACCTTATCTCTACAAAAAATACAAAAATTAGCTGGGTGTGGTAGCATGCACCTGTAGTCTCAGCTACTCAGGAGGCTGAGGCGGGAGGATCACTTGAACCCGGGAGGTCGAGGCTGCAGTGAGCCATGATTGTGCCACCACACTTTGCTTGGGTGACAGAGTGAGACCCTATCTCAAAAAAGAAAAGAAAAAAACAAGCAGGGTTTGGCTTTGGTGGGATAGTTCACAGACAGAGGGACACAAAGGGTGGCCAGGGTACCTCCCTCTCTGGAGAAAGGTCTGCTCCTCCCTCCTTCTTGGCCCTTTGTTCAGACTCCAACTACAGTTTGCCCACCTGCCTCTGCTCCGGTCACTGAGCTTCTATAAGAAAGCAGAGGCTGTGTCTGGGTCATTTTACCCCACCCCCCAGTGCCTGTCAGTGACCACCCCACAGCAGGTACTCAGGAAGTGCTGGAGGACGGAGGGGAAAGGCAGACCAGTGTGCCTAAATCTTGAGCTCTCCTCAAGGACAGACTGACAGCCCTGAGTTCATTAACTAAAGGATGGGGCCCAAGCCAGAAATCTATGGAATTGTTCCTGGAAAGCAGGCTATCCAAGGGCGTCTCAACCTGACCAGCTGAAACACCCAGCTACAGATAGGAGTGCAAATGCCATGCGGTCAACTGTCTCAGTCACAGCCATATCCCCAGCACGTGGCACAGCCTGGAATGGATAGATGGATGGACAGACAGAAGGACAGATAAACAAATGTATGGAGGAAGAGGTGGGAAAGATCTGAGGTAGAAAAAAGAGAAGACTGAGACAGGAGCAAGTCAGGGACAGGCAGCCCCTCGACCTCTGCCCAATCGGAGTGGGCTGGGCCTCTTGGAGGGGCTCCACGGAGCACAGCCAGGAGCACTGCTGCCCCAGCTCCAAGTCTCTGGTGAACCCTTACACATTCCCTAGTGTTGCGTGTCACCTCTCAAAGCCCAAGAGCAAAGCTGCCCCCCCGGCTACGGTCAGCCCTTGTCAGAGGCCACTTCTGGCTACCAGAAAACGTGGCCATGCAGAGACCCTTGGCTGTGTGTACAGTCTACCCACGACAGGTGGGCACACTGCTCAGAGCATGTACTGGGGCCTTCGGAAAGATCAGTTAGCTTAGCGCCGAGGAAACACGGGCACAGCTATAAACCAGCTACAGCAATCCTGCCCCAGCCAGGAGTACTGAAAATGTGCCTTCTGGACCATGAGGAGCCAGGCAGGTGGTGTGGATTGTCACAAAGCCAACCTCACTCCCACTGTCCCCGAAATCGGCTCCCACCACATGCCCTGGTTACTGTGGGTCAGCCCCTGTCCATACCACTATCCAACTCAACCACAGAGAACAAAACTCTAGTAAAATCACAAAGGGGGAACACTCTGGGCCTTGGGACTAGATGAATCTGTGTCCAAATCCCATCTAGAGTGAGTTACCCCACTGCTGGATGCCTAGAATGACCACTTAATTGCTCCGTATCTCAGTTTCTTCAGCTAGAAAATGGAAATAATATGCACCTTCCCCAGCACTATGTAAAAAAATAAGGAATAAAGGTTACGAGGGAACACAGAAGCTGTTCAATGGATGGAGGCACTATTATCATTCCCAACAATACTTATAGTCAACATGGAACCAGCTCCTGTCTAGCTACAGTGTAGCTGAACAGAGAAAGAAACATCATCAATAGCTAATGTTGTGTGGCTGAAATTCTAAGGGAAATGCTGGCTGCCCTCCTCCTCCTCCTCAGGGAGGCCCTCAGCTCTGAGCCCTCTTCTCTTCTGCCCAACTTTCCTCTATATGACCATCTCCTCCGTTCCAGGGCCATCTGCATGCTGGGGACCCCTAAATGCACACCTGGACCTGACTTGTCTCCTGAGCCCCAAGCACAGGTCCCCAACTCCTGCTTGTCATCCCCCTGGCTGTCTCCCAGACAGCTCCAGGAGGGACTGACCTTGCCCCGGATGTGCTCCCTGGCACTATCCGCTCCTTCTCAACAAACGGCTTAAGTTCTCACCCCACTGCTTATGCCAGAAGCCCCAGACTCATCCTTGGCTCCCGGCTGTCACTTGCTCCCACCTCGAAGCAAACACAAGTCCAAGCCGCAGAGCCTCCCTGCACCTGGCATCCTCCTCGTCCCCGCCCTTGTCCAGCCCTGCTTCATGGCTCACCTGGGGTCCTGTGGCAGCCCCTGCAGCCCTCCATTCCCTCCTGCGCCCACCCATTCACCAAGAGCAGCCAATGCAATCTTCCCACTCATGTGCCTCTCCACTGTAACCTCATCAGTGGCTTCCTATCTTACTTGGATTACAATTGTGTGTGTGCCTGTGTGTTTCCTAGTCTACTTTTCTAGTACAGTCCAAATCCTTAGAGCAACCCTAAAGGGCCGGCATGACTGATCCCTGCCTTTCTCTCCAGCCCCCGTCCAACATTCTCTGCTCACCCATTATTGCCACAGCCATGAACTCTCGGTGCTCTGACCTCCTCAGAGCCTCCGCCCATGCTGTTCCCTCTGCCTGGATGCTCTTCCTGGGCCCACTGCCTGGCTTCACTCTACTCACCCCTGAGCTCTTGTGAATTATTGAAGAAGGTCTATTCTAGTTTTCTGGCTGCCCCCCACTGTCAAAACTAAAGCCCCCTTTCTTTCAATACAACTCCTCACAGCACCATTTGCCCCTTTTTTTCTCATAGCAGTCACCATCATTGGAAAATCCATGTTTGTTAGGGTGACAATGTTACTGTCTGATTCTTCTACTAGACCATGAACCCCAGAAAGGCAGAGACTGCCTATGTCTCTCTCACTGCTTTACACCCAGTACCCAGTACTATTCCTGACCTACAGTAGGGGCCCAATCAATACCTGATGAACACATGCAGAGGAGCTCAAGGGAGGGCAGGCACAGGGCAGGCAGGGCCAGCAGGGAGGGCTTCCGGGGCTTTCCAGGTGTCTGATCACCTCGTGCCACCTAAGGAACAAAGCCTGAGGACACTGATGACCTGTGTGGCCTCTAGTTGCTCAACCTCTGGTTCCTCAACTACAAAACACGCAGGCTGGACTAGTTGTTTCTCTAAGGTTCCTTGGAGCCCTGAAATTCGCACCCTATGAAATGGCACTGGACAGGCAGGGGGGAAGGGGAAGAGCACCCTGGCAGGGGGGCAGCTGGGCAGAGCCGGGGCACAGCAGAGGGCCCAGGACATTTGGGAGGCACCCACACGCTCCACTGGAATGAAGCTTTGCAGAAAGGGAGCCTGAAAGGAGGGTGGGCCAGAGCACAGATGACCCTGGATGCCAGTTTAAAATCTGTACAGTTGCTTGCCCATCCCACTCCTCTCAGCAACTCCATCTCCTATACCTTTCTTGGCCTACACTCCCACCAAATTAACCCACATCAAATTCCCCCTCATCCCCTGGCCTCTGCACTGGATGCTCCCTCCTCCTGAAACCCCCTTTCCCCCACACCCCAAATGGCTAAAATCCACAATCCAGTTGGCATCAGGGTGCTGTCACCTCCTCCAGGAAGCCTCATTGGTATACCAATAACACATAGTTAATCCTGCCATGATGCCACCTGTTCCCTGACCTTCCCCCACTCCCAAATTGTGAGCTCCTTGAATGCAAGGACTGTGTCCCTCCTCTTTGTCTTCCAAGCACTTGGCATTTGTCTAGCACACTGGTGCTCTAAAGCCACTGCTAAATGCATGAGTAGCAACAGGAAGAAACTTTGTGTGCACCTTAAGGTGAGAGCAGCTCTTTAGAAAAATCAGCCTTTGCTTGGAGCAGGGCAAGCTTTACAAAAAGAGTCAGAATGGCCACTCCTGCAGGACAGTCATCTCCTCTTAAAGAATGTTTACCAGGTAAGAGGGGGCAGCAGAGATTGGGCCCTAGAAGAACGGGGCTGATAGTCTGCCTGGACAAAGAGTCACCCACTCTGGGCTCTCAGGCCCTGTTTTGCAGGAAAGTTCCAAAGCAGCCCATCTTTCATCCTAAGGCCAATCAGCATCCCTGTCAGATCCTCAAAAGGGCCTGGAGTAAGAGCCACTGTGCTGGACAGACAGATGTACCTGCCCATACACATATGCACACACTGAGCCCACTGCTCCTGGAAAACAGGAGAAAGAAGGCATTTGTTATTAGTACTTATCAAGGAAGGCAGGTGGCTGCAGGGAGGATGAGATAAGGCAGACCGCCGGGCACACGGAAGTGTGATGAAGCCTGCGACTTATTACCATGCACCAGTGGAAATGGACTGACCCAGCAAATCCAATATTCCTAAACCACTCCACAGAGGGTGCTGACTTGCCAGCTGGGACGGCGCTCTGCAACCTCACATCCAGCCTGACTGTGCAGCTGGGACCCTTCTGCTGATTTCAGGAGCTGCTGCCTGCTGCCTCCCTTGGCCCACTCTCCCTCTACGGGGCTGGTACTAGAGCCAATGTGGAAGAAGGCAGTGTGTCAGCAGCACTTGGGGGTGCTGTAAAGTGAAGAAGATGGAGAAGAACCAGCGCCCCAGATTCCACACTGCTCTGCATCCCTCATGGGAGGGAGCCTGTGCATGTTCCACTCTCGCTGATAGAGTGAGAGGTGTCTGGATGGGTGGCAGGGACAGACTTGGGCATCCCTAATGGCTGTCTTATGGCTTGAAGGCCCGCAGTGCATTAAGTCACTTGTGGCCTCTGAACTTCCATCGGCCGCTCTGTAAAGTAAGAAAGGAGCACTGGCTGTCGTCTCACTCCATCTCTCTTCCCTCCTCCCCATCAGGCTGGCCCATAGCTATGGGGCTGTCATTCAAGGTGCCTCCCACTGAAGGGGGCCTCCTAAAGGCATCTAGCCCATCTGAAACCTGGAGGCATCTTTTCTCATTTCAAGGTACTTGAGGTGAAAATAGTCACAACTCACACCCTCAAATCAGCCATCCAGGCTACCAAGCCTCTTACAGTCCCAAAAGGTGCTTTCAAAGGCTCTTAGGTTGCTCCAGCCCAGGTCTGTTCCTGTTGTAACCCAGTCACACATGACTGGGCTGCCTCCTGTCTGCCAGTCTCCTGACCAGGCTCCCTGCACCCTCTCCCTCTGTAGTCACCCTGCCACATGCTGCCACTAGTACTGGCCCAAGGCAGAGCTTGGCACATGCCATCAGCTCAAAAACTTCCCCAGGGATTTAAACACAAATACTCAAGCTTGTCACTGGGGCCCTTCTACATGGTACTCTGTCAGCCTTCTTCCCCACAAATCCCAGAGCTGTGCCCTCTGCTTCCAGCAACACCAGCCCCTCAAGGTGCAGCCCACCCCTGTGCCTGCATGCACCTGCCCTCCACCTCCGAAGCCTCCCCCATCCTGCTCAGCCTTGAGGAGATGTTTCAAGGTTCATCTCAAATGCCACATCCTCCAAGAAAGATCCCCCAAAATGAAGAGGCACTCTTCTTGTTCTAGTCTTCTCTTTTGGACACTGATTTTACTCTGCATTGCATGACAGCTATTTGCATAAATGCTTTTCCTTTGTACAAGACTAGAAGCTCCAAGCGGGGAGAGCTCACCCGCGCTCCTCTGCGGCAACCAGCGCAGCCCCATACATGGTGCACACTTAGGAAACTAAAGAGAAACTGAGTCCCTCCCACACTGCACAGAGCCCCCGAGCCTCACCCCCACCTTCACCACACATACTCACCTCAGTGTACGTATCGGACACCCTCTAACACTGCCCTCGGCCTATCTGGGAGGTATTCACCTTGACAGATCACCACCGTGAGTCCTCTCTGGAGGCCCTCTCTGGAGTCGCCCACCAGATCCAGCCATCTACAGAAACCACCGGGGGCGCTCAGATGTCCAGCCTGGAGCTCTGAGAATGTGGCTGGGCTCCGTGAGGCCCAATGTGTCCAGGTGGCTGCATGTCACTCATCCCCCAAGCTCCAGCCCCAAGAGGCGCTTCCACATCCCAGCCAGGCCAGGCGCCAGGGCACACCTGCTCTTCCCCTCCCCCACACTGCTGCCAGAGGAAATGCCAGCCCGAAGCCACGGCCAGCCGGACACAGCAGGGACACACCCCGGGCACTGATGCTGCCCCCTCCCTTCCTCTGCCACCCAGGCCCGGGTACCTGACTAGCACCCTGGTGCAGCCCCCATCCCTCCATGCATGCACATTCCCCCTGCCGCCCCGTCTGCTTCCTGCAGAGATGAACACACAGCAAGCACAGTAGTACCGCAGGAGCCTGGCAGGGCACAGAGCAGGCCACCCCAGTGCTGTGGAACCCGGGGAGACACTGACAGCTCCCTGAGTGCAGGACACGTCTTGAATGAATGAATGAATGAATGAATGTGAGCATGCTTCTGTTTCCTCATCAGTATAATGGGGTTAAGTGTGACCGTGAGGGACAGATGAGGCAGTGTCTGGGAAACTACTTTATCAAGTGGGAGGTACTTGTCTTTGGAACCTTTCACCCCCACACACCACAGCCAGCCATCACACTTCATAGGAGCTCGATAAAAGCGAGACACCTATGCTGATGAATCAGTCCCTGCAGAGTTCCCCAGCACCCATAGGTATGCCACCCTGGGCTTGCCACTGCAGATGCTGCCAAGGAGAATTAGCATTACAGAGCAAACGCTCCATCTGCATCTGGGCAAAGAGCAATCAAATGAAAGGGTGGAACAGAAGTACCCCTGAGTACATGCGAGAACTGGGGGTTCAGCCTGGGAGTGCCCCGAGGACCTGCCCAGGGAGAGTCTGGCCCATCAGGAAGGGCTTCTTGGAGAAGGGGTACGTGCTGGGCTTGCATGGCATCCAAACAGAATGAGGACAGAGGAGAGAGAGGCCTGCGTGCCTGAATACCACAAGCCAAGGCCTGTTCATGGTGACTCTTGCAGCTTTTTTGAGGGGCTCTCATACTAATGATCACATCTGACCCTCACCACACCCCTGCAAGATAAGCAGGGAAGTTGTCTCCGTTTGTAAAAGAGGGAACAAAGGGCCAAAGAGGGGAGAGCACTCGTCTAAGCAGGTAAGGAGAGCTGGGACTGGAACCTATGTCTCCTGACTTCCAAAACAGTGAAAACAGTGATCTTTCCTTACACCAAGCGGCCTTACCTGGGTCCAGTGCTGGGCCCCGCTTTTATGGACGAAGCTGGCCACTCCTGGACATACACATACCCATGCCACCTGCACAAAGGCAGGCAGAGGAAGGAAGGAAGCAGGCTGAGAGGACACTCGTGCATTTAGGATTACCCAGCTAGGAAAAGCAGAGACGCCCCACATCACAACACCAAAGGACAAGCCCTGCCAATCCTGGAAAACACACCACTGCCCCGCCAACCCCAATCTTCATCACCCTCATCCAGTGTCCCCTGTGCTCTTTCTGACCACACGGCATGAACACAGGTGATCTGCCAAGTGAAAGAAAACAGAGGCCCTCCCCTCTGAAAGCACAGCACAGGTAGAGTAGAGGTAACGATCCCGTGGTGGGCTGGTAGACGTTCAACAATCAGCTCTACAGGGGAAAAGCCCCGATTCAGAGTGCTTGCCAATGCCATGGTGTAAGTACTCCCACCACAGCCAATTTCAAGCTACTGGCAGGCAAATGTTCTAATTACTTTCTAATAGGCTCTCAAGAACCAGTACAAGTAGGCTCCAGCAAACGACTGTAACAAACCCATCTCCCTCCCTCCAAAAGAAACTCCAGGCAGAGAAAAGAAATCCAGCACCATCCTGCCCCCTCCTCCCCAGGAGTAAAAGTCTCAGGTCAGAGCTTGGGGAATAGAAACAGAGGCTGGATGAGTCATAGGGAAAGGATGGGGCAGCCCCCTGTCTGGTCTCCTGGGGCCTCCCCAAGAAAAACACAACTGAAATTAGCTCTTATACTACAGTGATCGTGTCTCTTAAGTGAGACCATGCCACTGATCTGTACAAAACCCCCTAATGCCTTCTCATGTCTCTCAAAGAAAAAGACAAAGTTCTTAGAACTTGTGTGTATACACACACACACACACACACACACACACACACACACACAAACGAACTCCTGGCCCACTCACTCCACTCCAGCGACATTGTCCTCTGTGCTGTTTCTTACATTGGAGACTTTACATTGGCTGTCCCCTCTGCCTGGAACATTCTTCTCCTAGATCTCAGCACTGCCACTCCTCTCAGCTCCTGTAAACCTCCACTCAAATGGCATTTTCTCCATGGGGCCTTCCCTGACCACCCCATTCAAAACTGTACCTCCCCCAGCACACTCCATCCCTCTTCTCCTGCTCTGCTTCACTTACTGCTGTATTCCCAAAGCTACGAACAGAGTTTCACACAAGACAGGGGTAAGTATTTTTGAAAGAATGTATGAATGCCTGGGAAAGGTCTCTCCCAAACCCCTAGGTGCCATCTTGGCTTCCCAAGAGCAGGCAACTGGGGAGTGAGGGAGCCCTGTAGTTAGCGCCTGCCCAGCTGAGACTCAGGATACCTGCGTTCTTGCCCTGGCCCTGACATCTGTGACCTGGCACAGCTGCATCCTCCATCCCACCTTCGCACTTCATCTTCTCTCTTCATTTAGGCTCTAATGGGACCTACATGGCTAACCCTGGGCAGTACCGAGGGCCGGAGCTAAGGCCAAACAGGACACCAAGTCTGAAGGCCCCTGAGCTCCACAGTGAGAGCCTCCAAGGTCAGGTTCGAGGCATTCCCTTTATTCAAAGGTCTAGGAAAGACAAGCCCTTTGCTTCCCCTCTGCACCAGCCACACCCGAACTCCAGCTACATCCATTCCCCATTCTCCAGCTCTGGGCCTAGAAGAAACCCCCCAAAACACTCTCTACCCCAGTGGTTAAAGCCAGTAGAGCCCCAAGCCCAGGCGGCTGCCCCATCAGGCCTCAGGCGGGCTCCCCACATGCCCAGCGGCCAGCTCACGCTGCTATTTTAAGCTCTGCGGGCCCAGCTGCAGCACGTAGCCACAGCAGGCTGGCAGCCGGGGTGGAGGTAGGGAAGCAAACTCACTAAGGAGTGCTGACCTGAGGCGCTCCGAAAGGGGAGACTGGTCATCCCCTTACCACCACCCCTTCTCTACACAGACTGGAAACTCCCAGGCCCACCCTCAAATCCACCAGCCATGGGGAAAGTGAGTCAGGAGCTGCACTGGGCACGCCTACATTCCATTTCTGAAAGTGACCCCCTGAGTTTCCACAGCAAAATGACTCCTAGCCCCACCCTGCCAACCCCTAGAAATTCCAGCAAAGCTAGAACAAGCACAGCACCCATCTTCCAAGTGCTAACAACATGAGACAGATACCAAAAGCACAGGCCAAAGAAAGGAGCTAACCTGCTACTGTCTGAGATAGCTTATCCGCTGAGTCCCCCAACTCCCTTCTCCCGCCCCGTCTCCCCTCAGTGACTGTGCACAGTGCCAGGCACACAGCCACACTCAATAAATACTTGCTGATTAAATGACTGCCTCTAAATGCATGCTGAAACCAAACATGATGGAAGTGGTCTAGGGGTAACACAGTCTTCACTACTCTTATCATGAGCCTCGTTATTATCTGTGTTTCTGCTGACCTCATTGCACACTGAAACAGAATAAAGACTATAGAACCAAGGAACCAACGGAGTTTAGTAACAAAGCAAGGATGCCTCCCTGCTGGCCAGGGAGGAAGTCTGCCATTGCGCCACTCCAGCGGGACAGTTACACTGCATTCCCTGTGAACTGTGCCCCCTGAAGGTGTGCAACACAGAGGCCCTGTTCCAACCCTGCTCTGCCAGGGACACCCAAGCCTCCGAGAGCTGGCTTGAGAAGGAACGCACAGAACAGGAACTCCGGGTGCAAGCTATTCCCATCCCCGACCTCATGCCGCAGAACGTCAGCAAAACCATGCAGGGCAGGACGGGTCACACATGCCCGGGGCTCCCGGCAGCATCCCTGGCTCTAATCGCTCAGCTGAAGCAACATCAGCACCAGGGAAAGAGGAAGGAAATCCAGACGGTGCTATCATCGGGGAGCCCTGCTACCTTTCCCCTTGCTACCTGTCTCTCTCAAGACCAAACCAGCGCCCACACCTTAAAGAAATAGATTCACAACCTGGATTTGGGGGAAGAGGGACATTCCTTGGACTCTTTCTTTTTTTTCTCTTTCTCTTTCTCTCTTTCTTTCTCTTTCTCTTTCTTTCTTTTTTTCTTTTTTTAATAGGGTCTCACTCTGTCACCCAGGCTGGAATGCAGTGGCACAATCTCAGCTCACTGCAGCCTCCACTTCCTGGGTTCAAGTGAGCCTCCCACTTCAGCCTCCCAAGTAGCTGGGACTACAAGTGTGCACCACCACGCCCAGCTAATTTTTGTATTTTTTCTAGAGACGGGATTTTGCCATGTTGCCCAGACTGGTCTCAAACTCCTGAACTCCTGAACTCAAGCGAGCTGCCCACCTCGGCCCCCCAAAGTGCTGGGATTACAGGTGTGCACCATGCCTGGCTGGATTTTCTTATTGACGGAAGATCCCAGAAGCTATGGGCCGTCAGAGATCATTTGGTCTACTTCTCCCTCCCCCTCCCTTCCCTGGCTTCAATCAATCCAGACCCTTCTGGACATTTCTATTATAATTGTAGAAGCAATGACAACAGCCTGCAATTATAGAAAAATGTATGCTGTTCAAAGGGATTTCACATACGCGACCATCACAAAAGCCCTAGGAAGTCACTGCAGCAGACATCATTGTACCCAACTTACAAAAAGATTCCAAAGGTGAAGTGGCACACACCTGAGGCCAATCACCGAGTAGACTGGAACCCGGGTCTTCATACATCTAGTCCAGTGTTCTTTCCCAAATGCTGAGTTCCCTCTAAAACTACTTCTCTAAGCGTGGGTCCCAGGCCAGTTGCTCTAGAATCCTTGGGTATTTGGTGATGAATGCAAATTCTGGGGCCCACTCTGGCCTAAAAGTATCTGGAGGCAGAATGTTGATAACCTGCCCTGTGAATGCTCTGTGGGGGATTCTGAACTGTGTTCAACCCTGAGAGCCCGTGCTTTCTTTGTTGACTGGATCTAACTGGCTCATCCTTTCACTAACCAAGCAGCAGCTAATCTCCTACCTCCGCCAGCAACTCTCCCCAAACTAGAGCCTCTCTGGGTATAAAACCTCCATTGCTGTCCTTGGGTTCATCTCCCTGAAGATACATTTGCACCTAACCGCCAAGGTGACCCTTACACATTTCTGTCAAGAACTGGAGGTCACGCCAGCTGCGGAGAAAATCCTGGCCAAAACCTCCCCTCCCCACTTTGAGAAGGGACAGATCTCAGATCTGCCTAAATCCCTCTGTTCAGCCCAAGCCCATATTCCAGATGTGCCTAGCACAGAGGGATGCAGTGGGAGAGAAAGGAAAGGAAGAAGCAGCAAGAAATCACTCCAGAGTGGCCTTTCTTTATGGCACCCTGGGGCCCCCACCCCTCCAGAAGCTTTCTCTGAGCACTTGGCCACCGCGGGTGCTCCTACTTGCATGTGTCATCAGCAATGGCGCTAGCTCTGCCTTTGACTGTTCACTTTCAGGTACGCCCTAACCCCAGCAAAGCCGACAGAGCAGATCCCCAGTATTCCGAGCCTCAGTCCCGGAGACAGCTCTCAACCTGCCTCGGGCATCTGTCTCCGACCATGCGGCCCTGACCCTGTCTCCGCCACTCTGTGTTGTGCTCAGCTCCTGACTGGCTGTTGCAGCCTCAGGGAGGGCTGCGTGGCCTGGCTCACCTCTCTGCCTGCCCCAATTCTAGGCTCCAATTAGCCTCCCCTCCCTTGGCATGGAGGCTTCTCAGGCTGATGGCCCAGTTACAGATCCCCGCCTGGTGGTCTCAACACACAACTTCCTCCCACTTTCTCCCCCTCACTGCCTCTCGATCACATGGCCTGGCTGACAGCCTGAGGGGCAGGTCTCTCTTTGCGGACAGACCTGTAAGCTGCGAGAGAATGGGGTGCCAGTTGTATTCCTGCTGAGTCACCTTTAGCATCTCCCACACCCTAGTCGTGTGCCAGTTGCTCAATAGCGCTGTTGAATGAATGAATGGGCAGATGAATGAACGAAGAACTGCAGCCCCGCCAACTTTTCTGGTGGTATCTAGTGAAAAAAAAAAAAGGTAGGAAGAGGGAAGAAAGTCATAGGAAGAGAAAGAGAAAAGAGCTCCCTCACCTTAGGCCAAGAACAAGGCCATCAGCTCAGAGGAGGCTGTGGGCCCCAGGCAGCCTCGGGTGGGTGCAGCAACAGCCTTCCTACCTCCAAAACCCTGAAGCCCCCCACCCTCCATCAGTAACCAGAATTAGCAAATTAGCAGTTTCTTCATTCCATCAAGCAGAGCATCCCCCAAGCAGAAAGCCAGTCTGATCTGGGTGAATTAATTGAGTAATTAACTTCCCTGATCTGCTCCCTCCCAGCCCACCTTTCAGAAAGGGTTGGTAGCGCCCCACAGGAGGGTTGACTGGGGGCTGGGGGTCCAGGGGGCTACAGCCTTCTCCACCAGCCCCAACTTGCCAAAAATTCCTGTCTACCCTATATCACACACGGGCCTCCAAAGACCTCAAAGCCCCCTCCCAAGGCACACAGGCCTCCAACACACAAACACAAGCACACAACACATGTGCATGTGCATGTCCACACACTGACTGTGGGAACACCTCTCAGTCAGCTTGGATTCTGGCTGTGGTTGCAGTTTTGAGCTCAGGCACCCATGGGACGCTGCAGGTGGCCTGTCAGATACAGCAAAGGAGCAAGGAGAAGCAGGTAAAATGAATCTGGAGAAAAGACTGATGAAGTGAATCACAGGAAGTAAGAGGCAGTGCAGGGCAGAGGGAAGGGCACAAGGGCTGGGGTCAGAAGGCCCAGGAGTGAGTCCCAGTTCTATCTCCTAGGGACAATGTGACTTTGGGCATGTCACTTAACCCCATGAGCTTCATGGGGCATAAAGCCTACCTCCCTTCTGGGCTGTCCTAGGATGAAATGAGCTCACTAGGTGTTACTTATGTCCAATCTCCTCCCCTCTGCACAGGCCAGAGGTCACCAGGCAGCCTTGCTGTCATTTCTCAGCTCTCACTACCATGGGCACTGCCTTAGCATTCTGGGCCCCCACCTGCCTACCTCCACTTTCTGCCTGAGAGATGCAGATGAGGTGGTAGGGAGACATGGGTCAAATCAGTCCTATCGTATTCAAATCCCAGCTCTGCCCCATGACAAGGCACTTTCCTTCTCTGCATCTCAGTTTCCTTGTCTGAATTATGGATACAATAAATGTCCAACCACACACAGTTGATGATCTATGTCCAGGGCCCGATTCCGTGCCTGGCACACACCACACTTCATACACAGTAGATAATATTTCTTTTAATTATCATCCCCGTCATGATTCTGGCTAATGCAATTAGTCTTCCCCTCTGGAGTAGTAAAGCAGAGGCCTAATTCCTCTCCCGGGCGCCAGCCGCTCGCACATAAGATGGTGCCATGGGCCCCGAGTCTTCTCTTCCCCAAGCAAACATCCCCCCCACCCATCTTTCCACTGTGACTCATGCCGAAGCCCCCTGCCCAGTCTCCTCCTTGTCCCTCCTGGTCTACCAGTGCCCTCCCTAAAATGCAGGGCCCTGAACTCCTACATCTGAGCCGTGCGGTACCTCTAGCACCACCTAAGCGCCTGGCACACAGCAGGTGCACAGAAAAATAGAATAACTTCGTGGATTCACAAGTCAGAGCTCTGTTTATCATTTTAGTATGAAAAATAATCCTGTTAACCTAAGATCCTAAGACCTCTGTCTCAAGACCAAATTTATTTTAGAAAGGTGATGTTAAGGTGATGGAGACCTTGTTAAAAAGGGCCCATCCAAGCTTCCTAGGTGACAGGCACTTACTCTGGCAACATCGACGAAAATAAAGAAGGTGAAAATCCAATTTCAAGAAATAAAGCATCTGAGTTATAACAGATATTTAACTGTGAGCCAAGTAAGTTAACCTGTTAATTGTTTCCATTTGCTTTCATCTGTAGCAACCCCTAGATCCATGCTTTTCAAACTGCAGGCTGTGACCCATTATTGGGTTATAAAATCGGCTGAGTGGGTCAGAAGACTTTTTTTTTTCTTTTAGATACAGCATCTCGCTCTGCTGCCTGGGCTGGAGTGCAGTGGTACAATCACAGCTGACTACACTCTTCAACTCCCAGGTTCAAGTGATTCTCCTGAGTAGCTAGAACTACAGGTATGGGCCACCAGCCTGGCTAATTTTATTTTTTCTGTAGAGACAGGGTCTCACTATGTTACTCAAGCAACCTTCCCACCTTGGCCTCATGAAGTGCTGGGATTACAAGTGTGAGCCACCGTGCCGAGCCCAGAAGAGTATTTTTAAAAAATAAAACAGAAAACACCAGAAGGCATCTCACACAGTAGACAAGAATTAATTAATGAAACGTTTTCTCAGGTGTAGCTGTGTGTGCACTGAATTACAATGTTTGGAGAAACAATGCCCTGGGTCTTTAATGGTGACACGAATGGCCCACAAGTCTCGGAACATGGGTACACCGCCCATGAGAATTTGCACTTTCTAGGCATGAAACTCAGAGCTGCTTACTTTCTGCAAGGAGCTGCACCTGGCCAGGAAGCTTTACCAGCTGCAGGAAATACACTGGGATTCACTCTCAAGATGGAGATGTGCCAAAACGTTACGTGTACCGTGAGAAGAGACGGCGCACGTCTTGTCAGTGGAAATGTGTTCCTGAGTCCGTCAATCTCACCACTATCTGCCAGACAGAACTCTGGCTGAGAATCTGGATTTAACATGCTCGCCTGCAAAATGGGGAGAATCGTGCCCCAAATCTGGAATGGACAATATGTAATGTGGACTCTTTATTCATGGATTCATCACTTGATTGCTGAAACAAATCAACGTTGGTTTAAAAAAATGCATGATGTTAGCTCAGAATACAACTATACCTTCCTAACCTATTAAATTAGAGAAAACCAATTCTAAACCAAGCCAATATCTTACCCGTTACAAATTCTACTCAGCTGTCTGCCTCACGTGTCTAGAGTAGACACCACCTCCTGCTGGTTCTCCAAAACAGAAGGAAAACATCACGCCCTCACGCATCTGAAGGCTCTGAGCAGGGGGACAGTGGCTTCCTCTCTTGTTTCACTTAGGGCTGAATGAGAGGAATGGGCTTAAAATGCAACAGGAAGCCTGCAGAAGACAGAGCTGTTAAAGACGGGAACAGGTGACTGAAGCAGGTGCTAGCTACCACCCTGGGCCGGTTGAACCCCACCCCACCTGGAGTCAGAGTGGGGTGAGTGTCGGGGTGTGTAATGCACCCAGCACGGTCCCTTCCTTCCTAGATGACTTTGGGAGGTGCCTTCCTGTCTGCGGCATCCATGGTTCCAGGATGAGGCAGGATGGTGAGTGTGGGGTTGCCACAAACAATGGGCCCTCTCAGCCGGGCCCCGCAGCCTATTTCCAGCTCCTGATAGTTCCTGTCTAATGCCAACATTGACAGAGGAATCCAGGGCATCCTGGGCCCAGCATTGTTCAAATCACACATTCCTCTTCAGAAAAAGCTACAGAATAACTCTCATTCCTCCGCCCTCCCAGGAGAAACCACATCAGAGAATAAGCAACCAGATCCCCACATGTGATGGGGACCAAGGGGGATGGGCGCGAGCCACAGGGTGTCTCCACCATTGTCCATCAGATCCCCCACAGCAGATGCACAGAATGCCCAGAAAGCTCACCTGCCTGACCCACAGCTAAGCCCACCCTCAAACCACACAGCCAGGGCAAGTGAGCGCGACCAGAGGCCCACCTGTACCCCCACCCAGACACACCACATTCTAAGTGTTAATGTTCTACACAACCCGTCTCGTTGACATTTTGTGAAAACTGCAACTAAACTCTCAGGAAAGGGAAGAAGAGATGTTTATGGAGTGCCTACTAAGCGTCAGGCACCGGGGTAAGCATGAGCATCAGAAATCCCTTCACCTGGCCGGGCGCAGTGGCTCACGCCTATAATCCCAGCACTTTGGGAGGCCAAGGTGGGCAGATCACCTTAGGTCAGGAGTTCAAGACCAGCCTGGCCAACACGGTGAAACCCCATCTCTACTAAAAATACAAAAGTTAGCCAGGCGTGATGGTGCATGCCTGTAATTCCAGCTACTCGGGAGGCTAAGGCAGGAGAATCGCTTGAACCCAGGAAGCGGAGGTTGCAGTGAGCTGAGAGCACGCCACTGCACTCCAGCCTGGGCAACAAGAGCGAAACAACTCTGTCTCAAAAAAAAAAAAAAAAAAAAAGAAAAAGAAACCCCTTCATCTCCATGGGTCACAGGCCACAGCTGAAGACAGAAATGCAAATGGAGGGAAAAAAAAAAGCACAGCTGTTATGGTAAGCACTGTATGGGGAGTGGATACATGGGTAGCGGAGACAGTGAGAAAAGTTCACAAAAAAAGATAAGAATGGCAGAGATACAAGAGCATACAGCGGGGAAAGGCCGGCACTACCCATCCCTGATCAATACCACCACAGGAAAACACCACTGCCCTCTGTGCCCATGACACCATGCCACCTGCAGAACAGAAACCTGCACGACTGAGGGCCAGGGGCTAACCATCTGCCCAGAGACCCATCGGCGGGCAAGACACGGCCCAGACACAGCCGACAGGACCTCACACCCTGGCGGACGAGGACACTGGCCGTCACCCGCCTGTCCTTCTTGAGTAAGAGGGCTCTGACTGAATCATTCTGTGATTAGGAATTTCACTTCTTTGTTTCCTGGTTGTAAACTTGGGAACATTACAAATCATGGAAATCCAAATTAAAACAACCAAGCCATCACTGTTTACCTAGCAGGTTAAGGCTGGGTGCGGTTGCTCACACCTGTAATCCCAGTACTTTGGGAGGCTGAGGCAGGCAAATCACCTGAGGTCAGAAGTTCAAGGACAGCTTGGCCAACATGGCAAAACCCCATCTCTACTAAAAATACAAAAACTAGCTGGGCATGGTGGCAGGCACCTGTAATCCCAGCTAGTTGGGAGGCTGAGGCAGGAGAATCCCTTGAAACCAGGAGGCGGAGACTGCAGTGAGCCAAGATTGCGCCACTGTGCTCCAGCCTGGGCAACAGAGCGAGACTCCATCTCAAAAAAATTTTCTTGGCCGAGCACGGTGGCTCATGCCTGTAATCCCAGCACTTGGGGAGGCCAAGGCGGGCAGATCACAAGGTCAGGAGATCGAGACCATCCTAGCTAACACAGTGAAACCCTGTCTCTACTAAAAATACAAAGAATTAGCTGGGCATGGTGGCAGGCACCTGTAGTCCCAGCTACTCGGGAGGCTGAGGCAGGAGAATGGTGTGAACCCAGGAGGTGGAGCTGGCAGTGAGCCGAGATCACGCCACTGCAGTCCGGCCTGGGCGACAGAGTGAGACTCTGTCTCAAAAAAAAAATTTTTTAAGTGACAAAATACCTATCAGCTTAAATTTTTTTTTTTAATTTAAACAAGGCTACTCAATGCTGGCAAGAGTGTGGCACATCTCCTGGGGGTCCCACCACCTCCCCACTCCCCCGGCCACCTCTTGCTCATGGACTCCTAACTGGCCTCCCAGCCACTCCTCGTTTTGCCCTGCTGTCCATGGTACTCTTCCCGCTAAGGCAGGGCACCTTTCTAACACTCGGCTCTGTGCATTTCACTCGCAGCTGACACACTTCAGTGGCCCCAATTTTCATGGAATATTTAAAGACGGGCTCTGGTGGGTAATCAAGGAAAGACCGGGCAACTCAGGAGGGCCTGAAAGGTGCACGATTCTCAGCCAGGTGTGGAGGCAGATGATGTAAAGATGGGAGAGCTGCTTTCAGTTTTTCTTGGGATTTTCCCTAATGTAGGACAGATACTTTCTTCGCTGTGACGAGGGCCCAGAATAGAGTCTGAGCCACCAAAGGAAAAGGAAGGAAGTCTTAGCAGCAGCGACGTTCTTAAACTATTTAGTCTTCTTTCAGCTAACTTTTAAATTGTGATTGGACCAAGAGACAGAAATATCTTAATCAATCAACAGATGTGGACGGAATGTCCTTCATTACCACAGGAGGCTAAAAGAAGGTGGCAGGCAGCACACGGACGTGACAATCCCCAGCCCACACTTAACTAGCAGCCATGAGGTGCCTGGTATATGCCAGCTGCTTGCACGCAGCCGCGTGGTTCCTCATGCCTTCGCACATTCTGTTCCCTGTGCAGAGCACATGCCCCTCTCTTGGACGCTCAGTTTTCTCCATGAAGGCTCTTCCTTCCCCAGCCCAGGCAAAATTGGACCTTCTCTTCTCCAATCGCTGGGCTCCCCCCATTCAGACTCTCACTCTGCATACTGCTCCGTAAGGCTCGATGCTGAGACAAGAGGAGAAGGGGCACTGGGGTGATTGCTGTTCATCTTTCAATCCCAGAACCTAGCACTGTCCCTGGCTCACAGCAGGGGACAAAGGGATGAACAAGCCAGGGAACAGAAGCGCGTGAGAGCCACTTCAGGTAGGGAGCACCCACAGAGGTGAGGGCTGGGACGAATCTCATCCCCGTGGCTCTTCAGACCCTCTGAGAGCTTGGATGGGCAGGGCTTGTTCTGGGAAGGAGAAAGGCATACAGGCAGGGCTGAGCAGTGCCCTGGGAGCCAACGTGGGTCTATTTAACATGCAGTGTGCCGATTCCCAGAAATCAATGCTCATTTTTAAAACTCTGCTCCCCAGAGCCACCTCCCTGTTTGATTCCAGGGTCGGTGTTAAGTATCTTTCTATTTATAAAGCAACTCGGCTGCAGTGGTGCGATGCCGGTCCCACACCCAGCCACGGAGGTGGGGCAGGGTAGCAAAGAAGGAGAAACTGAGGCCTGGAAACAAGACACCAGAAAGGCCAGGTACTTACTGCAACAGTGAAAGAAATCTGGGCTAGATGCACTCCCTCCCGCGACCCTGGGGCCTGCTCACTTAGAGGCCTCCAGACAAGCTGGGAAGTGCAGCTCTTGCTCTGGGCTCCCGTGAGCACAGCGAGAGAGGCTGGGTCTTTCAAAGTTATTCTACCGAGTACCAAAGGAAATGAACCCAGAGAGATGGGAAGGACGAGGTGCCTGGCTTTCCCTGGCCACGCTTCTGACCTTCCCGGTGTCTGCAGCTCTCTATCTCACACCTCCTGCAAGGCAGCCCGTGCCACTGCAGCTCACAGGGGCTGCCACAGCTTGGCAGGTCCCTGCCGGGCACTGATCTCCACCTCCTTCTCTGCCTCTCTGTCTCACACCCGCCTCCAGGAGCCCAGACACCCTGATGTCCTCAAGGTCAAGGCCAAGGAAGACTGACCGTTCTCGTGCCACTTCTCCCTCCCAGTTCTGGTTTCAGGCTTAGCGCACTGCTGCTTGCCAGGTCTCACCCCAGGTGAGATGCTGCCCCTGCTCCTAGGTCCTGCAGGACAGCACATTCATCCCAAATGATGCCCCCAGCCTCGCCCTGCAGGGGTCGTGTGCACAGCACTCAGGGGTGTGTCCGCAACACTTCATATCACACAAGGCGCAGAGCTGCGGACAAAAGCCTCCCCAGTTCTCCTGGCCACCTCCTCAGAAAATAAGGAAGAAAAGAAGACAGGCAGGGCAGGGGGCGTAAGGTCCGGGCGGCCTTCTCACACTACCAAATCAGGAGCTCCTCAGGTATCAATCATGTCCATTAAAACCACAGCTGAGGCCGGGCGCGGTGGCTCACGCCTGTAATCCCAGCACTTTGGGAGGCCGAGGCGGGCGGATCACGAGGTCAGGAGATTGAGACAATCCTGGCTAACACGGTGAAACCCCGTCTCTACTAAAAATACAAAAAATTAGCCAGGCGTGGTGGCGGGCACCTGTAGTCCCAGCTACTCGGGAGGCTGAGGCAGGAGGATGATATGAAACCGGGAGGCGGAGCTTGCAGTGAGCGGAGATCGCGCCACTGCACTGCAGCCTGGGCAAGAGCGAGACTCCGTCTCAAAAAATAAAAATAAATAAAAATAAAAATTTAAAAAGCCACAGCTGAAGGCCAGGTGTGCTGGGCCTGTTACAAGAAGAAGCCCCTGGCCCCAAACACAGCAGAACACACGGGCTCCTGGAAATGAACACACAAACCTCTCTTCATTTTCTAACACACAGAATCTCAGAATGTTAGAATTGGAAGGAAATCTAGAAATCATCAGCTGTAAACTCTCCTTACAAATGAGGGAAATGGCCAGATGCAGTGGCTCAAGCCTGTAACCCCAGCACTTTGGAAGGCTTAGGTGGGAGGACTGCTTGAGGCCAGGAGTTTGAGACTAGCCTGGGCAACATAGTAAGACTCTGTCTGTACAAAAACTAAAAAACTAGCCAGGTATGGTGGCACGTGCCTGTAGCCCCAGGTACTCGGCAGGAGGATCGCTTGAGCTCAGCAGTTCAAGGCTGCAGTGATCGTGCCACTGCACTCCAGCTTGGGCAACAGAGTAAGATCCTGCCTCAAAAACAAACAAACAAATGACGGAGAACGAAGTTTTGGAGGATAAATGAATGTATTCAGGGTCATCTGGCAAGGTCAGAACACAACAAATACAAACATCCCTTCCTGGTCCACATCCTTAACACCACGCTGTAGTCATTCAACAAACATTTATCAGGCAGAGATCTGCTGGGCATTTCACTTGGTCGATGGGCTCACCTCAGCTGGTTCCTGTTTTCAAGCAGCTTATAATTTAAGGAGGAGGAGGAGGAGGAGGAAGGGAGGAAGGGAGGAAGGGAGGAAGGGAGGAAGGGAGGAAGGGAGGGAGGGAGGGAGGGAGGGAGGGAGGGAGACAGGAAGGAGAGAGAGAGATCTTTAAACAAACGGCAGAGCCAGGCACAGTGGCTAACACCTGCAATCCCCCAGCAACTTGGGAGGCCGAGGAACAGGATCACTTGAGACCAGGAGGTCAAGACCAGGGGCAATATAGCAAGACCCCCGTCTCTACAAAAACTTAAAAATTAGCCAGGCATGGTGGTGTCCACCTGTAGTTCTAAGTACTTGGAAGGCTGAGGTTGGAGGATCACTTGAGCCCAGGAGGTCAAGGCTACAGTGAGCCATGATCATGCAACCGCACTCCAGCCTGGCCCTCATCTCTAAAAATAAAAAAATACACAAAAACAAACTCTTTCAACAGCACGAGCATGTGGTAAGTGCTACAATGCCAGTATGGGCATAGATGAGGAGGTGTCCCATGGGAGTACCTGTGCTGCGCCCAGCGGGTGAGTACAGTCTGCCTGGCAGAGGGAAGAGAAAGGGCATTGCAGGGAGAGCAAATAGCACAGGCGAGACCCAGCAGATGGCAAGGACGTGGCAGAATCAAGAAAGCACAAGAAGAGTCTAGCGGGTGGTCATACAGCTCGTGAGGGCCACGGGCAGGGCTGCAGCCACACAGACTCTGGGCTTTCCTCGGGAAGACAGGGAACCACTGAACTCATCCACCCGGGCACAGTGAGCATCCTCCACATGCCAGGCACAGCCAACCAGGTCAGTGGGCACAGCCACTTTGCAGGACAGCAAAGGACAGCTTGGAGGAGACTTGTCAGGAAGCTGTGGTAATGTTCAGGTAAGACGCCTTGAGCACCTGAACTGGGAAAGTGGCATCCAGAGACAAGGCAGAGGCACAGTCAGCAGAACCCGGGCGTGGAGTGAGAGAAACCGCTGAGTGCGCTTCAAGGTCAGGTGGTGGGAGGGCCCAACGGTGGTAACAACCTGCGCTGGGACCAGCCTCTCTGTTTAATAGACTCGCCTGCCGCGTGCGGTTAGTTACCTTTCCATGCCTACGTGCTTGGTATTCCCTGCAGGCTCAATCAACACCTACAGGGTGACGCTGATTACGAAGCCAGCATCCCTCCAAAGCTGAAGAAAGCCTCGCTAAGTGACAGTGCTGATGGATCTAGTACAAGAGCCGGTCAAGGAAGTGGCCCATCGCACTGCCCGCCCCATCGTCCATCTCAGTCCTCACTTGTACCAGGAGTGGCTCTTGGCCAGGAGTGGGCCTCGGGAGCACCGCTGGCAGGGCCAACCAAACGTCAGTGAAAACACCCCAGACCAGACCCCCGCGGTTGTGATTCTACGCGCTAGGGTGGGACTCAGCAAGTGGCGTTTAAGTTCCCCCGGTGAGTGACACGAGCACCCGCTCGCGCCAGACTAAGAACCACCAGTTATTAATCTCTCTCGTTTTAGAGATAAAGAATCAGGTCTGCAAAGCTAAGCACTCGTCCACAACTGAAAACAGCATGACCCTGACCATGCCGGCTCCCCGGAGCTGCCTCCAGAGCTGGGCGGGGAGGCAGAGGGCCGCCTGCACCAGGACCAATCTGCATCCCTGGCTCCCAGCAGTGCGCTGAGAGCTGAGGCTGGGGTGGGGGCGGGGGAAGGGTGACGGATGGATCCTGCTTTGCTGGCTGCTACCAGAGGGCCAGGGAGGAAGAGGAGAGATGAAAAGCCTGGGAGATATTTTCCCTGTGATTTGTGCCGCTGGAGATGCCCTGTAGCAATATTTATCCCGCAGCTCTGTCCCACTTTCGTTTATCATCCAGCTTAGCCTGAGTTATCACAACCAGGACGGGACCCATAAACTAGCTACCTGACACCGTGGGGACAATGAAGCGTATTTTAAAATCTCAAGGAGCAGTTTCGACCCTCCATGGAAATTTAAAGAAATAGGTGCACCCTTCATCCCCTGGGGACTGCGGCCACTCTGGATGCAGACACAGGGAGAACGTGACACACGGGAGAAACTGCCACGCTCCCAGAGATTCACTGCAAACAAGGACCACACCCTACCTATGAGTGCAGAACCACCATCTGGTCACAGCCCCTTCTTCAGGCCAGCAGGACACACCTTTCAAAGGCCCAGAATATTTCTGAGATTGAATTTTAATCATCTGTCAATAGCAGTTCATCAAGAAATTTGGCAGTAAATGAATGAATGCTGCATTTACTGGGCATTTTCTATTATGTACTAGGTCTGTGCTGGGTAAAGGGGGTTAGAAGTATAAGACCAAGTACTCAATTATCTTATCTATCAGATCTACTCACAGGGACACACAGGGATGGGTAACTAACAATACAGGAAGGATAGGTGGGTCTGATGAATGAGAGAGGGGACAGCAGGGGCTATCAGGACATCCAGGGTTAAGGGATCCTCAAGGTTGGGGCTGGCATTATGGAAAACATGAGAAGAGAGTGGGCAATCATTTGCAGACTGATAGCAAACAGTTTCTGTGGATTACGGATTAGTTATGTGATCTAGTTACTGGGTTTATGGCAGTACACAAAACCAGGAGGAAAAACAAACAAGCCCTCCTATGGCTTGCATTCCAATTTGAGGACATGGGGGTGACAAATAAAGAAAAAAGAATATATATATCATATGCTATGTAGAAAAATAAAGAGGGATAAGGAAGATAGGACTGGGCGGGGGCAGCTGCTTTAAACAGAAAAGTCAGAAGGTCTCGGCGCGCGTCGGGACAGGGCAGCAGCAGGGAGACGTGCTGGGAAACTGTTCCCATAATCCAAGCACGAGGTGACGAACGGTGGCTGGATCAGGGCTATAGCCACAGAAGCAGCAAAAGAAGGAAGAATGCTGGTTGATCTACAAAGGAACACAGGAGTGGGGAGGCAAGGAGTGTGCTTTTCAGTACATTAGGACGTCTATTAGTCATCCAAGTGGAGATACGGATGCGATGCTTTTATGAGTCAAAGAACTTTAGAAACAGAAGCAGCTTTAGAGAGCACCAACCCAGGAGTCCCTACCCGGCAGGTAACGAGGTGATTGTGGACCTCGAAGCCTCAGCCAGCAGCCCCACAGGTGCCACAGCTGTGCAGGTCCTTCCGCTCTACCTCCAGCCATCCTCCCCAACTCTCCTGCGGTGTTTTCAGCTGGGTAGGCCTGATCTCTGCAGCCATCTCATTCTACAGATAAGGTGCTCTGTGGCCAGGAGAAGCCACATGCATGACCAGGGCCATCTGCTCCCCCATCACAACCCCCACACACAGAACTGACTCAGTGATCTCTTATCTACGCCACGCACATCCACCAGATCAGATTTTGTTTCCAACAATGTAATTTTGACAAGGAGGAACAGAAAAACAAAATCTGCTTCTAAAAGTCTTTTAATTATAAGGTTTGCCTTTGGAGTCTGAGTTTCTTCCCACAGATGTATATTACATGCGGAATCCTATGCTACATGCTATCTGGAGCAAGCTGGCCGTAGATTGGTGTGTCCAACGTAGGAGTCTGGGCTATAGGTATAAAACTGGAGTAACTGCAAAGTCTGTCTCCATGGAAAAGGAAGGAAAATACTGAGCCCTGGCAGGGATCAGTGCAGAATATTCCCTGCAAACACCATAAACGAGATGGATGGGAGAGAAATTCAGATGTAAGTGACATTTATTGAGCACCCTCTATTTCCAGGCTGTTTGCCTCACTCAATCCTCACAGCAACCCAGTGAGACAGGTATTATCATTCCCAGATGAAGGACGTGGAACAGAGAGAAGTAAAGGGACTTGCTCAAGGTCACGGCAGCCAGAAAGTAGCAGAGATGAGATTCAGTATGCCCCCACCCCCACCCCAAGACATTCTGACTCCTCCATCAGGGCTCTTTCCTTCCCCATGCTGCCTAGCAAAAATGAGGAGAGAAGGTGCCCCATGGTTGGGTTCAAGTGGATGGCTTGAGTCCCACTCAGGGAGCTGCATACACCTCTAAGCTTCTCTGCACCCTCCACCTCCCCCAGGTTTCAGGAAGCCACCCTGCCCACCCTGACACCTGATACGATCTTCTTCCTGCCTTCAAATGTCATTCAAAACTGCCTCCTTGATAAGTCTTCCAAACTCACTCGCATGGTTCCCACTCCTCCAACAAGCTCACAGGCATGGAAGCCTTTCCCAAATGCCCAGGCAGGGATCTAGGCCTTTTCTAGCTGTGATTCCCACATCCAGACTGATGCCTATGGTGCTGAGTGTTCACAGGGTTTGTTATTAATAATGGATCACATTACTTTTATCAGCATTTTTCACTTTTCCCAGGCTGTCATACCATTAACTCATGTGGTCCTTATGGCCACTCTGGGCAGTAGGGAGGGCAGGTACACGTGTTGCCCATTTGACAGGTGGAGAAGCGGAGATCTAGGGGATAAAGGACTTTTCCCAGGACACCAAACTAATATCCAAACCAGAACTAGAAATCAGAGCTTCTCCTTTCTAAGCCAAAGGTCTTTCCACCAGATCACATGAACTCCCTCTCTCTGCCCTGACTTCTAAAGCAGGGGCTTCTTCCACTCCTCTCTCAGAGAATGCCAAAGTCAATCAAACCTTCCCCCAGCCCTGAGGTCAACCTGCCCACACCCACCCGAAACAGAGTGGGTGCGTTCTGCAGACTAAGGAGGAAGACAGAGCATTGAAGGTGGGCGGTGCAGTGATGGCCTCTGCCCCTCTCCCACGCTCCACGTGCAGAAGATGGAATGGTCCCTGAGAACTCACAGGCGGGTGAAAATGGAGCCAGTTTTCTCTCCTCTGGCTGCCCCATAGTCTCATCCTGGCAGACTGTTGCCAGGGGGTCTGGAATGAGGAGAGAAATGATGAAAAGAGAAGCGTACACACACTTCATGTTCCCAGCTCCGTTTAATGCCACATGAGATCACCACCTTGTATTTCCCCACTACCTTCCTTCTGAGTCACGTCCAAACCTGAGCTCATCCATCTGCACGCCCACACTGGCCGGGAGGGAGGCGGGGCCCTCGAGGCAGTGCATCTGATTCATTCATTTACTCAACGAGTACTTTATGGTGGAGACACAGAAAAGAGAGGGGGCGGAGAGTGGCCTCGGCTTCCCAGAGAGACAGGGCCTGGTCTGGGAAGAGAATTAAGATTTATCAAATCCTCTCCATCCAGAGCTCAATTTTTTCCCAATGCCTATAACTGCTCTTGAGACATCCATTCGTAAAGAGATTGGATGCAGCACTTCACAAGCAAGTGACAATGACTCACACATAGAAATAGAGGGGGGCAAAGAGAAAGTAAGTCAGCTCCCCACCGCCCCCCAGCTCTGGCACCTCCCAGCTTGTGACACTCTCTTCTTACCCCTTGCAGCCTCTTCTTAGACTCTGTCCTGAATTCATTCTCTCCTGTGTGCTTGACGCTGAGCAGCTGCAGACAGGCCCAGTTCTTGTTCACCCAGCACCCCTGCAGCACCCGGAACATATTGGGAAGGCACAGATTTTGGCTCCCCTCTCGGTCTTGAATTGAAGGAAGCAAAAAGACGAGCGCTAGAGGGGAGATTTTATGAAGACCTTAGCAACTAAAAAGGTTTGAAGCATCTGGAAAGAGCTGGCACAGTGTAGAGGGATGAAGATTTTTCCCATGATAGAGAAAAGAGCGAATGATTCTCTGCCAAGGATGACTGGTGCTACTCCTGCCTTGCAGGGCACTGAGCTAAACGGTGGAACGGTGGTGTGGTCTCCCCCGGCCTGGGCTTCTGTGGCACAGAATGAGTGACATGGGAGGGTATCTCCTGCTGCTGCTTGTCCGCTGGACCCCAGGACATGCTTTTATCCACAAAGGCCTGCAACCCAAACTGACCCCAATCCTCCCAGGAGGACAGGCCCATGACCTGACCCTGCAGAATAAGACCCAGAGCTCCCAAAGGAGCCAGTGGGATGGGCCCAGGAGGGTGGTCCAGGCAAACAGGCACATTGCCCCAGATGGGAACTCTGCAGGTGTGATCTAAGGCTCCCCCACCCCCAGCCAGACTGATGCCAGCCAAAGCCCCCGGAGGAAAGTCAGTCAGCCCTGGCCCCTGCACACCAGGTCAGCAGCCACATCTGGCCCCCAGCAGCTCCTAGCCCCTGCCATCCCGATCCCAAGCGGGAGGCCATGCTCACAGCACTTAGGCAGCAGTTGCCTGGACTTGGAGCCACATTTGTGAGGGCTGTGCATGCCCCAAATCCAGCTCATCATGGGCTAATGACTCCACATCCACCCCAGCCCATCACCATCATCCCTTCCAGCCCAACCCTGGGCTGACCCTCCCACTAGTTTTATTAGCACCTGTACACCAAGCACCATCCTAATCATAAGGGGAAAGATGTGCAAAAGTACACAAGAGATAAGCCCAATCTCCAGGGGCTCACAGTTTTTTCCTAAGCTGATCAATACTGCACTCAAGTTATATGTTTATCTATCATCCCTAAAATGTGTCGCAGTCTCTCTGTGTCCTCATTGGCTGGCACAGAGTAGCTAACATAATGGAAGAGCTAAAAACCTCCATCTATGTTCAAAATCCCATTCCTCCTGCTCATCTTCACTGGCCATCAGTGAAATCAACAGTCACAGTGAGATATCTCATTAGTGAGAGATCATCAATGAACTACAGCCACTTGCAGCAACGTGGATGAATCTTATTTTTTTTAATGTTGAGAAATAGAAGCTAGACAAAAGAACACAAGCTGTATGATCCCATTTATGTAAAGGCCCTAGTCTATGGGCCAGGCATGGTGGCTCATACCTGTAATCCCAGCATTTTGGGAGGCCGAGGGTGGATCACCTGAGGTCAGGAGTTCGAGACCAGCCTGGCCAACATGGTGAAACCCCATCTCTACTAAAAATACAAAAATTAGCTGGGCATGGTGGCACATGCCTGTAATCCCAGCTAGTCAGGAGGCTGAGGCAGGAGAATCGCTTGAACCTGGGAGGTGGAGGTTGCAGTGAGCCAAGATCGCGCCATCACATTCCAGCCTCGGTGACAGAGCGAGACTCCATCTCAAAGAAGAAAAAAACAAAAACAAAAAACAAAACACTAATCTATGCTGTTAGAGATCAGGTTAGTGGCTACCCTTGAGCAGGAGTAAAGTCTCAAAAGGGGAATGGGGGTGATGTGCAAGGTATTAGTAATGTTCTGTTTCTTAATCTGGATGCTGGTCCCACAGATGTGTTCACTTCTCTATAAAAAATCATCAAATGCTGCATTGCATACATATGTTATACTTCAACAGAAGGTTAGAACATTTTCCATTTCTATCCATTTATTCATCCCAGTAGCCCTTTCATATAAAAGGACAAAGCTGTTCATGTAAAATAAATCACTGATCATCTATATGTATAATACTAGTCTTTTTTCATCTCTAAAATGAAGAATATGAGATAATCTCTAAGGAACCTTCCAGCTTTAGATAGTATGATGCTTTGATCCTATTCTTAGTAAAACCTCATTAATCAGTAATAACAAATCCTTTCTAAATTAGTGGAAAGTGCAAAATATGGAACGTTTGTTTAAAGAAAGGCAGCGTTACTGCAAGAACTAAGCACATCACAAATTAAAATATAAATGTCTATTAAATTGAAGTTAATGAAAAATATTACAATATACATTAGGCTTACATTACTTAATACTGCTTGAATATTGTTAGAATTCTGTGTCTTTCCCATGTTAGGTCCTCATTTCAACCATTTTCATCAAGAGGAGTCATGAATGCCAAACTGTTACATCTGCTGTATCATTAGTGACCAAATGAGAGCGTTTCGAGAGTGACATTGACTCAGATGCCTATCATTCCCACACCTCGGCCACTTCCCTCCATGGCCCTGTTAGACCGACGAGTTCCATCCACACCTGGGCAAATCTGAGCCTGGCCTGAGCCTCGGTGCAGAGCCACTCCTTGAGGCCCGTCCCCTGCATGAGGCTGCCTCGAACATGGCTGAGACACAGATTACTTATGAGACTTAAGACACCCCTGGGAGCTCGGCAACTCCAATGATGCAGCAGATTCTAGGAGGCAGCAGGACGAGAATACTAGGCGCCATCATAAATTAAACCTCTGCTCAGTGGCTAATCTCACGGGCGCCTCACAAAGACACAGACAGACTGCCTACAGCTCACTCGCAGCCTTGAGAGCTTACAAGCAGAGGCGCCTCCCTCCCAGCTGCCAGCAGACCCACAGCTTTGCGAGCAACTCTCTTTGGGCCTCAGTATCTCCTTCTGTACAATGGGGAGAAACGCTCCGTGACCCTCGCCTTGCAGTATGGCGGCAGCAACAGAACTCACTCACTAACATTTTAAATACTTCTCCCCCGTGAAATAAGAGAGCATGGGGTATGTCTCAAAGGAAGTGATTTCCTGGCGGTCATCTCCAAGTCCAAAGAGCAGATTCTGCCCAAGGAATTGACACTTCATAAAGTTTACTGAAAAATCAGCAAATGAACCCTGATTCCTGGCAAACCCCCATTAATTAGCAATAAGAAATCCCTCTATTTTCCCCACGAACAGAGAGGATGAGCAGTGGGATTCATGGCCAGTACTTCCTGCTTCTTTGCTAAGATCTAGATGCAATGAGGACTCAGGTCCAAAGACCTTCATTCCATTAGGAAAAACAGCAGCTGAGTTAGGCCTCCCTTCCCCCAGCCTAGGGCTGTGAGTGAACTTCCCCTCCTCTAGCTCCACCACCTGTCTCTGGACCAAATACAGATCAGAGAGAGGCATTTCCTGAGCTCTGCAAGCTCGCTGACCCTGGAGGTTAATCCTACCCCTCTACGGCCAGGCCACCAGACGAGAGCCTCTTTCCTCCCAAGCAAAGGAACCACAGAATCCTAGAATTTCAGGGCTTGAAGGGACCTGAGAAGCCAGCACGTTCAAGGCTCTGGAATGTCCAGGGATTATCCCAAGGTCACAAAGCAGAAATGGAGAGGCCAGGATTCAGAGCTAGGTCCTCTGACCCTCACCCTAATGCTCTTTACTCTACCCAAGACAGGACCTCCTTGCCATCCGAAATGCCATTGTGGCCCATTGGTGGCAGCAACCTGGAGTGCTGTACCGAGAAGGCTCAGCAGGCTCAGTCTGGGTGCAGAGTTAACAGTGCTGTGATCAAGTAGCAATATCCACCTGCAGCAAAGGAGGAGGGTTTTGCAGTAGGCACTTGCCAACCTACCACGACACTGCTGGCTCCCAGGAGTCACCGCAAGATGCCTCTGCATCACCACGATCCAGCAACCTCTGGGTGTCAATCTCCCCTCGCAGGCCTGGGACAAGTGCAAGGGCCAGGGAGAGGAGCTAACCCAACAGGGAAGAGAAGAAACAGCCAGAGAGTAAAGAAGACCAGAGTGAGCTGGAAGCAAAATCCAGAAAAACTTTTATTTCAAATCAAGGATGATTTGTTGAGTGCCTGCTATTCATTTATTGGACAAACACATACCAAATGCCTACTGCATGCCAGCCATGGTGGAGCTCCCTGATCAATGCTACATACCACAGAGTGTAAAGCAAACTCCTCTTTCATTTCTGCTGTGCATCACCTTCTTTTCTGCTTTGTAGACCCTACGTCTGAAAACAAAGATAAACCACCTCCCAGGACTGTTTTGATAATAGAAAGCAAAAACTCATATGAAAGCACCTTAGGAAAGAGAAAGCTCATCTAAATACAGAGCAGGCCACCGTTTCCTTCCTTCCCTTTCCTCTCATCGGGGACTTTGCACCTAATGAACGGTCCAGCCTCAGTACCACTGGTCTATCCCAAAGGACCTCTATAGCTTGGCCTTCTAACTGGGTCCCCTCCCGCTGGCCCTCCTGCCCCTCTCAGCCCCACCCTCCAGATCAGGAACTGGGGTGAAGGAGTGGCCTCCTCCCTGCAAAGAGGAGAGAACAGAGAGAGCTGCCTAATCGATTGGAGAGGGAAATCCAGCCTCTACATTAATGACAGCAGGTGAGTCTCTAATATCCACAGGCAGTAACTCACACCAGAGGTTTTCTGTATCCTCCAGGGCACAGCAAGGGATTACCACTGATGTGTTATCTGCTCCAATTCTTCCTGCCAGGAGTCAAGCATAATACCTTAGTAGTGTGGTCTCACTGATGCTAGCTGCACAGAGATATGTAAATTATACGCAATGGATTGGGAACACCACACGCTGACATCTGTCTCTCGTAAATACCTCCTACTCCAGGATGCGAAACCCAGGAAAATCCTCTGAGTGGCAAAAAGCTGTAGGCAGAACAGTAACCCGGGAAAAAGACCCAACACCAACGATGTGTGACCCAGGTGCTATAGTTAAGCAGACTTTGTTGCGTGGCAAAGGTCTATGAAACACCATCCTAGGTGTAGCGGGGTGGAAGGGAGGAGAAATGACATAAAATGCGAACAGAAAGCCATGGTCCCTGCCCTATACAGGGTGTTTCAATGCTGGGGTTAAAATAGACACACAAATATCTTACCATGGGGTAGAGTGTGGAAAGTGCCAAACAGAGGTAGAAACAAAAGAGCGAGAGAAGCAAAAGATGGGACTGTCATATTCAATTATGGGGCTTATAGACAAGACATTTAAGCTGGCCCTTGAACAGTTGGCAGACTTCTGAAAACAGCCAGAGGGCAACGGGGAATGAGGTGAAAGGAATAGCTTGAGCTCAAGGTAGAAAAGCATTCATTCATTCAACCACTATTGATCATGCCAGGCAGTGTCTAGATGCTGGGGACTCCGCAGAGAGCTGCACGAACAAGCATGGGAGTGCTCTGTGTGGACCGCAGCCAGGGACCATGGAAGGGGATGGGAATACACTTGGAGAAGAGAGTTGGGGCCCTACTGGGGAGATTCACCAATGACTGGCAAGACTCTCCCTTCCCATGCTGTCCACAGTGGGAGGAAGGAGAAGACGTGTCCCTCTGATGTTCTGCTGCCCCTACCTTGACGTTCTCTCCAATAGGCTGCCTGGGGCCTCCAGGGCTGCCTCAGCTCTCACGGCAGGGGAGATGGTGCCTTGAGCCTCAGCCCTGGAGGCCTGGGAGAGAAGGGCGACGTGTAGCCTAGAGCCTGGTATAACCATAACTTGTTTCATTAACTTCCCTTAAATCTACCCCAGGGACCTATTAGCTCTGCTGAGAAAGAGCTGAGGGGAAAGAAAATGGTCTTCTTCTGGCCCAAAAGCAGGGTTAGATTAAAGGAGCCAAAAAGCTGAAAATTACTTTTTTTTTCTAAACATTCATCACCTCTGGTCTTGGCTGTCACTATCATCTTTTCCCTGGCTTGATCAACGGCTTCCAAGAGCCCCATCAGCTGGACCTAGGGGCCCTCAAATACCTCTCCAGGTAGAACAAGAGTTGATAACCTCTCTGCTGTTGGTTCCTGCAGGTCTCTCAGCCAGGGACACTCCCCTGCTATGATGTAAGCCCACATCCTCCTGTTCTGACCTTCACCATCACCTGAATCAATTATTTAGCATGCAGCTGCATACAGCACTGTCTTAGTCTGTTTTGTGTTGTTATAAAGGAATACCTGAAGCTGGATGATTGATCAGGGAAAAGGTTTATTTGGCTCACGATTCTGATGTCTGAGCATCTGGTGAGGCCTCAGGCTGCTTCTGCTCATGGTGGAAGGCAGAAGCAAGTCGGCATAGGCAGATATCACGTGGTGAGAGAGGAAGCAAGACAGTGGGGGGAGGTGCCAGGTGCCAGGCTCTTAAACAATCAGCTCTCACAGGAACTATTACAGTGAGGATGTACTCACTCGCCAGGGAGGACATTAATCTATTCATAAGGGATCCGTCCTCATGACCCAAACACCTCCCATTAGGCCACACCCCCAACACTGGGATCAAATTTCAACCTGAGGAGGCCAGGCAGGCACCATGGCTCATGCCTGTAATCCCAACACTTTGGAAGGCTGAAGCAGGAAGATGTCTTGAGCCCCAGCATTCAAGGCTGCAGTGAGCTGGAGTGCACCCACTGCACTCCAGCCTGGGTGACAGAGTGAGACCCTATCTCTAAAACAACAGACAGACAGACAGACAGACAGATAGATAGATAGATAGATAGATAGATGATAGATAGATTTCAACCCAAGATTTGGAGAGGACAAATATTCAAACCATAGCAAGCACCATTCTGGGTCTAGTGAACAGCAAGTTACACACACACAGAATTGTACAATATCAACACAAAAGGCTGAGAAGCAGGGGCTGGGGAGCTGCTCACTGGTGCTCTTCCAGCAGGAAAGGGCATTTTCCAAGAGCACTTTCCCCAGGCCAGGCCCCACGCTAGGTGCTCCACCTACCTCCTGCTCCCCAGGTGGTGGGTTTTAAAGGGCTCCAGGTGTCCTTTAAGATCCTATTTATGTCAACAAATGGTGCTGGGACAGCTGCATACCCACAGGTGAAAAATGTAGTTGGCCCCCTACCTCACACCATACACAAAAAGGAACTCAAAATGAATCATGGACCTAAATATAAGAGTTAAAACTATAAACCTCTTAGAAGACAAGATAGGTATAACTCTTCGTGACCTTGGGTTTGGCAATTATGCCTTAGATATGACACCAAAAACATAATAAAAGAAAAACTAGAGAAATTGGACTTCAGTAAAATTAAAAACTTTTTTTTTTGAGACCGAGTTTCACTCTCGTTGCCCAGGCTGGAGTGCAATGGCGCAATCTCGACTCATCACAACCTCCGCCTCCCGGGTTCAAGCGATTCTCCTGCCTCAGCCTTCATGAGTAGCTGGGATTACAGGTATGCACCACCATGCCAGGCTAATTTTGTATTTTTAGTAGAGACAGGGTTTCTCCATGTTGGTCAGGCTGATCTAGAACTGCCAACCTCAGATGATCCACCTGCCTCAGCCTCCCAAAGTGCTGGGATTATAGGCGTGAGCCACCGCAGCCACAAAATTAAAAACTCTTATGTTGCAAATAACACCATCAAAAAAAGTGAAACCTACAGAATATGAGAAAATATTTGCAAATCATATATTGATTAAGGGGCTTATAACCAGAATATGTAAAGAATTCTTACAACTGAATAATAAAAAGACAAATACCCAATTTAAAAATAAACAAAGTATATGAATAGAAGATACACAAGTGGCAAATAAGTATAAGAACAGATGCTCAACATCATTCATCACTAGGGAAATGCAAAAGAAAACCACAATGAGATACCATTTCACACTCACTAGGATGGCTCCAAAAAGACAGAAATTAACAAGTGTGGACAAGGATGTGGAGAAATTGGAAAAGAACCTAATTCCCAATTGGAATACATTACTGGTGGGAATGTAAAATGGTATAGCCACTTTGGAAACCAGTTCGGTGGTTCCTCAAAAAGTTAAACATAGAGTTACCATATGATCCAACAATTTCACTCCTAGATACCTGAAATAAATAACATGTCCACACAAAAATCTATATACAAATGTTCATTACAGCATTATTCAAAATAGCCAAAAAACTGAAACAACCCAAATATCCATCAAGTGATGAATGGATAAACAAAACGTAGCATACCCATGGAATGAAATATTATTCCGTAATCAAAAGGAATGAAGTACTGGCATATGCTACAACATGGATGAACCTTGAAAACCTTATGCTAAGAAGCCAATCACAAAAAAATCAAAACCCGTATTACATGATTCCATTTAAAATAAGCATCCACAATATAAGCAACACCACAGACAGAACACAGATTAGTGGTTGCCCAGGGCTGGGGGAGGAATGAGGGTTGGGAGGATATAGAGAATGGCTTCCAGTGGGTATGGGGTTTCTTTCTGAGGTGATAACGTGTTAAAAATATAAATTGTGGCAGTGGTTATACAACTTGAACAGATTAAACCATTGAGTTGTATATTAAATATACAAATAGGTCTATCAGTTTGCTAGGACTGCCATAACCAAAGTACCACAGGCTGGGTGGCTTAAACAACAGAAGTTTATTTTCCCATGATTCTGGAGGCTGAGTCCAAGATCAAGGTGTCAGCTGGATTGGTTTCTTCCATTTTCTCTGTTCTTGGCTTGTAGATAGCCGTCTTCTCCCTATGTCTTCACGTTGTCTTCCCTCTGTGTTTGTTTCTATCTTAATATCCTCTCTCTATATATACAGTTTCTTAATTGAGATGAGGGGTCTTGCCATGATGCCCAGGCTGGTCTTAAACTCCTGGACTCAAGTGGTCTTCCTGCCTCGGCATCCCAAAGTGCTGGGATTCTAGGTGTGAGCCATGGTGCCAGGCCCCTAATATCCTCTTATAACGGCACCAGTCATGGTGGATTAGGGCCTGCCCTGGTGACCTCATTTAACCTCAGTCACCTCTTTAAAGATCTTCTCTCCCTCCAAATACAGTCACATTCTGAGGTATGGGGTTAGGATTTGCAGGGGGCAAAATTGAGCCTGTAACAATGGGAGAGTGTGATGGTATACAAATTATATCTCAGGAAAACTGTTCTTTAAAACCCCATCCACAAATCCTAGAAATTAGCTAGCCCACCCCTTGTATTACAGACGGGGAACTGAGACCGACCCAGATAAGGTCAGCTGCTTGCCCCAAATCACAGCTGGTGAGAGGCAGAGCTGGGAGGAGAAGCCACGGCTCCTGCTCTCAACCTAGTGCGCTTTCTACTTCACCCTCCTGTTGCCATAGCCTCCGAGGCTCAGAAACAACAGACAATAATGGGAAAAGTAAGAGAACTTTAAACTTAGAAAGAAAAATGCCTAAGAACTTAGATCATGTACAATAGAAGTGTAAATAGGCTCCCTGGCAGGGGGTGGGGAGCGCAGACAATCAAGCTCTGAGGAGGCCCTGGAAGAGACCTGCACAGTCACAGCAGAGGTCCCTAAGCAAAGCCAACATTAATTTCATATCTGTGACGTGCCAGGCAAAGGAGGAGTACGTTCCCAAGCAAGACGCGCTTTACAGAGGAGCTGGCACTCCAGCTAATCCGCAAAGATTGGGCCTAATTCCACTGGGGTGAGGGCTGTCCAAGCAAAAGAGGCTGAGTGATCAAAAGCACAAAGGCAGGTGGCTTCCAGACCTGTCAGGAAGTAGCAAGTTGGCCGACACAGTGGAAGCCTATGCTTTTTTTTTTTTTTTTTTTTTTTTTTTTTTTTTGAGATAGAGTCTTGCTCTGTCACCTGGGCTGGAGTGCAATGGTACGATCTCGGCTCACTGCAACCTCTGCCTCCCAGGTTCAAGCAATTCTCCTGCTTCAGCCTCCCAAGTAGCTGGGAGTACAGGCACGCGCCACCATGCCCAGCTACTTTTTGTATTTTTAGTAGAGATGGGGTTTCACCATGCTGGCCAGGCTGGTCTCGAACTCCTGACCTCGTGATCCACCTGCCTCAGCCTCTCAAAGTGCTGGGATTATAGGCGTGAGCCACGGAAGCCTATGCTTTATGCAAGGAACAGTGGAGGATGGCAGCACAAAGACAAGCTGAGGTCAAGTTCTGCAGAGCCTTGCACACTATACATGGAAGCACAGATCTGAGATAGGAAAAGGGAGTGTGACATGACCTGTGGGGTGCTGGGGAAAGGTGGCTCCACCCACAGGCAGCAGACAGACTGAACAGCCACTTCCACAGATCTTGTAGGAGGCATCCATGGGACAGGGGAGAGTGCTGACAAAGCAAGCCCCAGGGGACGCTCCTCTGGGACACAGGGAAGCAGGAAGCCCTGTGCTCCGAGGGGAGCCCTCAGATTTATCTCAATTAGACTTGGTCGAGGAAAGCAAGAAGAGGAAACCCCGCAGGCACTGAAAAGCCGCCAACTCCTGGAGCCCGTGTTGTGATCTGGTGCTGACAGTCCTTCATCTTTTCCATTTCTTTTTTTTTAGTAGATAAAGGGAGGGGTGGGAAAGGGGAGAAAGACACAATGGAGTTGCTCAGTGAACAAAAGCCCGGGTGCGTTTTCGCTCATCATCTTAATCAGGGGGTGCTGTTTTTGTCAGCACCCTATAATCATGTCTGAGGCCAGGCACAGCCCACAACTTACAATTCAGGCATAAATGCGTCCTGGACAGCGGTGGTGCCTGCCTGCCCGCGTCTGCCCAGCACCCACCTGATCAGGGAAGGGGAAAGAAGTGTCCCGGGAATGGAAGAACATGGCCTAAAAGGTCCGGGACCGTGGTTCCAGTCCTGGCTGTTTCCCTTGTGACCTCCAGCAGGACAGATGACCTCTGTAGGTCTGTTTCTTAGTTTACACTGACAGCAGTAGCAGCTGCTATTCACTATTCAATGTCTACTATATGCCAAAGACTATTTTAGGTTTTCATCCCTTACAAAATACCCAGTGAGGCAAGCATTGGTCTCCCCATTTTACAGATGGAGAAACTGAGATTCAGAGGCTAATGAGATTCGTCAAGGTCAGAGGGCTAAGCTTGAACCCACATGTGTCTAGCTTCAAAAACCCACATTCTTAAAATACACCACATTCAGGCTGGGTGCAGTGGCTCACGCCTGTAATCCTAGCACTTTGGGAGGCCGAGGTGGGGGGATCATGAGGTCAGGAGATCGAGACCACCCTGGCTAACATGGTGAAACCCTGTCTCTACTAAAAATACAAAACAAATTAGCCGGGCATGGTGGTGGGCGCCCGTAGTCCCAGCTACTCGGGAGGCTGAGGCAGGAGAATGGCGTGAACCCAGGAGGCAGAGCTTGCAGTGAGCTGAGATCGCGCCACTGCACTCCAGCCTGGTGACAGAGCGAGACTCCGTCTCAAAAAAAAAAAAAAAAAACCACATTCAGCCTGAATTAAGTGGAAATAATAAAACCTGCTCTGCCCTCTCTCGCCTGTTTCTATGAGGCTCAGCGGGGGGGAATTTGTACTCAATACTGCAAAGGTACTGTCCTTATCAATACTATAGTTACTCAAGGTCAAAATGCAGTGGCCCTCAAGTTCATCAGACCTCACCTCAACCTTAGCCCTCAGCCCTTGCCCCCTGCCCTGGGCCCTTCTCCTGCTCCACAGCCTTCCCAGCTAGCCAGCTAACCCTCCCACTCATCTCCAGATTCCATTCAACTCTAAGCAGGCCGGGAGTGGTGGCTCAGGCCTGTAATCCCAGCACTTTGGGAGGCTGAGGAGGGCAGATCACTTGAGGTCAGCAGCTCGTGACCAGCCTGGCCAACATGGTGAAACCCCATCTCTACTAAAAATACAAAAATTAGCCAGTTGTGGTGGCGCATGCCTGTAATCCCAGCCGCTCGGGAGGCTGAGGCAGGAGGATCTGGGAGGTTTGAATCTGGGAGGGGGAGGTTGCAGTGAGCCGAGATCATGCCACTGCACTCCAGCCTGGGTGACAGAGTGAGACTCCATCTCAAAAAAAACAAAAACAAAAAAACAACTGTAAGAAGCAAAGTCCAAGTCTTGCCTAGATCCCAAACTCCAACACCTCCCCTATCAAGAAGACAGGAGATGCCTCTATCAGCACCCTGTCTCCTGGCCCCCCGACTCCCCACCTGCTGCCCCTCCCTCTCCCAGTCCTGGAGGGGGCTATATGGAGGGAGGACACAGATAAAAGCAAAAGGCCCAGCACTGGAAGGCAGCTTGCTTTATTATTCACAACGAGATCCGTCCTGGCCCTGCACAACCTTCCGGGTCTTCAGTACCATTTTCCCTTCCTCTCAGGGAATCATCAAATGCCAAAGGTGCACCCAGACCCCAGACACACTTCTCAATGCCGCTGACACAGGCTGGGGAGGAGGCTGGCCTGTTATTAACAGAGGAAAACTGGAGCTGACATTGTCACTGATCTGAAACCTCCCAGCTAAGAAAAGCTTTGTTTTTTAAATAACTAATAAATAACACTGGGTGTTTACTTCCCTAGCAAGTCGTATCTCTTAAGTATCACTAGGCTCATACGTCATGGCTGTCATCCGGGAAAACCATGGAGCAACGTCTTCAAGTCCTTTCGGCGTCCTGAAGAGTTCAAAGCACTTCAGACAGACTCCCCTTTATCTCCCCCTAGAGATCTCGGAGGGGAGGAAGAGGGGGCCCTGGCAACTCCGCCTCCAGTGTGCCTACAATATATACTTGCTAACTGCCCAAAGGGGACAATTTTCCTCACTGTGTGATGGGAAAACGGAGAAAAGGAAATTTACTCGGCACCCACCTAATCCAGTCTTCCCAGTTCCAACTCCATGCTTCAAGCCATCTCTCACTCAAGGCCTAACTCCTCCCAAAGGGACTAGAAAAGGAAGATGTGGTCTTGCTCTCGCTCCCTCTTTATTTATTTATTTTTTTAAAGAGACAGGGTCTTGCTCTGTCATCAGGGCCACAGTGGCATAATCATGGTTCACTGCAGCCTCAAATTCTTGGGTTCAAGGGATCCTCCCGCCTCGGCCTCTCAAAATGCTGGCGTTACAGGTGCGCACCACCACACCAGGCCTGGAGGATATGGTCTCTTCTAACAGGTATTCAGGAGAGGTCTCCTAGTGCTGATTTCCTAAAAGCTCAGAACACGATCAACAGTCTCTGCCCAGCATTCCCGGAACAGCCCGCCTTCGGTTTCACTTGCGTAGCCAACTGTGTTATGCTCTGTGTGTGAGCTGCCTCTCCCACACCCCATGATTTTTATTAATTTCATCACTTTATGCTCTTTATATTCCCCAAAGTGCCCAGCATAACACCCTACCTTTAATACATAAAGCAGGGGTCACAAGCTGGTACCCCCAGACCAAATTCAGCCCACGCACAGGTTTTATTTGGTCTGCATCACATTTTAATTTTTTTTTAATTAGCTGCCAATAGTTAAAAATTAGGAGATTTTACCCAAAAATCAGAAGTTCAAATTTTCCTTGAAAAATGGAAGATCTAGGGAACCAAGAGAACCATGTAGAATGCTTAACTGTTACAGACCACTGCCCTTTGAGAAATTCCAGTTGTCTCTGTCCTAGCTAGATCATGTCTGTAGGGGGCTGGAGAAGTCGCTAGAAAAGGGGCTCACTGTGATCACGTTCAACCACTGGCACCCTAATGCCATGTAGTGATGACTGGGCGTGCAGGCAATCATGGAATCATGGCAGGTCCATGTGAGAGGCAGCTCAGCTGCTCAGGCCTGGAGTGCAGATGCTCACAGGACCGAAGTCAGGCTAAGTATTTATTTAAAACAAAAGAATCATGTCTCCTATTTGTACTTAAGCACTAGCTCCTCTTTTGCACGGCCGAACATGTACATCATGTTCTATGCTGGTCATTCTGCTGCAAAACAATGAAAGCAGGACGCTGAGGAAAAGGGAGGGAAGGAAGAGAGGAAGGGAGGGAGGAACACGCTGATGGGCCCACCACCCTGGGCTATTATTGCTCATCTGAGTTTGCAGGCTTGCATAAAGTTGATTGAATATAATTGAATGGGTGAGCCCACGGTCATTTCAGACTGCAAGTTCCCTAAGGGTGCGAGCGAGACCTATTTCTCTTGCTTTGAATGGGGTCAGATGGGGAGTGCACTTAGGAATTATTGAATGAGTGAAGCAACATACTCAAAATCTATGTACCAGGCCAGCGGGCTTCGAAGCTGGAGATAGGATAAAAATGCAGAGTGAACAGCCTTTAAAGCAGGACCTCTGCTACCTGACCGCCTTCCCAAGGGCAGTGTGTGAAAACAGACTTGGGCCAAGATTTCAGCTAAACCCTGTGGCTGCTCTCAGGCACCTGACTTCCGGCTGGTATTTAATAACCCAGAATGAGATCCCTCATTGCTCTAGGAAAGAATGCTTGGCTTCTTGAATTGTCCTAAGGAAATAACGCAAAAGGGGGAGCAGACAGCTAGACAGAGAAACAGATAGAGATACATCCACAGACACACACACACACACATATATATAATACTAATATATTAATGTATTAGTGCAGTTTCTACTATTTAGGTAAGTTAAAATTGTGAGCTACACATTCAACAGTAGGAAAGGGGAACAGACAGCTAGACAGAGAAACAGACAGAGATACATCCACAGACACACACGCACACACATATATATAATATTAACATATTAATGTATTAATGCAGTTTCTACTATTTAGGTAAGTTAAAATTGTGAGCTAAACATTCAACAGTAGGAAAACGGATAAATAGGAAACATTTCCTATGTAACCACTTGAAAGTGTGATGATGATGATGATCATAATTGCGATGATTATGTAGCTTATAGTAAAATGTTAAAGAAAGCAAATAGAATGCAAAATTCTTAAAATGTTAAAGAAAGCAAATAGAACACAAAATTCTATCTACATTATTGACTATAACCATGTAAAAAAAAATTATGTTTGCAAGCAAATACAGACTGAAGGCATCATGGAAAATAAAAAACTGATTTGTCATGATGGCAGGTTTGTCAGGCATTTTATACCCCTATTTCTTTGATTTGTGTTCTTATTATACGGCATTATTTACATGATAAGTATTTTTTTAAAATGCCCAATAGCTCCTGACCCTGAAATAAACTAGCACATGATGATAAGGGCTAGGCAGGAAATGTCTGCTTTGTTCAGGCCCTTCCGGGACTCCCACAGGGGTAAGGCACAAGGAAAAGGTGTCACAAATCAGTCTGAAGAGGGCTTGAAGGAAGGCCTGCCCTGCACCACCACCACCACCACCACACCCCACACACGCGCAGGCGTGCACACACCATAAAAGGAAGCTCAGCGTTCGCACTGAGCACAGATGCCGTCCTGGGGCCCCCACCCCAGAGCGCCTCTGCTGCTCTGTCATTTCTGCTCTGGTTTCAGAGTCCCTGTCTTCTGATGCAGCATAAGAAAAGAAGGGGGCTCAGCTGGGCATGGTGGCTCACACCTGTAATCTCAGCACTTTGGGAGGCCAAGGCGGGTGGATCACCTGAGGTCAGGAGTTCAAGACCAGCCTGGCCAACATGGTGAAACCCCGTCTCTATTTAAAAATGTAAAAATTAGCCGGGCATAGTGGCAGGCATTTGTAGTCCCAGCTACTTGAGAGGCGGGGGCAGGGAGAATTGCTTGAACCTGGGAGGCGGAGGTTGCAGTGAGCCAAGATCGCGCCACTGCACACCAGCCTGGGCAACGGAGCGAGACTCCGTCTCAAAAAAAAAAAGAAAAGAAAAGAAAAGAACGGGGCTCTGACGACAGCCTCTAGGCTAGAAACAGCCAGTCCAGCATTCTCCCCCAAGACTGTCCTTCCCTCATTCTTTTCAATACATGTTTCACTGTGTCCATCGCTGGGGACACTCAGGAACTAGATCTCAGGGGAAGGCTGCTTACCAAGTGGGGGCAGGTGTGTCAGAAGGACAGAAGGACTGCCACAGGACCTTCCAAAAAGAGGGGCCGGTGGGATGCCAAATCCCAGCCCACCCTGGCATCAGGCCAAACCCTGTGGCGGGTGAGGGAGGAGCTGGGTGCCAGGATCCTACTGACAATCAGGAGGGCTGACCCCGCAGCAGCCTCCCTGGTGGCCAGGCAAGGAGGGCTGGGAAGTGGCAGCTGCTTCCCTATGAGCTATGACGGGGGGCGGGGGGTGTGCCTTGGAAAACAGGAAGCACTCCTTACCTTACCTCCTTCCAAGCTGGTCAGACTCCCCAGGGAGAGATTCCTCGCCATGAATTCCCCAAGGGAATGAGAGCTGGAGAGGAAAAATTCCTCAGAGTTGTCTGCGCCAAGCAGCAAATCACAGCCCCCTCCACCAGGCATCCCATTTGCAGGAAATTTACTTACGCCTGATTGTTGGGCTTTTACTTTTCAATTCCAAAGATTGGCTGTGTGTTTTTTTTTGTTTGTTTTTTTGTTTTTTTGAGGTGGAGTCTCACTCTGTTGCCCAGGCTGGAGTGTAATAGCACGATCTCGGCTCACTGTAACCTCCGCCTCACGGGTTCAAGCGACTCTCCTGCCTCAGCCTCCCGAGTAGCTGGGAGTACAGGCGCACACCACGGTTGTTTTGTTTTGTTTTTAAGAAAGGAAAAAAGGCTGGAGGGAGCAAGGAAGGGAGGGAGTAAGAGACATTTCACGTTGGAGGCTGCCCTATTCTGTTTCATATCTGGGTTTAAGGAAGAAGACCCTGGAAATGGGCGCCATGTCCCACCAAGCATGGGCGGGAAGAGGGCAGCCAAGTCTTGCAGGCCATTAATCACTGAGGGGGCATGCGCAGCCCCAGTGCCCACCCAGCTGGTGGCATCTGCCTTGAGGGGAGGTGGGAGGGCAAGGCTGGAGGGGGCCGACAGAGGCCAAATGTGAAGGCTGGTGGCAGGCAGCCGGCCCCTCCTGTAAGCAATCCCCACCACAGGGTTATATCCAGGCACTTTTTCCTGTGAGAAAAGAATGGGAGGAATGCAGCCCTGCCATTACCCAAATCCACCCCACCACGGGCTTCGTGCCCAATTACATACAGTGCAGGGGAGCCCTCCTGAGCCTGGAATCAGAAAATCCGCCTAAGAAATGCAAACTGGCAGCCAGAAACTAGCAACATAGGTAATGCAATATGAGAGCCTCCCTTAAAGCCAAATACACATGCATGCATGCACCCACTGACACACATGCACACACGTGTGCAAACATGCGACTGCGCACACACGTGTGCAAACATGCGACTGCAAACACACACACACACATGCTCTGCAGGCGTGTGTGACTGACAGTGCACTACAAACCACATGGAAAGGTGGCCAGAAACACCGCTGGATTTTTATAGCTCTTCAGGGACCTGATCTCCAGGAAGTGCTAGAAATTGCAATCCAATTGTGTCCCTGGCTAGCGAAGCTGGCTGGAGGCTGGGGACGCTGCAGAGGGAGGAAGAACTTCACTGGGAAAAAATGTTGACAGAGTTTAACGTTGAGCAGAAGGACAAAGGCTTGGGTGAAGGGGCCTTATGAGAAATGCGCGTTCTGAGTGCTCTAGCAATTTGCATGGGGCTGTCAGGGAGTATTGAGTTAAAAGGCACAGGACAGGGGAGGGCTCCCCAAGGCCAGGCCAGGCGTGGGGTGAAGAAGGGGCAGCATTCGATCTCCTGCAGGGCCTGGAACTCAGCACCCTGAAATCAGCTCGTAAGTGGGAATTAGCTAAGGCAACCCCCAGCTAGAAGGAGGGCTCAGAGAGTCTGAGGCCCCAAAAAGCATACTCTCCTCACTTAAGACACCAAATACAACGGCAGAGAAGAAAAAGTGGCATTCACTGAGCACCTAGCATGGGCCAACCATACCATATCTCTAATTCTAAGAACCAGCAGCAACGTGCGTATATATCAGCCTCAGCATGTAGACAAGAAACCAAAGATTCACACTGGGCCACAGACTGAAACCAAGACTGACACCATGTCTGTCTGCCACCTGCAGAGCCCATATATACTACAATCCATTTAGGGGTTTTATGACACAGATTTTTCAAAGGAAACCCTCCCCATTCCTGCCCCCCCCCCATCAACAAAATACTAACTCACTGTGCGGCCTTAGTCAAGCCCCCTAATCTCTCTGGGCACCAGCATCAAGTCAGCTATGTGCCCTATTCTGTTCAAATACACATAAAAACGGTATTAAGCCTATAACTGGCAGAGGGGCGGAAACAGACCGAGGGAGGCCGAGACATATTCTCTGAAGTCCAGCCAAATGTAACGGGCCCAGCGGGCATCTCCCACACCTCACCTTTCATGCTACATTGTCACTGCTGGTGCTGTCTGTCTCCCAAACTGGACTGTGCCCTCCCTGAGGGAAGAACACTCCACCTAATCCTGCCCACACCCCTCTGCCCAGAGCTGTGTCTGGCACGCCATGGGCGTTCACTACATGTCCGCTGGCTGGATGAATAAATCAATTAACAAATGCTCCCAAAGTCAGGCATACTTCAGAGAAAAGCACTTACGAATATCTGTTCAGCAAGGGATTTCTCCTCAAAGGGGCAAACCTACCTTTGCATCAAAATCATGTGGGAAGCTTTTCGAAATACAGCTTTCTGCCCCCGTTCCCAGAGCTTCAGACTCAGAAGATCTGGGATGGGGGCCCAGGAGCCTGAATTATTGAAAAGCTCCCCAGATGTCTCTAACTCCAAGCCAGGTCTTGAATCACTGGTGGCTATTACTTGGCTAACACCCATCCTGTCCTGTGTTGAGATCAGATAAAGCTCAGAATAAAAACAAAATAAGTGTCTCTCCCCTAGGGCCTTTTTTCCAAAGGGCTCAAATCAACTCTTTACACCATGATGCTGTTGTCTGTTGGAGTGAGACAGGTGGCAATGCTTCTCCATTCTTCAGCCTGGCAAACTGAGGTCTGGCCAAGAAAGAGGACCACTTCTCTCTTTGCATCTCTCTCTTTAGCTTCTGAACAATGCAAGGTCGTTAGAGACTTCAAGGACTCTGCTGAATTTCAGGTAAAAAAGAGAGAACAAGGCAAGGCATGTATCTGGCTGCAGAAAATGGTAATGCCAAGATGGGCATCTCCCTCCTTCCTACCACACTTGGAGGACAAAATACACCCATCCTTACAGCTCACACTCCCCAAGTCCAGCCCCTACACACAGGGCCTGACCATCATCAAACCAGTAAGCCGGAAGAAACAAAGACCCCATCTCCCTACCCTGGAGGCAGGTGAGGAGCCCTTCATTTATTCATTCACAAAAACTACAGCAAAGCTAAGAAGTGCCAAAAGAACTTGTTAGATGTAGATGAAGGAAGCATTCGATCATTTCTATTCTTTTCAATAAAACACTGGCCCTCCCAGAGAGACAAATGGCGGGGGGCTGAAAGCTGAGCTACCCACACCCCACAATTTACCCAGGATCCAGGAGGCAGCCACCACCCTCCCCTCTTCCCTCAGCAACTGGAGACCTCCTTAGAGGCAGGAGCCAAAGTTACCTCGGCCAGGCACACCCGAGAGGCCCCCTCTTCTCCTCATCCCCTCCTCCCACCCAGCCTTGGACGTGACTGATGGAGCTGGGACAGCTGCAGCCGTGGGGAGGCTGGGAGGTGGACAACAGCTGGATGGGGCAGTCCCTCCCCCGCCTGGGCAGCTTCCCAGCCGAGCTGGAGAGGATGCAGAGACTCAGGTCTCCTCTGAGTGCTGCTCTGTAAGGAGTGGAATATGAGCATTCGGCTCCACTCCGACCTTGCTCCCTTGTCCCTCCTGGTCCCTTTCAGGCAGTCGTCTCTGGATTCCACAAAGAGCAGGGCCACTTGGCAGTGTGGTCATGTGCACGCTCTAGGCCCTGGAGCAGGCAGCCCCACACAACCACGGCCACGCTCCCTGCCCACGTTCCATACCCTGCCAGCCACAGCCCCACCGCTGGCCACCTCACAGGCCGCAGGTGCTGAAGGAGGAACACCAGCATCCTGAACCCAGCCCGAGCTGCTGGAAAGGATGCCATGAGCTGGCAGTGTGGGTGTTGGCCTGAGAGTCTGAGAAATTCAGCTTGTGACTCTGGACTGACTTGGGACCAAAACTTGGTTCCACTAAAATGCCCAATGGCTTTGATTTCCAGTTTCTCTGCAATTATCTGCTGCAAAATGAGGCAGATAATTTACTTTACAGGGTAGTTCTTAGAGGGATCAGATTCTGGTCCAATGTATGATGGGCCTCAGTTTCCTTATCTGTAAAATGAGCAGGCTACACACTAGTGCCTCAGGTCTCCTCCAGCCCCTATAGAATCCATACAGTGCTTTAGCCAATGGCCCTGGGATGTATGCCCTTCCTCCCTTTCTTTCAAAGGAATCACTGCTCAAAATTCCTTCCCTAGTTTTGCGCTTTGTCTCCAGGATGAATGAAGTGCTTGAGACTTCTCTCCTCCTTCTCCCCTATCCAGACCCTCCACTCGATCTCCAAATGTACCCAGATTAGACTTGCAGGAGCCCATCCATTATCTGCCAAGCTGTGCTCCCCGACCCACCCGACTCCACATATGTGTACACCACTCACACAGCTTAGTAATCTCTTACTAAGAGCAAGGCACTCACAACGCACCTCTCACCAAAGGGCACCCACCAGTGTGAGCCAACACTGCAGGTGAAAACCACTGGTCTAGAACAGTACTGTCCGACGTGGCAGCCACTAGCAACATGTGGCCACCTCCATTTCCATTTTAAGTTAAAACTGAATAAAATTTAAAATCCAGCTCCTTGGGGCATTTTCAGTCCCATTTTCAATGCTCAACGGCCACATGTAGCCGGTGACTACTGTACTGGGCGGTACAGAACAGAACACTTCCATCGTTGCAGCACTGGGCTGGCTGGTTCTCTCTCTTCGGGGGCAGAACAGGCCCTAGGTGGCTCAAACTGAATCTGGAAGTGGGCAGGGAAGGTGGGGGCGATCCTGAAGGAGGGAGAGGCCACTTCCCGTCGCGTCGGTGGAGATGCCACCAGGACGCAGGCTGCAGCATGCCCACCACCAACCTTGCTCCTCAGCGAGGGTCTCCCGGGCCCCAACACTCAGCAGGATGCAGCAGGCAGCTGTCACACCACACTGCATTTTTGGGATACATGGGACGCCTGTCATTCTCTCCAGCCCCTGGCGGGCTCCTCATCCCAGGGCAGGGACCGTGGTCCCCGCCTCCTGCTGCCCAGCAGCTCCTCCATACCTCAGCTGGGTTCCAGGCTGGAGCGTGACCTACAGAGGGCCAGGGCTCCCCTGCTTCCAGTCTCCACCCTAAACTCAAAAATATCTCACTACATACCCTGCAGCAAGGAAGTAAGGAGAAAAGGGGAGAGAATGCTAGTTTTAATCAAACACCTTATAGTCAAGGCACCAACAATGAACTTTCACTTACATCTACCCATTTGATGTCCAAAATAATACTGAAAGGTGAGTGTGGCTAAACCCATTTTCAGATGAGGAAACTAAGGCTCAGAGAAGATAAGGGACTTGTGCAAGCTTGTAAGTGTCACAATCTGAATGCAAACCCAAAAAAGCATGGCCCCAAAGCTTACAATCTACCCACACCCCTTTCAGGAGGCCACGGGATCCACCACCATTCTCCTCCCAGAGAATGCCCAGACGCACAAGCAGAAAGGTCAAGATCTATAGCTTTTTGCATTTCTGGCCTAGAGAGCACAGAATCCCAGGAAGATCTCAGCACTGGGTGGGTGGAGAAAGGCCATAGACACAAAGCAGGTGGAGAAGGGTAAGGAGGCAGGAAAGAGGAGGTGAGTGGAGGCAGCAGAAAAGTAAGATCGAGGAGGAAGAGCAGAGCGCACAGAGGCATTTAAACTTATTCCAAGTGTAATTAACTATTTGTGAACTGTTTGTCTAATGCCTGTCTTCATCAATTGGATCTTGGATTCCATGAAAGCAATGACCTTGTCTGTCTCGTGCACAGCTGTGTTCCCTGCACAGGAGGTGCTCCACAGATACTGGTAGGAGAGACGGAGGGTAGACAGACAGGTGGGCAGAATGAAAACCAAACTGTCAGGGGACTATGGAGAAAGAAAAGTCCTCTTTTCAGAGACCACCATCTCCACACAGTCTCCCCACCCTAAGCTCCCCGAGGGCCTTGAGACACCCAGGGGAAGCTGTCCTCCTCCAATGGGCTCCATCCCCTGACCTCGCATCCCAGCGCCCTCCTGCCCCTTTGCCATTGGCCACAAACCTAGTCACCACTCCCCCGATGACCACGGGTCATAAATCTAGGCTGTCAGGGCCAGAGAGACCTCAAAGATCACCTGGCCCAATCTTCTCATTTTACAGATGACAAGACTGAGGTCCAGGAGGGGAGTGGGCTTGCCGGGGGAGCTCACAGCCTCAAAGTGGGAAAGGGTCCTCGTGCCTGTGCCTGCGGGAGCCTCACGGTGGAAGGCCACCGCCAGGCCCCGCGTGCCCCGTGGCTCGCTCGCAAGGCCAAGCCAGTGCCTGCAGCCCATCTGTCTCTTCTGCCTGCCAAGAGGCCTTCCCTCCCCTGTGCCCGTGCTAATGAAACCCACCACAGGTGATTTCGGAACACTGCACCAGGAGGAGGTTTTGCTGGCCACCACGCCAGGCCTTTCATTTCCGATTTCCCAGCCTGACACCCCTAATGGTCTGAGCCCTCTCTGCTCTGAACCCCATGTGTTCATGCATCACCTTGGCGGATGCCAGCCACGCCTTCCCCCAGCCATCTGGACAGAAAAATGAGGAATGAGCAGGACAGGATGATCCTGGCAGAGAGGACTGCCGGGAAGCTCCGGACACCTGGTCCCTGTTCTTCTGCCCTCACTGTGTATGTGCTATTAGAATGCAGGGTGACGAGTGAGTTTCTCTTCACCTGGGACTCAGTTTCTCCATATGCACTTGAGTCTTCTGCCCCAAACTCAGCAAGATGTACTGAGGTGGGTGCTCCTCTGCCCACGGGTATCAAAAAGGAGGAAATCCACAGCAAACCCTAGCTGAACACCTCCTAGGGACGGGAGGACCCTGGCCCTGGAGGCGCTCTTCATCAAGCTGGCACGTCAAAACAAGTTCACACAAAAAGGTCATTTCCCAAACAAGAGCACTGCCAAGGAAGAACAAGAGCACCATGGACTGGCAGTCAGGGAGGACACAACGGGAGAGAGCCTTGAGCTGGCACTGAGAGCTCTGCACGTGCTCAAGAGTCTAGAGGTGAATGCAAGGGCAGTCGCGGTCCTGACCGGAGGGCCTCACGGTCCAAGCAGTTGACAAACGCGTCATCCACCAGAGGACGCCGAGGGCTGCTGCACGCACTGTGTGCTCACAAGGGAGTGGGGGGAAGAAAAAGGAGCCCTAGGAATGACCTTGATGTGTGAAATCAAGGAGGGACATTTCCTAGGAGGTGCCCTTGAGCTCTCTGCACAAGGAAACAAAGCAATGCAACTGATTTGAAGTCCAATTAAACGCTAAGAAACACAATTTGATGATCAGATTATCCTCGTAACATAAAGGTCTGGGGGAATAGGGAAAAGGGACAAATATCAGCAGCAGCTATGGTTTAAATACAAGCTTTTTGGGTTCTAATTTTGCCCAAACACAAGCTTCACCGAAGGGGCACCTGGCCATGGCTGACATGCTAGCAATGCCTCTGTGTTCACTTCTCAGGGCGCAGCCCAGGGCTACCCAGATGTGAGAAAGGATGATCTCAGGCAGGAGCCTGATAGAAGCTGCCCGCACCTGCAACCCCCACTAGAAACCACTCCATGTGATTCCTGGAGCCACTGCAGCAAAGTACCCCGAGCTGGGAGGCTTCAACAGTAGGGATTTACGGTCTCGCGGTTCTGGGGGCTGGAAGTGCAGAATGGAGGCATTGGCAGAGGCTCCATCTGCAGCCTCTAGGGGAGGATCCTTCCTGGCCTCTTTCTAGCTTCTGGTCATTGCTGGGAATCCTTGGCAGGAACATTGCTCCAACCTGTGCCTCCGTCTCTGTCATCACATGGTGCTTCCTGTGTCCCTCTTATAGGGATACCACTCACTGGCCAGGCACAGTGGCTCACGCCTGTAATCCCAGCACTTTGGGAGGCCAAGGTAGACAGATCACTTGAGGTCAAGAGTTCAAGACCAGCCTGGCCAACATGGTGAAACCCTGTCACTACTAAAAATACAAAAATTAGCCAGACATGGTGGCAGGTGCCTGTAATCCTAGCTACTAGGGAGGCTGAGGCAGAAGAATCACCTGAACCTAGGAGGTGGAGGTTGCATTGAGCCAAGATCGCACCACTGCACTCCAGCCTGGGTGACAGCAAGACTGTCTCAAAAGAGTAAAATAAATAAAAAATAAATAAATAAATAAATCAGCACAAACTCGTGATTTTGTAAATATAAACACAAATAAACAGAACAACAGAGATACAGATATGTGTCCATGCCTGGGTTGACGTATATATCTATCTCTTAGTTCTGTTCTCTGAGAGGACCTAGAAGCAATGACACCCCAGTAGCAATGAACACACCTAGCACCTAGATCTTGGTTTCTAAACACCATGCTCCGGCAAAAAGAAGCAGAGCTCCTTAGAGAAGTGATCGATTCAGGCCTGGGGCAGGAGAAACATAACACGACCCGGAGCATCGTGTGCCAGAAAGAAAGGAAGAGCTCAAGAAAAGACAGGAATACACCAAAGGGCACAGAAGCCCATCTGAAAGCGCTCCCTAGAGCTCCCCATGGCCAAGGCTGCAGCAAATTGAGCAACAAAACAAATATCTATTGTGCTGTTCCTGTAACTCTAACCTATAGGATAAAATATATATCCTGATATTTATTATATATCCCATATCCATACATTTATATTTTTTATCTATGAAGTAAATAAATATCCATGAGTCTGTAATGATAAAAATAACTAATTGAATAAATAAGTGGGACAGAAGAAATAGCTCTTCCTTCTTGGAGAATTCCAATTAATAAATGCAGAAGAAATGAGGGAAACAGAAAATTACCATTAGGCAAACACCACAATTATAAGAGTTGCAAGCAAAAACCACTGATGGATGCTAAAATTAGTGAGCAAAGGTTTGAGAAAAAACCAGGACAGTTTCAAAGTGCCTGCCCTCAAGACATTAATGGTGTATTAATTATAATTAATATAAATATTATTAATTATAAAGAAAAAGGGGCCACTTTACATACAGGAGATACCCGGCAGACATCACCTTCTCCAAGTGAGCAGGGCATCATCACCAGTAATAAGACACACAGACATCACATTTCCCTTGATGCCACACACCTAGAAGGACACGTCACCATGCCACAGTGGTCTCTCCAAAGACAAAGAACCTCAGTCTAACCATGAGAAAACGCCAGACAGAGCCAGAGTGAAAAACCGTCCTGCAGAGTGACCGAGCAGCACTCCTCACCACTGTCAAGGTCATGAAAGATTTGGAGAAACTAAGGAACTGTCGCAGGACGGAGGAGCCTAAGGAGACAGGACAACTCAACGCAATGGAGGCTCCTGGTGCAGAAAAAGGGCGCTCGTGGGAACAGTGAAATCTAAATAAAGTCTATTGTTAATAACGCTATTCCAATGTTAACTTCTTGGTTTTGACAGTCGTCCTATGATTATGTAGGATGTTAACAACAACCCAAAAAAGCAAAAGCAAGAGCACGTATGCACAGGTGCAGCACACACACAGGGAGATACGCGCCGCAGGCACCCGGGGGCAGGGATGCGGGGCATCAGGAGTAAGAGCATGGCGCGGGGGGCAGGGGCGAGCAGGGAGGGAACGTGGCCTTTTGCTGTCTCAGGCGGCTTGCTGAGCCTCGGATCCGATTTTCACAAAAGGATTACTAGATTACATTTTTTACCAGAGGCAGCTGTCCCTGTCAAATAAATAATCATCGCCTTACATTTATATATCACCTTTCATCCCACAGCCCTTGTCCCGCATCTAGGGCCAGCCTGGGAATGGTTTCAGCCCTTCTCAGGGAAGGGAGGAGGCGAGAGGCGGGGAGGGGGCCCACACAGAGGGGCCAACATGAGCCCCATTCAGTTTCCAAGGAAAGGAGGAGGGGTCCCCAGCCAGAGAAAAAGGGGAAACTCAGTTGCCAAGTGGGAAGCCCAGTGGTGTGGCTGGGTGGGGACACTCCATGGTAAAATAAAGGCTGCAGTGAGGGAGGACAGCAGGCAGCGGGCTCCCTGGAGGGCATCTGGGCCCAGCAGCGTCACCCCAGCAGCAGTCAGGCAGAGCGGTGACAATCTCAGTCTGTGTGACACTGGGCAGCTTCCTTAACCTCTCTGTGCCTTGGTCTCCTCCTCCATAGAAGGCACCTGTCACACAGGATTCCTGTGAGCACCTGGCCATGGTAAGACACTCAGCGTCTTACCAAGCCTTGCTATGCACCTGCTGGCCACATGGGAAAGCGCCAGACAGAGGAAGTCGGCTTCCGGGCACAGGAGAAACTTATAGGGACACCTTGGGATGGGGTCCTTGCATCCAAGTCTGAGGTGGTTGCCACTGGGAGGAGGTGACTTGTTCTGATGTGGGGCTATTCCTGCAAAGGGGAAAAGCAAGAGCAGCCCACAGAACATGTCCGGGCCAGGCTTGGTGGGTGGGGACTAAGGATGGGTGGCCCCAACTCAGAGAAAAGCCTTTAGACCAGTGGCCTTGCATTTCCCCAGCAGCTAAGATACAACACAGAGGCCGCGCAGCCCAGCCTCTGGGGTGCCACCATCTAGGACTTGGAGAGACACGTGCACACCGAGGAGTCAGGGCAAAACACAAGCGCAGCTGCAGCCGAGACACAGCCAAGGGCAAATGAGGGCACGGAATGAGGGACAGGCCACTGGGTGACGGGGTCACGCACAGCCTCCTCAAAGACACAGGACTCCTGCTGGCCCTAGAAAGACGTGTGGGCCTCAGAGGAGCAGGGCCCGGGGCAGGAGGAAGGTGAGCTGGCAGAGACCAGGGCATCACCGTGCGCTGCAGAGGCCGGCCGGATAGCCATCACCACCAGGCTGGGAGACCGAGGCGAACGGGCTGGAAAAGCCACTGGGCGTCACCCTGAGTTAAGATCCCTGTGTGCTCTCACAGCACGCCACAGCTGCCTTTGTGTGGAGAGAGTTGGGGAAGCTGAGGGAGGAAGAAGGTTCTGGCACCAAGGAGCAGGTCTGAAGGGGACAGGTTAAGATTCCTTTAGACTTCCTCCTGACACGGGGTATTTGAGAGCCGACAGAGACTGTGGAAGCTGAGCTAACCCTGGGAAAGGCAAAACTCAAACCCCTCCTTTGGCGAGGACCCCAAAGCCCCGTGGTCCTCGTCAACTGAATCTCACGGCTCACCTCTGGCCCCATGCACGGAACCCAAAAATTCCCCCTCCCTCCCCTACTATGAACCCCAACACTTCCCACGGCCCTTCCCCACCCAGCCTTCCCTTCAGCCTTCTCCAATAACCCAAAACACCCTTGGTCCTTAATCTAGACACATCCAAATGCCCTTCCACCTGGCAAGTAAAACCCCAAATCTCCCCTCAGCCTCCCACTGTCACCTCCAAACCTCCCCTGGTCCACACTCCTGAACCCACTCTTCCCTTGGGCTTTCCCAGGAACCTCACAGCATTCTGTGCCCTCCCTGAGCCTTCCCTGTGGGCCCCCACACCCCAAACATCCCTGAGTCCTCCTACCTCAAACTCCAAACTACCCTTTGACTTCCCACACCAAACTACAAATCTTCCTCATTCCAATTCCCCCAAGAAATCCTGAACTTTCCTTGGGCATTCATCATCGAACCCCAAACGCCTCCTCACCACCCCATACCAAATCTAAAAATCCCTTCAGCTGCTCCTAAGAAACCCTCTGAACTTCCCTGCAGGGACTCCTCTGCAGGCCTGGGACGCAGAGGGCAGCACTTCTCAGCTGATCCGTGGCCAATGCCAGGCTTTCTATTTCCCGTCCATCCCGGGCCAGTGCATGATCCTACTGTGACCTGTTTCGCACCACACACGACTCTCCTCCAGATTTCAACAACACCCAAACTGGCCTGTACCTTGTTCGATGAGAGAAGTCCTTCAGTGTCGACTAAAAATCCCTACAAGTTTCCTTGGTACCAACCACCAAATTCCGAGACTCCCCTGGAGCTACCCCTGGGAAACACTAAACAACATAAAATGTCAGGGCCAGGTCAACCGCTACAGCATTACTAAATGCACGCTTTCCACTCCAGGACTTAAATCCTTACAGATCAGCCCAGGTCCATGGGCCACGCTCTGGGTAGTAATCTGATGATTACTTGCACCCGATTGTCCTGGTGGCTGCCCTGAGATACCCTTCCTAGGCCTAAGCAAGCAGGCTTCCCCAGGTGTGTGGATGAGCTAAGGCAATAGTGCAAAGCAAATTCTGCAGCGGGGAGAGTGGATCTGCCCAGGGACCAGCTGGAGCTGATGCTCCTGGGGAGGCCACGTGGGTGCAACGGCCTGAGCCCCTGACGGTCAGCTGCAGGGGCTAGAGAGTCACCTGCTGTGAAGGAACATAAAAGCTATCTGAGGCCAGGCACGGTGGCTCCTGCCTGTAATCCTAACACTAGGGGAGGCCGAGGGAGGTGGGTCACCTGAGCTCAGGAGTTTGAGACCAGCCTGGGCAGCATGGTGAAACCCTATCTCTACCAAAAATACAAAAAAATGAGCTGGGCATAGTGGCTCACACCTGTGGTCCCAGCTACTCGGGAGGCTGAGGTGGGAGGACGGCTTGAGCCTGGGAGTCACACCACTGCACTCCAGCCTGGGTGACAGAGCAAGACCCTGTCTCAAAAAAAAGAAAAAAAGGAAAAGTTATCTGAGGGGATGCAGGGAGTTGAGGGGACCCTTGAGGCTGAGCATTAGGCCAAGGGCCAGGTCAAGAAGGAGCAGAGGGCAGCGCAGCCTGAAGCGAATCCCACCATCCCCAGGCTGGCCGACTGCAAGCCCCTCCACTGCACGGCAGGGGACACTTGGGGAAGGCTGGCCACTGGCAGGGTGAGGGGAGGAGGGGGAGGGGGAGGTGTGAACAGAAAAGGGGGAAATCTAATTAGAACTGGTTCCTACTCAGTCACCTGCTGAAAACCACAGCTCACCAACACTTGGACGGAAGGATCGAGAACAACCCTGCCAAGGATTTCTCTCCATGGTCTCAGACAGAGGAAGAGAGGAAACAAGCTGAGCCTTCCCTGGATACCGCCCCCCACCAAAAGCAAAACAGCCATGAAGCTGAAACCTGAGAGGATGCCAAGGGGCAGCGGGAGGCAATTTACAGCCCAGAAAACTGAGCACTTGGGCCAGATGTGGGTTCTGGGGAGGGGCTGGGGCACAGCGTGTAGGGAGGGTGGGGGAGCAGGCCCAGAGAAACCCTCCTCAGGGCGTCCACAGCCTGTAGCCCTGGGCTCTGAGCTGGGGAGCAGGGTGCAGCTTTCCGCCTGCCTGAAGAAGAACACAGCAGGGGCTGAGGGGCGGAGAACAGGGTCCAGGACCCACCCTGCCCACAGGGCTTGGAACCTTCGGCCAGCAGTCAGACAAGGGCAGGGAAAGAAAGCCAAGCAAAGGGAAGGAGGTAGATGGGGCAAAACAAAGAAGAAACAGGGTAGCCCGGATGCGGTGGCTCACTGTGGGAGGCTAAGGTGGGCGAATCACTTGAGCCCACGACTTTGAGACAAGCCTGGCCAAGATGACGAAACCCCATCTCTACAAAAATACAAAAAAGGAAAAAAAAGGCCCTTTTTTTTTTTTGTATGGCGGATATGGTGGCACGTGCCTATAGTCCCAGACACCAAATACTTGGGAGTCTGAGGAGGGAGGATCACTTGAGCCCAGGAGGTGAAGGCTGCACATGACTACCCCACTGCACTCCTGCCTGGGTGACAGCACGAGGCCCTGTCTCAAAAAAAAGAAAAAGAGAAACAGGAGGAGAGAGCCCAGCGAGGAGACAGGACTGGGCAGAGCTGGGCACTGGGGCCTCTTCCCATCCCACCAATTCACCCTGGACTAGCCCCCTCCTCTAACCGACTCCGGGAGGTGGTGAATGACCCGCAGTGAGGAGACTGAGCTCACTCTCCTTCTCAGCTGGGCCCTGCACTTCCCAGCCAGCCCCAGGGCTCTCGTCTCCTCGGCACTAAGGAGATGCCTCATTCCTAACAGGTGTGCCAGCTACACCCGCCCCAGGCAGAGGGGCCAGCCCAGGGGTGGAAAAATCACACTACCAAACCCACGGGCAGAGTCCTCCATTCCAGAACGGGCACCGCTGGGCACTGCCCCCTCACCACCCATGGACGACAAATGCAGTCCTAGGCTCCTGAAGGGAGTGCTGAGGCCCAGAGAAGGCAAGGATGGTCCTGGGGTCACACAGCCAGTGAGGGGGACAGCGGGACCCAGACACCCGACTCCTCACATGACCTTCCTCGGAGGCTCAGAGCCAGCAGCAGCCCCTGTTTAAGGAAACAAAGCTGCCCCTCTCTTGAGCTTCAAGGGGCCTGGGATAGGACGAGGGAAGGAAGTCAAGCCCCTGAAGAGCTGCATGCAGAAATCCGTGTGACAAGAGGTGGAATTATTTCCCCTGGAAAAAAATAAAAAGCCCTCCCTTAGCAGACCCCAGGGGTACTGGGCTGTAGGCTGATGTAATAGAGAGAGGAGAGGCCAAGAGGAAAGGAATCCCCCTTCCCTCTCAGCAAACCTACTGCCAGGAGCACAACAGGGAGGACGCAGCTGGAGCAGGGGGTGGGGGAGATGAGCCAAGCAGGATGTTGGAGCCTGGGATAGAGCCCTCCTCCATCTGGCTGGAAAGCAGAAGCCTTTGAACTGCAACCCAGGGGGTAGCACTCCCTTGGGGCCCAAATCTGGGCCTGGCATGGATGTGGGGTGCCCAGAGCAGAGTATGTATCTACAAGGGCTGTGTCAGCTGGAAAAACCCGCAGGATGTGAAGCCACGTGGGAGGCAGGCAGCAGGAGGCGGGGCTCTGGGAAGGGCGAGGAGTCAGGACAGTGGCCTGGGCTCCAGGGGCAGGCACTTATGTGTTCCAGTGAGAGAGTGGTGAGGCCTGGGGCAGCCAGGAGAGCGTGGCCCAGGGAAACGTGGGCAGGGCCCAGCTGCGGGAGCTCCAGGGAAGCTGACATGCCCAAGTGGGCCCTGTCTCCACACCCCAGAGAGGGTGGGATGGGGGCGGAAGCCCAAGGCCTCAAGAACACCCATCCCAGAGAGGAGACGACAAGGAGCCCAGGAGCCATCCACTGCTGCCCCTTAGCTTGGAAGGTCCTGCCCCTGAGAAGGTCCAATTGGAAAGAGGGTCCCGGCCGCAGTCCCCTGCCTCAGTTGATCCCAGAGTAGCAGTGGTAGCTCCACAGGCCAACTGGGATTCAGATCCCACCACAAGCACACGATGCCCTTCCAGACCCGAAGCCTTCACAGCAGGACTGGACGGAGCAGGGGTTCTGGCAGCTGGGACCACCTGGCGGCTCCACAGTGCACAGTGGGGACTGTTTCTCCAGCCCTGCCTTAGAGGGGGTCCCCAGCCAATGTGCCCCCCACCCCTGCCTCCAGCTGAGGGGTACACTATGGCGGGAGCAGATGGCTGTGGTCACCACCTCCTCATTCTCGCACTCTCTCCCTCCAGCTCCTGTTTACTTACTGGCTGGGCAGGAGCTTCAGCTTCCCACGGGCACCTGCACATGTGTTCCTCTTACAGAGGGTTTGGGAACAGAATAGATTTTCTGACAGTTGCCCTGACCTCAGGCATCTGAGGGCTCCTCTCCCTCCTTCCAACCCTACTCATGCAAACCCGCTTCACTACAAAAGGAGAGCCACCCCGACTCAGAATCTAATGACAGGGTTTGGTGTCCTGTCTTTGCAATGCTGGAGGCATCCTTCACTTCTCTGAGCCTCAACTTCCTCATCTGCAAAAAGGAGGATCCCCCAGAACCTGACACAGGGGCTGTGGGGGAGACCAATGAGATAAGGCATTTGAGGAAGAGCCACGTGAACTGTAACACAAACTGTCGAGCCCCACGCAAAGGCTTAAGAATGCCCACGATGAGTGGTGCGTGACTCATCCCGGGACTCTGGAGCCAGCCTGCCTGCATTCAAGGCCCCGCTCAGCTGCACCTGATTAGGAGGGATTCAGGGCTGCCCCTCAAAGAGGAGGAAACCAATAAATGTAAGCAAAGGAGTCAGGGCATCCCTGGCTCACGAAGTGCTTCCTACATGTTTGCTGTTACTGCATGTCACTGCTGATGTGCAGCATGGCCCTTGCTCTTACGCTGTTGTCCCTCCCAGGCCAGGAGCACTGCTTCCCACCACCACAGTGCCCTCAATAACTGCACAGGTTACCAAGCCGGGGACTCCTCAGGGAGCAACAGGACTTTCCTCAGGGACACTGGGTCTCGGCTTCTGGACCCTTTAAGACACTGAAAACCCAGCCAGCACATGTGGCAAAGCTTTTCCTAATGGTGGGAACTCTACTAAAAGGGTATCTCCCAACCCTGGGACTACCTGAGCTGAGACAGCCACTTCTCAAGAATGTCACAGGAGAGTCGGACACAGGGTACGTCTGAGAGGGCTGCCTCGGCTTCATCCCAGCCTTTCCTCAGACCCATCCTGGAATCGGTGAGATGTGGGATTTGAGTCCCCATCAAGGGGCGATGGCTGATCCACCCAGACCAGAGGGCTTGACTTGAATACGATGGACCTGGGGGAGAAATTGATAGTTTCCTGCTGCCATCTAGTGGTCAACATCAGTAAGAACAGCAACAAGCCAGAAGGCCACCAAGCAAGCCTCAGGGCCACAGCCCCTCAACCCTGCAGGCCTGGACCAGGGCTGAATGATGAGCTGGCTGAGGCAGAACCTAGCAGGAAGCAGAGGGTGTAAGAAGGAGAAAACGTGTCAAAAACCCACAGAACACCAAAAGCCTGCTGCCTATCTTCCCAGGGATTAAGGAAGGAGTGTGCCTCACACACCCCCGTAACAAATAAAAACGTGGTGGCCGGGCACAGTGGCTCACTCCTGTAATCCCAGCACTTTGGGAGGCCAAGACAGGAGGATCACTTGATGCCAGGAGTTCCAGACCAGCCTGAGCAACACAGTGAGACCCCATCTTTACAAATCAAATTTAAAATTTAGCCAGGTGTGGTGGAGTGCATCAGTGGTACCAGCTACTCAGGAGGCCAAGGTGGGAGGATTGCTTGAGCACAGGAGGTTCGAGGCTGCAGTGAGCTCCGATCGTGACACTGCACTCTAGCTTGGGTGACAGAGCAAAACCCTGTCAATCAATCAATTAATAATGTTGCCCCAACTCTAAAGCAATGCAGTGCCTAGGCACTGAGAAGGAACAGGCAAACAAGATGCCAGCCCTGACTGCAGGCACCTCCGAGTGGTCTCTCCCCTACTCCCCCATGTCCTCCACAGCTAGCCAGCCCCTGCGTTTGCCATGCTTTTCTCCACATTGTTCCTCTTCCTCCCTTCTATACATGGATGATGTGCCTGTACAAACGTCACTGCCGCTTCCACGCTGCACGCCATCACCCTCATCCACCCTGGACTGTGATCGCCTGACTATACGTCCACCTTCCCCAGCAGAGCTAGCCCCTGCTCTCAGCTCACAGTCACGTTCACCAGCAGAGCAGCTGGCTCTCCAGGCCTGACCAAACTGGATCCCAGGGCCCCAAATGCTTCCCGCCTTCTGTCTCAGAAGTTGGGGGCCCCAAACAGCCATCGGCCATGCCACTGTCCCCAAACTTCCCTCCATCCCTCCAGAGGGCCCATCTGCCTGTGACCCAAGGCCCTCTGACCCAAGCGACCTTCCACCCCAAAGCAGCAGCCCCAAGCGGAGGCAAGCAGACCCTTGCAGATATGAGGCAGGACAGACAGAATGAGGGGAGCTGGGCTCCAGCCTTGACCATCCCCTAACTGGCTGTATGACATGACTGGCAAGTTTCTTCCCTCCTTGAACCTTCAAAGTTCCCCATTTATACAATGAATGATCATCTCGGGTCCCTTTCAGGTCAAAATCTCTATGACACTAATTCCTGCTAAAGTGCCAGTGACCCTTAATTGTGTAACTGTTCCCACAATACTCTCATCTTGGGAGAGGAGAAAGTCTCAACCCATCACCCATTCATTCACACAGTAAAAACACACTAAACACCCAAATCCTGGGAGTGGGGTGCCTGTTTTTAGCAATGCCACCTACTGAGCTCTGCTCTAGCCACAGTCCACGGCGGGAAAGGCTGACGAGGAAGGCCAAGCGTCCATGCTGAGCTGACACAGGAAGCAAAGCACCAGCCTGGAGCCTGACACCCTGCAAGATCGGGACGGCAACCCTTACATTACACACCTTCTAAGGGGCTGTTCCAAGAATCAGTCCCTCACAACAGCCCTAAGCGCTGACCCTGTTTATAATCAAAGAAACTGAGACCCAGGGGGGTTCAATAACTTACCTTCACCGAAAGATGCAAAGCCAGTAAGTGTCAAGCTAGAAACTGCGCCTGGGTGGCTGTCTGGCCATTACCCCGTGCCATGGCAGGTGATCAAGAGGTGATGCTAATGCCAATTTCCTCTCCTCCCCGTCATCCATCCATTTTCACAAGACCTGTTTCTTTGGAAACCTCCACCCTCTGCACTCTGGTTTCCTTCCCCAGTCACCCCTTATTCAAGTTTGCACACCAGAGTTGAGCAGAGCCACCTGGGGAGAAAAAAAACCACCTGCTCATCCAACTTCAAGCAGCATGATTTTAGGGCACTGACCTCGTTTTCTTTGGTACACTCAGCCTGCTGGTGTTGTCTGTTTTGGAGCTGCCCTTAGCTGAGGGTGGAGGGAAGATGACTGCATTGGAATGAAAGGCCTGGAAGGATTCTGAGTCCATACCAAGGCTCTCCTGTGATTTCCCCTGGGAGGCTCCCTGGGGCTGGGAGAGGGGCATAGGAATGGGGCCTCACATTTTACTGATACTTTTATGTTATTTTATTTTTTACAGCAAAAAAAAATTATATAATAATTGAGTCTTATTTTAAAGTAAATAAACACTTTAGACAAATAGACTGCTGGCAGATGACCAAACTGTACTTGTAGGAAGTGCCTGGTGAGACAGACCAGGCCTCCCGGGACAGAGCCCTGAAGTGGGAGGAGAGGACCCCTCTTTTTCCAGGATGGGTGGGGCCTGTGCACGGAGGCAGATGGTGGAGTGGTTTCTGGAGCACAGGGACAAACTCTCTGCCCCCAAAATACCTCACGCATCTGCTCATTCATGCCTGAAATTCCTTCACCGAGGGACAGTCTTTGATTCCAGTTAGAAATAGGCCTGAAACCGTAAACCCACCCAAAAGACATCAAATGGTGCCTTCAAGTCATACTCCAAGGGAGCAAGCTTGCTGGCGTTGGGGAGTGAGGCTCTTACAACGCCTCTCGAGACAATCTGGAGGAGGCACGACCTGACCGCTTCCTAATGGCCCCAAAGGTGATGGGGAGGAGCTCTGTGGCAGCCTCAGGGTGGCGCCTGTCCTCACCCTGACCTACCTGACAGGCGGGCGGTGGGGACGATGAGGCTGAGAGCCACAGGGCCACTAGGGATGGAAGAACCTGAGCCTGGGAAGCTTCATGGGCTGGGGAGGGGTGGCGCCTTTCAGAGGAGACTGAATAGGAAAAAGTCAAATATCTGGAACCAGGGAAGTGGGAGTCGTCCATGCCAGGCTTCGCCCAACCTAGCTGGAGGCCTGCCCTGGGGCCTGGTGTTTTAAACAGGATCTAGACAAATGGGGCCACATGTTGAGAAGCATGAACAGAACAGTGGGAGAGACTCAATCCGGGTCAGGTGAAAACAGGAATGCGGGAACTGAAGGAGAATGCTCCATGTCATGGTCCATCAGGGAATGCAAATCAAAGCACAGTAAGATACCACTTCACATCTAGGATGGCCATAATTTTTTTAAAACGGAAAATAACAAGTGTTGACAAGGATGTGGAGAAATTGGAACCCTCATGCGTTGCCGGCAGGGATGTAAAATGGTACAGCCGCTGTGGAAAACAGTTTGGCTGTTCCTCAAAACGTTAAAACATAGAATTACCATATGATCCAGCAATTCTACTCCTAGGTATATGCTCAAAAGAATTGCAAACAGGTGTCCAAACAAAAGCTTGTGCATGAATGTTCATAGCAGCTCTATTTACAACAGCCCAAAGGTGGAAACAACCCAAATGTCCATCAACAGAAGAACAGAAAAACAAAATATTGCACATAGGTATAATGGAGTAGTATTCAGCCTTACAAAGAATGAAGTACTGATGCACACTACAGCATGCGTGAGCCTTGAAAATACGCTAAGTGCAGGAAGCCAGACACAGAAGGCCACATACTGTATGATTCTATTTACACGAAATGTCCAGGAGAGGCAAATCCACAGATAGAAAGCAGATCAGTGGTTGCCAGTGGTGAGAGGCCTGGGGGGTCACAGGTAAGGGGTGCAGGATTCATAGTCAGGGTGATGAAGAAGCCATGGAAGCAAGTAGTGGTGATGGTTTTACAAACACGGTGAATGTAGTAAATGCCATCGAATTACACACTTTAAAATGGTTATAATGATATATTTTGTATGTATTTTACCACAAGAAAAAAATGTTTTTAAAAAATTGCGAGGACTTTGGGAAGGACACAATACCTGGTAACGAACACCTGAGGGCCTATACGACAGAGGTCCGAGGACAGGACCTGTCCTGCAAGTTCCCAGAGTACGGAACCTCCCGGAAGCCAAGCTCCAGCATCACAGCACACATCACAGCCAGCATTCCCTGCACACCTGCCACGGTCAGGCCAGAAGCTTTCATCAGCATTAGAGGATTTTCTCACTTCATACCCACAACAGCCCTAGGAGGTTGATGGGACTGGGCTCCCAGTTTCGGGTGAAGAAAATGAGGCTGGAGAAGGTAGGTAACTGGCCCACAGGCATCCAGTAAGTGCAGGGGCTGAGATCCTAATGTGAGCACCTGTGCAACTGGCTGCTGCTGTACGCCACCATCAGCACAGAGAACGTGGGCCGCAGCTTCGGCATGTCCAGGCTCAACCAAGTCCCACTGTCGCTTGCTTGCATGTGACCTCCGGCTATCTACTCAGCCACGCGGTGCCTCGGTAAAAACTGCAATTAACACCACCAACCTCGAAGGCCTGCTGGGACCATGAAATGAGATGACTGTGCCCAGCAGCTCCTGGCACGTAAAGGGCTCCATAAACATCTGGTTTCTTTTTTTTTTCCCCAAAAGTGGAGAAAATGACAAAGATGGAGGAGACTGTCTCAGCAGGTAGAGCGTGTGTACCCCGTCAAAGGAGGTGAGGAGATGCAGCACAGCAAAGAGCCGCTCAGCAAAAACAAATACCACACGGGCACTGGCCCCAACGACCTTGAAGGTTCTGCCCTTGAAATCCGATGCGGCTACCACGTAAGACCCCTTCCCAAGAGTGGGCTTTGCTAGAAGCAAGAAGGGAGTGATCCAAGAGCACTGGGATCCTAAAGGAATCAAGGTCGCCACAAAAAAAGAAAATGTGCAAAGAAACAGAAGGCTGGAAACAGCAAAAATAAAGTTTGCCGGTAAAAATAGAAGTAACTCACATTTTTAGAGCACGGCCATGTGTGCCAGACACTCTGCTAAGCGTTTTGTGTAGGTTATCTCACTGACTCTGCACATCTCTGTGGGCCGGTACTATTATTATCCCCATCTCACTGGTGAGGAAGCAGAAGCCGAAAGAGGTTCAGGAGCTTGCCCGAGGTCACGCAGTTAGGAAGGGCCCACTCTGCCACCCTGCCCCAGGCCAGTCCCGAGAAGCCCTATCACCTGGATGCAGTCACCTGACTTTGGGGTGTTGCCTCCAGACACCATCTGCCCAGCTCCCACCCTCTGCTGTCCGTCACACCTGGAGATGCCTTTCCAGAGCAGAAAATCAGCCCCAAGCAGCAGCAAACCTCTCCCTGCCTTGCTGTGGCCAGCAAGCGGAAAGCCAGTAGCTGACGCGAACAAGAAAACATGAGAGGATCAAGTAAACATTTGGAGAAATGTTGTTAAATAGAGGGGGAAAAATGGGGAACTTCTGTTTTCACCAGCTCGATCAGCTTTAGGGCGAAACCACAGGCTGCTTCAAGCGGCTGCCAAATGCCCAGCCAGATCCTGCCAGTGCGCTGGCACTGAGGGCAGGAGGAATCAGGTTTCCCAGGCTGGTGGGGCAGGGCTGGCCACCGGGGGAAGCGGAAGTAGGAGGGAAGTGACCCTCTGGCCACCCCAACAGCACTATCCTGGAGAGGGCCAAAGAGGCGGTACAGCCGCCCAGAGACCTTCCCAAGTTGCCAAGTTCGTCCCACACATCGGTGATCCACGCAAGAAAGAGGCTGCAGGGAGGGATCAAAGAAGACCCAGGGGCCTGGGCACCTCCAAGTACACCTGATATCTGAATGCGCAGAGGGCATGGAGGGGGTGGTCAGGGATGAACAATAAACAGGGTTCTACCTCTGCCAGGCTCCCATCACTGCTTCCCCGAGGGACAGCTGGCCCCAGGGACGCTGCTCCACACGACAGGAACCATTCATCCTACCCTTGAGCCACCCAGCAAGGGAATTATGAAGATGAAAAAGGCAAATGCTGAAAGGAAGCTGAGCTCTTAATTTTTGCTTAAGCTACCATTCAAGGGCTTACAATGTATCAGACACTAGGCCAAGTCCTATACATGGATTATCTCATTTAATGTTCTTAACAGCCCTACAAGGCCATTTCATAAGTGGACAAATTGAGTGCCAAAGAGTTAAGGGATACATGTGATGAAGAGCTTGTGTGTGGTGGAATTAGGATGCAAACCCATGTGGTCTGACCTCACAACCCACACTCCTAACCAACATCCTTTACCACTTCCTGAAACAGACTCTCAGGAGGTAGTAGAAGGAATTATTAATCTTAGCTCCTAGCCTTTGAGCATTTACAGCTTCATAAAGAGGATGGATAGACGGATCCAATGCATAGAAAAACTACCTCCGAATACACATGTCACATTACTAACATGTGCATCCATTTCGGTTGTGCAAAGTCCTGTGGGTGGGTGTGCAGGCAGTGGGGAGCCACTGGAGTGACTGGAGAGGAGGAGAGTGGGCACTTGATTTTAAAATATGATGCTGCACAATAGCCAAAAGGTAGAAACACCCAAATGTCCATCACTGGGTAAAAGGGCAAAAAAATGTGGCATATACACACAATGGAATATTACTCAGCCATAAAAAGGGAGGAAATCTGACACAGGCTACAGCATGGATGAACCTTGAGGGCACGATGCTAAGTGAAGTAAGCCAGTCACGAAAGGTTCAATATTGCGTGATCCCACTTACATGAGGTACCTGGAATAATCCAATTCATAGCCAGAAAATGGATGGTGGTAACCAGGGGCTGGAAGTAGGGGGAGAATGGGAAGTTATCGTCTAATGGGTGCACAGTGTCAGTGTGGGATGATGAAAAAGTTGTGAAAAGGGATAGTGTGATGATTGCACAATAATGTATATGTACTTAATGTCAGTTAAAAATGGTTGAAATGGTAAATTTTATGTTGCATATATTTCACAATAAAAAATTCCAAAATATAATGATGGTGACGTGATGAGGTGCTGAATCTCAAAGTGTTTAGTCTTTCCTTTTAGTGAGGAACAGAGTGGTTACCCAGGTGCCTGACTCATCATAAAGCCGGGAAGGTATTTCTTGGGGGGCTATGGGTAATTCAGCCTTTCGTGGGGCTTTTGTTGGGGCAGGGGTTGAGACAGGGTCTCACTATGTTGCCCAGGCTGGTCTTGAACTTCTGGGCTCAAGCAATCCTCCTGCCCTGGCTTCCTGGGTAGCTGGGACTACAGCTGCACCACCACGCCCAGCCTCCTTTTGTGTGTAAGGCCCCCTTGAAGACACTCTGAAATCACGCCTTCTGTGTTTTGAAAGTTCATTTCCCACTGAGCTTGAATATCCAAGAAAGTCAGTGAGATTAGCCATTTTGTGTTTGCAGGCCCAAAAGGAGGGCATCCTACAGGTGGAGCTGGAGAAAAAGTGGTCAGGGCCCTGGATCTATGAGATAATGGACACTGAACCACATCCCTGGCTCCGTCTGCCACCCCAAACAACTTGAGAACAGAGACAAGAATGGGAAAAACCTCTCTGCCAAAAATAACAATATTGTAATATCGGTAGTACCATCATGCACCACATAACAATGCTTCAGCCAATGACGGACCACACATACGACAGTGGTCCCCTAAGATTACAACGGAGCTGAAAAATTCCTACCGCCCAGTGACATCATAGGTGTCGTAATCCAACAACACACAGTCTTGACGTGTGTGTGGTGATGCTGATGTAAACAAGCCCACTGCACTGCCAGTCGTGTAAAAACGTCTACCACAAGGTGGGCATGCCACCAAGCCTGTAGTCCCAGCTAATACGAAGGTGGAGGTGGAAGGATCACTTGAGCCCAGGAGTTCAAGTCTAACCTGGGCAACATAGCAAGACCCCATGAATTTTTTAAAAATATGTCTACCACAGCACATACAATTATGGACAGTACATAATACTTAAGAATAATAAACAACTATGTTACTGGTTTATGTATTTGCTATACTATACTTTTACCATTATTTTAGAGTATACGCCTTTAATTAATTTTCTTTAAAGTGGCCGGGTGCGGTGGCTCACGCCTGTAATCCCAGCACTTTGGGAGGCCGAGGCAGGTGGATCACAAGGTCAGGAGATCAAGACCACCCTGGCTAACACGGTGAAACCCCATCTCTACTAAAAATACAAAAAATTAGCCGGGCATCGTGGCAGGCGCCTGTAGTCCCAGCTGCTCGGGAGGCTGAGGCAGGAGAATGGCGTGAACCCGGGAGACGGAGCTTGCAGTGAGCCGAGATTGCGCCCCTGCACTCCAGCCTGGGCAAGAGTGCAAGACTCCGTCTCAAAAAAAAAAAAATTTTTTTCTTTAAAGTTAAGTAAAACGGCCTCAAGCAGGTCCTTTACAAGGTATCCAGAAGGCATCGTTGTCACAGGAGACAACAGCTCCGTTATGTATTGCCCCTGAAGACCTTCCAGCGGGACAAGATGTAGAGGTCTCACCATGTTGCCCAGGCTGGTCTCCAACTCCTGGGCTCAAGTGATCCTCCTGCCTCAGCCTCCCAAAGTGCTGGGATTATAGTCGTGAGCCTCCACACCTGGCCAGAAAAATATTTATATAAATTTATAAATTTAGTGTAGTCTAGCACAAGTTGGACATGCTACCAAGCCTGTAGTCCCAGCTACTTGGGAGGCAAAGGTAGAAGGATCACTTGATCCAGGAATTCAAGTCCAGCCTGGGCAACACAGCGAGACTCCATGAATTTTTTTTGCTTCCTGTATCACCTGCAGAACCATGAGTCAATTAAATCTTTTTTGTTGTTGTTTTGTTTGTTTGTTTGAGACAGGGTCTCACTCAGGTGCCCAAGCTGGAGTGCAGTGGTGCAATCCCAGCTCATTGCAGCCTCCTCCACCTCCTACGTTCAAGCAATCCTCCCACGTCAGCCTCCCAAGTAGTTAGGGCTACAGGTGCACACCATCATGCCCAGCTAATTTTTGTAGTTTTTGTAGAGACAGGGTCTCACTATGTTGCCCAGGCTAGTCTCAATTTCCTGGGCTCAAGGGATCCTCCTGCCCCCGCCTCCCAAAGTGTTGGGATTACAGGTGTGAGCCCCCAGGCCTGGCCCAAATCTCTTTCCTTATAAATTACCCAGTCTCAGGTATTTCTTTATAGCAGTGCAAGAACAGCCTAATACAGGGGTACCACTTTAAATCTTTTATACTGTATTTTTAGTGTACACATAGAAAAGGTGCGGTAAAGGCACACATATCCAAATCACTCTGGCAGCTCCAGCGTATAGACACACAGACACTCTTGTGTTAGAATTGCCTACAGTATTCAGCACAGAAGCATGCTGTACAGGTTTGTAGCCTAGGAGCAAAAGGCTCTGCCCTAGAGCCTAGGTGTGCCGTAGGCCATACCATCCAGGTTTGTGTAAGTGCACTCTGATGTTCACGCAACAACAAAATCACCTAACAGTGCATTTCCCAGAACACAGCCCAGTCGTGAAGCAACGCGTGGCTGTATAGTTACCGATCCCTTATTAAGCATTTTATAAGTACTCTCCCTTAACCCTCACAACATCCCTGTGAGGTCTTATGCATTTGACAGAGGAGGAAAGTGAAGCTGCAAAAGGTTAAGAGAAGTGTTCACAGTCGCTACACTAGTGAGCCAGGATCTGAATCTCTCATCCAAAACTTACTTTCTCAACCACTATAGGAGAGCATTTTCACTAGACACTTGAACACAACAAACGCAACAGAAGTCTCTATTGTTGGGAGGGAATATTGCCACAAAGGCCAGCATTCATCCAAACAACAGGTTTTGAGCCCTCAAATGCCAGGCGATGTGCTGAGTCCTCGTTCATAATCCATGAAACACAAACAAAAAGGCTGTTCTTGGGCTATGATCACAAGTGTTCTCTGGGCTCGCTTGAGGGTCAGTTTCAAACGTATTGTCAGCCACAGAACTTTGTTAAAACAGCAAGCTTCCCTCCTTCCCATTCCTCTGTGGTGACACCAGGCTGCCCTGGTGTCACCCAGCAGGCCACAACAACAAGGCACTATTTTACATTGGGCTTTCAAAGGCCATTTAAGGCAGGAGTAGCAAATTCTTCTATCTGACAAACATCATCTGAATCACAGAGGAAAAAAAATCAATTAAATTGCATGAGAAGAAAGAAACTTAAATTAGCGTCTTCTTATAGAGTGAAAAATATGAAATGTCTCTCTCGTCAGAGTATTCGGAAAAACAGCCAATAAGAACAGTACCTATTTTTTTTAAATAATTCTTTAGTTGTAAATTTACATCCAATTAAGGGAGAAAACCGCAGGGGGAAGAATGTGTTAGAGGAGAGGAAGAAGGAACTCCAATGCAGAGGCCCCATCTCCCAAGCACACTTAAAGCCCTGTTCTGGAAAGTGCTGGAGCCTGTTTTGCAATGAAAGGTGCTGTGCTGAGCACGCAGCAAAACACTCTGCAATCCTCTGAGACACCAAAGCACTTCTGATGTTTTTGTTGTTGTGGTTCACTAGAGAAATGTTAGCAAGTACATAACATAAAAAAAAAAAAATCACTAATAATCAAGCACTTCTGATGTTTTTGTTGTTGTGGTTCACTAGAGAAATGTTAGCAAGTACATAACATAAAAAAAAAAATCACTAATAATCACTAACTACCATTAGCATTTTTGGTGTATTTCCTCTAACCTTTCTTCTTTTTTAAAAAAAATTAGGATTTGTAGTGTTATATCTTACAATATTTGCTTGACATTTCTTCATTAACGTTATTTTGTTTTGTTTTTTCAGAGACAGGGTCTCACTCTGTCACCCAGGCTAAAGCGCAATGGCATGATCATAGCTCACTGCAGCCTCCACCTCCCAGGCTTAAGTAATCCTCCCACCTCAGCCTCCTGAGTAGCTGGAACCACAGAGGCACACCCCTATACCTGACTAATTTATTAAAAATTTTTTTGTAGAGACAGGGATCTCACTATGTTGCCCAGGCTGGTCTCGAACTTCTGGGCTCAAGCGATCCTCCTGCCTCAGCCTCCCAAAATGCTGGGATTACAGATGTGAGCCACCACACCTGGCCTATTTTGAGTCATTATATATAATTCTTGAAGACATAATTTTTAAAAGCCCACACAGTGGCCCATCAGGCTGGGCGCGGTGGCTCACACCTGTAATCCCAGCACTTTGGGAGGTCGAGGCAGGCGGATCACCTGAGGTTGGGAGTTCAAGATGAGCCTGATCAACATAGAGAAACCCTGTCTCTACTAAAAATCCAAAATTAGCCAGGCGTGTTGGTTGTGCATGCCTGTAATCCCAGCTACTCAGGAGGCTGAGGCAGGAGAATTACTTGAACCCACGAGATCAAGCCATTGCACTCCAGCCTGGGCAACAAGAGCAAAACTCCATCCAAAAAAAAAAAAAGAATGTATCAAAATTTATGTAACTAATTTTCTATCGTTAGACATTCAGTATGCTTCCAATTTTTAGCTACTATAAATAGTGCTGCAATGAAAAAATATAACTACTTTGGTATAAACTCCAAAGAACAGAATTATGAATGAATGTTTCTAAGGCCTTTGATATAAACTTCCAAATAATTGCACTAAAAATAATTCTAAGCAATGTTGCATTTTTGCAACTCTAGACATAAATGGGACTATATCTCAGTATTTTCTACATGGACAGTTTAAGTCATGCTGACAGATAAATCCGTTCTGTGGGCCAGGAATTTCTCACTTCTGTTTTGAAGTGTCTTCTACTAGTTGCTCATATACCAGCTGAAAATGTGCTTCCAAACTACCCTGGCAGCTCCACTGCTAGCACCAACCATACTGTATCTTACATCAGAGGCAGCTGGTGGCCTGCCTGCTTCCTGCACTCCAGGAGTGCAAGGACCAAGCCCGGCTCACCTCTGCCTCCTCCCTGCACAGCTCCTTTTAAACCTCTCATCTTTCATCAACAGTTCTCAAACTATTTTTTAAACTTCCGCACATCCTCATCCCTCCCTAAGTCATGTGTCACAGGATACGAAGTGGGAAGGATCTGAGACCTTGGGCAAGCTCCCTAGACTCTTGGACTTCAGACTCATCTGTAAAATGGGAGTAACCATCCCTCTCCCAGAGAGTGCCTGCAAGGATTAAGGTAGGTAATGCATGCAAAGCTCTTAGTAACCATGACAGGAGCCTTAGAAAATACTCAATAAGTAATAATTTTTTCCAAAAAAAAAAAATACATAATAACAAACCCACCAAAAAATTGTTTAATCCTCTACACACTGGAGATTAATGAATCATACAGCTGTCTCTCTCATCTGAAGCTCGCCCAGGCCCTGAATGCCTGGAGAGAGACTCAGAACCTTTGGGGACTGTGCCAAACCCACTGAGCCTCAGGCCAAGGGCAAGGGAGGTCTGGCAATGCCAGGCTTGGGACGGCAGGCGGGCAGCTGGTCAGCACAGAGCCACAGAAGCTCTAGGTCAGCTGTGCACAAAGAAGGGTTAAGGACAAGCTACAGGGAAATCAAAAAGAAACAGCCTGAATCAATCCAACTGGGACAGGGCTCTAGGGCACCAAGAGTAAGCAGGGAAGCGGTTCAAGGAGCAACAGGTTCCTCCCAACTGGCAGCTTGGATGCAGGTGAGGGATGCAGACGCCACTCCCGAGCTGACCCTGGACAAATCTCCTGTTGTTTGTCGACGGGGCTGGAGTTGAGTCACTGTGGCATTGTCCAGCCACTCTATCAGGAGGAAACAGCCGGACAGACCAACACTAAATGCAGGAAGCCTCAAGCTCCACCAGGGCTCCCTGTGGGGCCGCCTCCCTGTTTGGGAGGCCTAGCATCCTGCCTGCCTCTCCCCCAGGGACCCCTGACCAACCCTGAAGCATCCACTGTCCAAACAGACATCCCTGTTTCCTGCCTCCAAGTGCCTGGGGCAAAACGCAAGCTCTCTGTTTGGCATTTTGGCAGCCCTCCTAGGGGCAAGGAGGCGGGGTCACCTGCTTTCAACCTGCCAGTAAATAGAAACCAAGGTGTAGGAAAACAAGTGGTAGAGAAAAAACAATGACATTTAATTAATTCGGAAAGGACATACTGTGTAGCAAGAGGACAGTTTTTCTCTGGACTAAAACATGAGCAACATCCAAAAGTGGACGCCACCTCCCTGCAGGAGCACATTCAGACAGATGCGGGGATTCAAACCTCTGTTAAGAGGGGTTCTTGCCAACTTCCTTATCTATGGTCTCCTAGGCTCAGATAAAAGATTCAAAATCCCTGCTAGGATTTAGAAATAACTCAGGGCCAGGCGTGGTGTCTCACACCTGTAATCCCAGCACTTTAGGAGGCCAAGACAGAAGGAGACCAGTTTGAGACCAGCCTGGACAACATACAAACAAAAAAAATTTTTATTTGCCAAGCATGGTGGTGTGTGCCTGAAGTCCTAGCTACTCAGCCCTGATCAACGCTGCAGTGAGCTATGATTGTGCTACTGCACACCAGCCTGGGTGACAGAGCAAGACTCTATCTCCTTTTTTTTTTTTGAGATAGAGTCTCGCTCTGTCGCCCAGGCTGGAGTGCAGCGGCGTGATCTCGGCTCACTGCAAGCTCCACCTCCCAGGTTCACGCCATTCTCCTGCCTCAGCCTCCTGAGTAGCTAGGACTACAGGCACCCACCACCACACCCGGCTAATTTTTGTATTTTTAGTAGAGATGGGGTTTCACTGTGTTAGCTAGGATGGTCTTGATCTCCTGACCTCGTGATCTGCCTGCCTCGGCCTCCCAAAGTGCTGGGATTACAGGCGTGAGCCACTCGCCCGGCCAACTCTATCTCTTTTTAAGAGAAAAAACGAGGGGAGGGGAGGGGAGAACTCAGAAAAACAGCAGGATGGTTCACAGTTTAAAGTCAGACAGACTCAAGCTGGAATACTGTCCCTAACAGTAGCTGTGTGACTGATACAGTATAACATCACAGCCTTCAGTCAAGGTTTGCAAACTCAAGTACCTGCAAGGCGGAAAACATAAATTCATGAAGTTACTGTGTACAAGGGCAAGTCCCAGTACTGTGTCAAGACTGAGGGGTCAGGAAAGCACAGCCCCATATGGAGGTGGTGCCTGAGAGCCAGATCCAGCCAATTGTTGCCACTGGGCAGCACAGGCTCAGTGTAACTAGACCTTCCAACTTTAAAAAGCCAACATCAGCCAGGTGCAGTGGCTCATATCTATAACCCTAGCACTTTGGGAGGCCAAGGCAGGAGGATCACTTGAGCTCAGGAGTTTGAGACCAGCCTGGAAAACATAGTGAGGCCTTGTCTCTACAAAAAAAAAAAAAAAAAAAAAACATTTTAATTAGCCAGATATGGTGGCATGTGCCTGTGGTCCCAGCTACTCAGGAGGCTGAGGTGGGAGGATCACTTGAGTTTGGGAGGTCGAGGCTGTAGTGAGCTGTGATCACACCACTGCACTCTGGCCTGGGCAACAGAGCAAGAACCTGTCTCAAAAAAAAAAAAAAAAAAAAAAAGGCCAACATCCCCTGTTTTGAAAAATCTCTCCAGTATGTCAGCTGCGCCCAAACAAAACGCATCTGTGGCCTGGATCAGACCTAGAGGCCACTGGATTGCAACCTCAGCTCTAAGCCTGAGATCTGCAAAATGAGGGCAAATAAAAGAGCCTCGCTCTGGGAGAATGAGATGGGATTAGGTCTGTCAAGCATTTCACACCGCCTGACACACAGAAAGCACTTGATAAATGGTGACTATTAACTATGCAGAGTTGGAAGGGACTTCAGGAAGACCCACCCCAACCTTCTCATTCCACAAGATGAAACTCAGACAGGTCCTGTGACTGAGCCACAACCTGCAAAGGAGCCGGTGGCCAGCGGCAGGCTGGACCCAGGCCTACTGACTCCCACCTGAGTTCTGAAGGCCCAAGCCGCCTCTCTCACTTACAGAAGCAGTTTATCACCCACCACTCCGTAAGGGTCCCTCCTGGGGGCTGGTCTACCCCATTATGGGTAGCTCCCCCAAGGAAGTGCTGTGTGTACATCTTTTTCATTCACTGGAAGAGCTCGGCCTCACCTCGGGCAGGTGATGGGGGCTTGGTCAACATGAACTGACTGACTGATCAGCGGCAATGCTCCCCTAGCCCTCCCAGCCCCACAGTCCAGTTTACACTGTATGTGGTCCCTGGCCCAGGCCTGTGCCAAGCTCAACCTCCTGCCCTAGCCCAACCTGGGCTAGTGGAAAGGAAACGCTGGGCATAAAAGGAAAGGGGTGACATCAATAGGTAGAGAGATGAGGAGGGGACAGGGAAGGGCTGAGCTAAAGAAGGCAAGCCAGAGGGACATGACGTGTATTTGGGGCAGGGCAAGAGTGCGGGCTGGTGCAGCTGGGGAAGAGAGAGTGACGGGCTGGCACAGGAGTGGGGAGAGCAGGCTCCAGGGGAAGGCTGTGGCTGCTGGTGGCACAAGGGTCCCCAGACAGAGGAGCTCTGGCCCTGCTGGGTTTCTGTCACCCAGGTCCTGCCAGGTTTAATCAGCCAGGTTCCAAAGAGCCAGCTGTGTTCCCTGAGGTGAATGAGCACGCCAAGGTTGTGTCCTGTCCCCAGGCCCCCAAGATCCTGTTTGAACTCGTTCTTACTGAAAAACTTTCCACGCTTGAGGGCTCAGGGAGTTATGGCCTTGGAATTCCTCCCACTCATTCCAAAGCATACATTAAAGCTTTCCAATTAACACCAGCTGAAAAGTAAACCTTCATTTTAAAGAGGCAACAGAGGAAAGGAAGAGGGAACGAGTGGGCAATGAATTTCCCAAGCAGGCATCTGAAACCGCGGAACTGCTGGGCTGAAAGGACCTCCAGGATCATCTGGCACAAACTCCTTGCACTACAGAGAGGCACCCAGGCCCAGAAAGCAGAGTGACGTGCACATGGTCACACAGCCAGCCCATCTGGAGCAACACCAGACTCCGGGGCACTGGCGGCCAGGCCTGTGCCCTTTGAGTGACAGGGCACCGTACTTCCCCTCCTGCCCTAGCCCAACCTGGGCTAGGGCATATTCTCACCTGGGAAGAGCCAACACCTCCCCACAGGAGCAAAAGCCCAAAGTCACCCACACCTTTCAGCACAGGTTTCTCTCACCTGCCAATGGCTCATTCTCCTCCCCAAATCAAAGGAGGTGACCTGAAAGAAGGGAGAAGGGGGGTGCACAGGATGTGGTCAGTGGAGAGGAGCGGGGGTGCATTCACAGCAGAGAGGCCCTCCAGTGAAGCACACAGCCCTCCGGGCAGGGGCAGGACGGGCTGAGAGGATGGGGGGGGAGAGAAGGCCAAGACTTCCTGCAGAAAAAAGCACACACAAACATCACACGGGCAAGGGCATTTCACAACGGAGCTCCTGGAAGGCAGGGGCTGATCCGGGAGTCCCAGCAGGCCTGGCGAAGCTCAGACCCAAGTTTCCCCACCTGGAAAGAACACGGACTTTGGAATGCCCCAGATTTGAGTTTAAATCCCTTTTCTGGCATCCAAACTGGATGACCCTGGGGAGTCAGTGAACCCCCCTGAGCCTTGTTTTTCTCACCTATAAATAGATGTCTAGTGCAGCACCTGATGCATCAAAGGTAAAGCAGGAACTGCTGGTTATTCACACCACTGAGACTTTCCTCCTGATATCTTATCCACCCTTGGCCACTTTATAAGCATCCTGAGGGCAGAGAGCATAGCAACTTGTCCAGTGTGGGGTCAGGGAACCAGCTTGGAGAATACCCATTTGTGGACTGACTTTCTAAACAACATCCCCCTACCTTCGCTGTCGAGGGTACAGCCCAAGGGGCTGCATCTGCTGACAGTGTCCCAAAGGCGGTGCTAAGCTCCATTTTCACCCTACTCCATCCATACTCCAGGGTCCCTGTGGACAGGGCGATCTCGGTCCTGCGCCCACAGCTCTCCCACACTGTCCACCGAAGTCCTGCCTGTCTTTGCAACCTGCGTGCCAGGCTTAACATGTCAACTGACCCTCATCACATCTCTGGAGGGGCCGGAGGGAAGAAAAGGAGGCATAAATGTTTTCCACAGGTCACAGATGATGAAACTAGGCAGAGAAATTAGGCTGCTGCTACCTGGCAGTCAGCGCAAGGCCAATTCACACCGCGGCTGGGAGTGGGAGAGACCCGCTGGGCACAGCTGCAGGGAGGGAGTGCTAAGGAGACCAAGGGCTGCAGATGCAGTGGGGCTGAGCTGAGAGGAATGTTTCCCCATGTTTGTCAATAAATATAAAATAAGTATCCCTGTTCCATTAAAAAAAAAGAGCAGAGAGGGGTCTGGCCGGGCGCGGTGGCTCATGCCTGTAATCCCAACACTTTGGGAGGCCAAGGCGGTCGGATCATCTGAGGTCAGGGGTTCGAGACCAGCTTGGCCAACATGGTAAAACCCTGTCTCTACAAAAATACAAAAATTAGCCGGGCATGATGGTGGGTGCCTGTCATCCCAGCTACTCGGGAGGCTGAGGCAGGAGAATCACTTGAATCCAGGAGGCAGAGGTTGCACGAGCCAGGATCGTGCCACTGCACTCCAGCCTGGGCAACAGAGCAAGACTCCATCTCAAAAAAAAAAAAAAAAGGCGGGTGGGGGGGCGGTGCGGTGTGGGAATCAGGTAAATGTGATAATGCAGCTGTTAGTGCTGGAAATGAGGATGAGGATTTTCTATATGCCAGGGGGGTTCTACATGCTTCACATATCAACTCACTTCACATTTGAATAACCTTGTGAACTAGAGCCTTTATAATCCCCACTTCACAGGCGAGAAAAGAGTCTTAAATAGCTTCCCATGTCACATAACTGGGGAGTGGCAGGCCCAGGAGGGGAACCTGGCATGGGGCGCTAACCACCTCCCTGCACTGCCTCTTACCACACATGCCTCCTCCACCTTCAGGCCATTCCCTTCACCTCCCAGCCCTGAGGTGACAGCTCCGCAGGTCCCAGGACCAGCAGCCACTGCCTCCCAAGGTGCTTCCTCTCGCTGGAGGGGTCCAGGACCTGGATCTGCTCAGGGGATTGGACAACTGCTCCAACCCCCTAAATCAGGCCAGAATTCTCCTGGGATGTGCTGTTCCCACAGTCTCAGATTCCCAGAAGAACAGATGGACAGGAGAATTTCTGAATGAGTAACTAACCACAGAAAAATAAAGTTATGTAAATCAGCCTGGAGCACAATTACAAAGAAATTAAGGATGGCCTTTCCAAAACTCAGCCTGAGGAAGTGGGAGATACCCAGAATGTGTGCTGCCTGCCCCGGGGCAGAGCTGGGCCCACGGTGGGTTTCCAGGCTGCCCCTCTTTACAAAATGACAAGGTTTTTACCCCACGGGCAGCAGCAGAGGGACTGCTAAACGCACTTGGATTTCTCCCACCAACGGAAGAGACAGGCCCTAGGATACAAAAATCGGGCAAATAGTCCAACCAGTTCCTCTCCCCTCCCCTCGTTCTGTTTCTGCTGAAGTGCTTTTATTAATGAGCCACTCACCACAATCTCCCTCCTGCAGCTTATAAAACAGAGTCCAAAAAATGTACCAACGACTCTGCCCTATCAGGATAGGAAATGACGGCAGGAAAACTCAAAACCCTCCCATCACAAGCCCTTCCAGCAGAATGGGTCACCCTTGCAACACCCATCAGGAAACCTGGATGACGAGGAACTGTCTGTGCAGCCACCCAAGACAGCCTGGAAAACAGGAGGGGAAATTGGGACAAGCCTTAGCTGGAATTTTGTTTTCCGTAATTTAGAATGAGACTATCTATCCTGCTTGACTACTTCCTTTCCTAAAGCCATCCTGCCTGGAAAGGTGAAGATCTGTCACCCTGAAAGGCTTAATAACTCTTCTGACACTCGGTTTGTGTCTGTCCCCTGTGGGGATGTCCCTGTACCCCTCAGAGCCACCTCGGGCTGAGGATGAGTCCAGGAAACAACAAACAACAACCAAGCCAGAATGCGTCCGAGGGCGGCCACAGGGGTGGTGGGGTCTAGAAATGAAGTTATCTGAGAAACAGCTGATGGAACTGGAGAAGAGACAGAGGGGTTCTGTTGTCAAATACTCCCAGGTTGTCATGTGGACGACAGGGCAGGCGCGCGCTCCCGGGCTCTGACGGCAGAGGCACGGCCAAAGGATGGCTCCGGAAAGGCAGGGCTGAAAACCTGAGCTGTGCAGCAGCGGGGGGCAGCTCTCATCAGCAGAAACAGCCAAGCAAATGCTGGCCACATGACGGGAATCCAGTGTGAGGGTGACCTACGGGGACCCTTCCTCCTCCAAGGGCCTCTCTTTACCTTACAACAATCACAAGCCCTGCCGAGCTGCGTGACCTCAGGACGGAGGGCTCTTTCTCGGTTTTGAGTATCGTTTATTCTAAGTGCTCAGGAAGTGCATTATCCCCAGCACTTCACAAGCATTGCCGTGTTTCATCTTCATCAGAACCTAGTAAGACAAGTACGATGCCTGTCGTCACATGGTAGGTACCCAGAAACATCCCTTTTACCAATGAGAAAACTGTGACTCAGAGAGGATTCGCAGCTTGCTAAGGTCAAGTGTCCAGGCAGCAGCAGAACTTGTTTGTGAACCCCAGTCTGAAGCCCCAGGGCCTGCATCCTGATCTGCTATGCAGCTTATAGGGGTAGCAGCCTTGGTCTTGAGAGACCTGTTAAAGAGTTGGCAGGCTGTGATCAAATGCAACAGGGACATCACTAGCAGGGATCAAGTTGTTTTCCCAGAATGCTCAATAAACATACATTGCTTTTACAAAAGAAAATAGTGAAACTTTTATCTAAATGATCAAGTTCAGCCCACTGTCTTGCAATCAGAAATGTGTCCGCTTAAGAAGTAGTTAGCCAGTCAAAAAGACAGACAGTAAAAAGGGTTGTTAAAAAAATAAAAATAAAGGTTGTCTGCAAGGATGTGGAGAAACTGGAGTCCTCACACACTTCTAGTGGGAATGTAAAACGGTACAGCTGCTTTGGAAAACAGTCTGGAAGTCTTTAAACAGTTCAACACACAGTTATCGTATGACCCGGTGCTACAGACTGAATATTTGTGTCCCCAAAATATTCTCATGTTGAAATCCTGGGCCACAAGGTGATGGTATTAGCAGGTGGGGCCTTTGGGAGGTGATTAGGTCATGAAGATGGAGACTTCAGGAATGGGATTGTGCCCTAATGAAAAGGGACCTCAGAGAGCTCTCTTGCCCTGTTTCCACTGCGTAAGGATATAAGTTTAGAACCCAGAAGAGGGCTTCACGAGCACCTGACCATGCTGGCACCCCGATCTGGGACCCCCAGCCTCCAGAACTGGGATAAATAAATGCCTATTGTTTATAAGCCACCCAGTCTGTGGGACTTTGTGATATACAGCAGCCTGAGCTAAGACCACCTGCAATTCCACTCCCAGGTATTTGCCCAAGAGAATTGAAAACACATGGCCACACAAAAGCATGGCACATGAACTTCACAGCCACATTATGTCTAAGCCAGAAAAGGTGGTAATAACTCACATGTCAGTCAATGACGAATGGGTACAGATAAACAAAATGTGGTCTGTCCGTATGCTGGAATATTACTGAGCCCTAAAAAGGAATGGAATTCTGACAAGTGCTACAACACAGATGAACCCTGAAAACCTTATGCTAAGTGGAAGAAGTCAGTCACAGAAGACCACATATTGTATAATTCCATTCATATGAATGTCCAGGGTGGGTAAATCATGAAGACAAAAGATACATTAATGGTTGACTCAGACAGGGAGAAAAACTGGGGGCAGGGAAGGGGGGCATGGGAATGATTGCTAATGGAGTTTCTTTTGGGGGTGATAAAAAGGTTCTAAAATTGACAGTGCTGATGGTCACACGCTGAGAATATAGTAAAAACCACTGAACTGTCCTCTTCAGATAGACAAACTCTATGGTATGTGAGTAACATCTCAATAAAACAAACCTGTTGGCCTTCTTCCTTAATGTTATCAGATTACAGGGAATCTTTTTTTTTTTTTTTTTTTTTGAGATGGAGCCTCACTCTGTCACCCAGGCTGGAATGCAATGGCGCAACCTCGGTTCACTGCAACCTCCACCTCCTGGGTTCAAGCGATTCTCCTGCCTCAGCCTCAGGAGTAGCTGGGCTTATAGGCACCCGCCACCATGCCTGGCTAATCTTTGTATTTTTAGTAGAGGTGGGGTTTCACCACATTGGCCAGGCTGGTCTCAAACTCCTGGCCTCAGGTGATCCACCCGCCTCAGCCTCCCAAAGTGCTGGGTGTGAGCCACCATGCGTGGCCAGACTGCAGGGAATCTGATGAAGGAGAGCGATTATGGCGTTAATGAAAGAAAGACAGCACCCCACAAATTCACCACCTCCTGCCAGTGTCTAAGGTGTCATTCACTCACTCAACAAACTCATTAAACACATGCTATACACCACGCACTGCCCTACATGAGGAGTCAGCAAACTACAGTCTGTGGGCCAAATACAGCCCATCGCCTGTCTCTGTATGGCCTGCCTGCTAGAAATGGTTTCTATACTTTATAAGGTTGAAAAAAAATCAAAAGCAGAATATTCATGGTGTGGAAATGACATGAAATTTAAATTTCAATGTCCGTAAATACATTTTTTGGAACACAGCTGCATTCATTTACGTAGTGTCTGCAGCCACTTCTGTGCTGCAAGGACAGGGTTGAGAAGCTGCAGCAGAGACCATATGGTCTGCAAAGCCTAACATGTTTACAGTCAGGTCCTTGACAGATGAAACTGGCTGATCACAGAGCTAGATGTCAGAGATGCAGGAGAGGAGAAGGGATGATTAAGTACTCGTGGGGTTTATGGCCCACTGAGGATGATAGTCAGGGTCTGAGGATCACACAAGTGAGTACACAATGATAAATGGGGGGAAATGCTGCTGGGAGGGGAAGAACCTACTGCCCAGTGAGCACGTGGAACCAGGGGACCTGCCCAGGCCAAGGGTCAAAGACAGCGTCCCTGCAGAAGGACTTGCCTCTGGACCTGGGGACATGGAGGGAGCCACATTTGCAAAACCTCAAAGAGGGAGGGCGCAAGGCCCAATAGAAGAGTAAAAGGACACTGAGGCTGCAGGGCAGAGTGAAGGGCAGGGCGTGCATGGCAGCTGGCACTCTCGAACTGGCACACCCCTGAGGGTCTCCCGGGGTTCACAGCTCCAGGTCTGTGTCACTGGAGAATGTGGGAAGGGGACTGAGAACCATCTGATACACCTAGTACAACCCCACACCAGGCAGCCTAAGACGATAGAAGATGGAAGAGTTCATCAACCAAAAAAGTATCTATTGATCACTTAACAAAGTACACACCACTTTATTTACCCAATATAGTACAGGACACAAAATAAGAAAGAAGCCATCTTTTGACTTCAACAGGAAAGAGCAAGTTGAAGAAACAAGCCCAATTTCTCATCATGGCCTCAGGACCTGTTCAGAGCCGGGTCCCACTACTCAAACATAATTGCACTTGTGTTCCCAGTGCCTGGAATGAGCCTCCCCAGGCATCCACCAGGATGCTCTCTCCATCCTTTGCAGGGTCCATCAGATGTGACTGACTGGAGATGCTCTCCCTCCCCACCACACATGCCCTCTTTTGCAGCCCCTAGGCCTTTACCCCATCCCTTTCTCCACCACACTTCCCGCTACCCAACAGACATGTATTCCCTTGATGGGCTCTTACATTAGAATGTAAGCTTATGAGGGCGGTAACTTCGTTTTTCTCACTGCTGTATTCCCAGCACTATGACCTGACATAGAGTTAGCTCTCAATAAATATTCATGGAATAGCTCCTGAACGATCATTGGGTCAATATAGAAGTTAAGAAGGAAATGTAAGAATTTCTGGAAACAGGCTGGGCACAATGGCGTATTCCTATAATATCCACACTTTAGGAGTAGGAGGCCAAGGCAGGAGAATTGCAGGAGCCAGGAGTTCGAGACCAACCTGGGCAACAGTTAAACCTTATCTCTACAAAAAAAATTAAAAATTAGCTAGGTGTGGTGGCATGTGCCTATAGCCCCAGCTACTGGGGAGTCTGAAATGGGAGGATCACTTGAGCCCAAGAGGTCGAGGCTGCAGTGAGCTATGGTCATACCACTCACTGCACTCCAGCCTGGGTGACAGAGTGAGACTCTGTCTCCAAAAAAAAAAAAAAAAAAAAAAAAGCAAAAATAAATGAGATTGAGAATAAAAAATATATATGTAAAAGATCAATGAAACAAAATCAGTTTTACAAAAATTTTTTAAATAAAAAGAGAAATAATTTAATTCTAGAAAAAAACAAAATTGACAAACTTTTAACCAGACTAAGGAAAAAAAAAGAGGACCCAAATAAATAAAATCAGAGATAAAAATGGAACATTACAGGCCGGGCGCGGTGGCTCATGCCTGTAATCCCAGCACTTTGGGAGGCTGAGGCAGGAGGATCACCTGAGGTTGGGAGTTTGCGACCAGCCTGACCAACATGGAGAAACCCCGTCTCTACCAAAACTACAAAATTAGCTGGGCATGGTGGTGCACGCCTGTAATCCCAGCTACTAAGGAGGCTGAGGCAGGAGAATTGCTTGAACCCAGGAGGCAGAGGTTGCAGTGAGCCAAGATCGTGCCATTGTACTCCATCCTGGGCAACAAGAGTGAAACTCCATCTCAAAAAAAAAAAAAAAAAGGAACATTACAATTGATACCACAGAAATTCAGAGGCTCATTAGAGACTACTAATAGCAACTAGATGCCAATAAATTGAAAAACCTAGAAGAAACGGATAAATTCCTAGACAATAAATATTCACGGACTAAATACAAACACAAAACACCTAAAGAAAATGTAAAGGCGACCTGTCCTCGATTTGTAACCTTGAGCAAATTACCTCTTTACAGCTCAGCCTCCTCATGGTGAGATAAAAATAATCAATGTGAGTAAAAAAGGTAATGCAGCTGAGTGCAGTGGCTGAAGCCGGTAATCCCAGCACCTTGGGAGGCCAAGGCGGGTGGATCGCCTGAGGTCAGGAGTTCGAGACCAGCCTGGTCAACATGATGAAACCCCGTCTCTACTAAAAATACAAAAATTAGCCAGGTGTGGAATTACACCTGTAATTCCAGCTACTCAGGAGGCTGAGGCACAAGAATTGCTTGAACCAAGAAAGCGGAGGCTGCAGTAAGCCAAGATCGCACCACTGCACTCCAGCCTGGGCGGCAGAGTGAGATTCTGTCTCTGTCTCAAAAAAAAAAAAAAAAAAAAAAAGGTAATGCACATAAACACTGATCATTCTTATCATTTTTTGTGTTAGTATCTATTTTGTGTCACACAGTAAAGGAGAGCAGTTTTAAATACATATCTCATTTAATCCTCACATAAACCTCATCAGGTAAGTTTTATGATAAATTTCTTTTAGATAGATGAAAAAAGAGAAGCTCAGAGATACTAGGTGAGTTTTCCAAGGTCACACAGTGAACAAGTAACAGAATTAAAACTCAAACCTGGCACTATTAGGCCTCAAGTTCTATCCTCCTTCCTCTATATCCAACTATGAACCAAAAATGTCAAAGGAGGCTGGCGAAAGGGGACGGGCATCTCCTGGAGCAGCTGAGAAGTGTTACGAGGAGATAGGATCTGGACTATGTTCTGAAGTGGTACAAGAATTCAGAGGAGGAGCAGAAGAAAGGTATTCTGGCCCAGAAAAGTGAAGGTACAGCAGTTCTTTTCCACAGGAGACTTACACTGTTGTGCCACAAATGAGAGAGGACAACAGCAAAATCCCAGCACTCGCACCTGGATGAAACCTTCGATGCAGCCGGTCCAACCACTTGTTTTACAGAACAAGAACTACAGTCTACGGCGACAGAGTGACCTGCAGAAGGTTGTAAAAGCTGTAGACTGTGCCTGGGTTGCCGCTTCCTTTCTAAACTGGATGCTTTTTTATTTTTGTTCATTTAACTCCTGGTTAAAAATTGAAGAATCAACATATGTTCACTACAGCCAGAGAAAATAAACCAGGATGAAGAAAAAGTCAACAGTGTCCCCACCGCTAGCCAGAAACAATGCTAAATACTTGCATATGTAACATGTTCAGAGTTACAGTAAATGACTGGCACATCAGAACAGTCTGAACCTGGGTGAACTGTGCTTGTGTTTGCATTTTTGTTTCCAAGTCTGTTTGCAATTCATTCATGTGTTCACTCATTCAGCCAGCAAGGACTGAGGACTCCTATGTAACCAGCACAGCTCTAGGCATAAAGGATCCTGCAACAAACAGACATAAGGAAATGGACTTTTGTTCCTTTCCCACAAGGCTGAAAAAAAACACCCATTGGACTGTTAAAAACAACAGATGAAGGCAAGTAAATGCACCAGCTATGTCCTGGCCAAAGATCTCCAAGAGAATGGGTACACTTACCTCCACTGTGCCCCATACCTCACTAAATCAAGAGAAAAGAGACTTTTGGCCAGCGTGGTGGCTTTAAGAGACCCTGTCTCTTTTAAAAAATTGTAAATTAGTATCCTAGGTATTTTTTATTGAGCTGTTAATATTTCCTAGAGCAGAACCTTCTAGTCTACCAGGGAGATCTAAAACGGAATTCCTGTGCCCAGGAGCCTATGGAGGAAGAGGGCAGGGTCTTGGCCTCTGTACTTAAACCTAACACCCTATCTTCCCTGGGCCTGGTTTCCTCAGTCCACAGACTAAGGACCTCCTGCTTTACCCCCTCCACAGAAAAAGCCCACTCCCCAGTCTTGTGCTGAGGTGGAGGAGGGACACTTACCTGGCTAAGGGAAGCGGGGGCAGAGATCTGGGGAGTGGGACTGATTCTTAAGCAGACATTTAACCTGACCTCCTGTTTTCAGCCCCTCCTGGTGCTGCAGATTGCTAAGCCTTTTGGCGGCTCTGGGGTGCTCATAGGGTTGCTGATGCTTTAGGATTCAGCTTTCACAAGCCAATTAACATCTGTCCTTTTACCTACAGTCTCTAAGATTGTGTTGCTATCATCAACTCCTCTGGTCTCTTTAAAATTGTAGTTTTATGCCCTAAAAAGTCTTTTTTTTTTTTTTTTGAGACAGAGTTTTGCTCTTGTTGCCCAGGCTGGAGTGCAGTGGTGCGATCTCGGCTGACTGCAACATCCGCCTCCCAGGTTCAAGCAATTCTCCTGCCTCAGCCTCCTGAGTAGCTGGGATTACAGGCGCCTGCCACGATGCCCGGCTAATTTTTTGTATTTTTAGTAGAGACGGGTTTCACTATGTTGCCCAGGCTGGTCTCAAACTCCTGACCTCAGGTGATCCACCCTCCTCGGCCTCCCAAAGTGCTGGGATTACAGGCATGAGCCACCACGCCTGGCACTAACTTACTAGGTTCCTAACAAAACAGGCCAACTAGGTCACCCTACACAAGGCCCAGAATCCACAAGCTACATACACACACAAGTTCCAATCACCTTTTAATGCCTCACTAAAAATGTAAGGACTTCCGAGGATCACTAGACTTCTGAAGAAAATGTTCACAGGAAAGACAGAAAATACACACACAAACACACACACACACTCTCTCCCTCTCTCTCTCACACACACACACACACACACACATACACACACAGACTATATGAAACAGTAAAGAATCCTTCCTCCTGGCCGGGAGCGGTGGCTCACACCTGTAATCCCAGCCCTCTGGGAGGCCAAGGAGGGCGGATCACGAGGTCAGGAGATAGAGACCATCCTGGCTAACACGGTGAAACCCCCGTCTCTACTAAAAATGCAAAAAATTAGCTGGGCATGGTGGCGGGTGCCTGTAGTCCCAGCTACGCGGGAGGCTGAGGCAGGAGAATGGTGTGAACCCGGGAGGCGGAGCTTGCAGTGAGCTGAGACCGCCCACTGCACGGCAGCCTGGGCAAGAGCGAGACTCCATCTCAAAAAAAAAAAAAGAATCCTTCCTCCCAAAATGAAACTATCATTAATATCCTTAGACAAATAAGATAATGATATTGTACCCATGAAACCAAAACCAAAAGGCTGCTATAAAAGACAAATACTTAGAAAACAAAATTTCTTGAAATTAAAAATCTGCTAACTAAAATAAAAACCCCGATAGAAGGCTGGAAGATAAAGTGGAAGAAATCTCCAGGAAAGGAAAGGAAAGGAGGGGGATAGGAAAGAAAATAAAATTGTAAGACCAATCCAGGAGATTTAATATCTAAATTCTATGAGTTCCAAAAGAAAGGAGAAAACGGGGGAAGGAGACCATCGGTGAAGTAACTCAAGAAAATTTCCCTGAACTAAACAGTGGGTGTTTCAAGACTGAAAGGATCCACAGTGGATGAAAGTCGAGCCACACTAAATCACGTCATGTGTGACACAGCAGAACACTAGAGACAGAGAGACTTTTCCACGGGACACCAGAGACTCCAGAGAGAAAAGCCATGCTACCTTCAAAGGAATAAAACTGGAATGGCATTAGACTTCTTGAGAGTAACCCTGGAATTTAAAAGAAAATTAAGCAATGCTTTGCACAGGATAGGGGGCTGGAACCTAGCTGAGATCCTATACCAAGCCAAAATATCAAGGAAGTGTGAATGCAGAATGAATAGTTTTTTCAGATTTGCAAGACCAACAAATATTCACAGAGTACCTACTATGTGGTCCATTGCACTGTCCCTGTGATACATTTATCACAGCACATTGTAGCATCCGATGACTCACTGTCTACGCCACAGACTCTGGAGGAGAGACTGTGTCTTATTCCTTTCAATACCTTCAGCACAGGGGTGAGCACAGGTGCTATGGGGTTACACAAGAAAGGCACTCCACCCAGAGGGGAACGCTTAGTTAGTGGAGGGAGGTGACATCTAAACTGAGTACACAAGGAGTATCCAGAAATGTGAGGATCAGGTATGGAGGTTTTGGGGAGTTTCTTACTGGGTTTAGGAATAGAGTTGAAAGTATAAATAGCACGAGGTTGGTCCAGGCAGCAGGAATATGTGCAAAGGCTTGGGGGCCTGGACAGAGACAAGAGTCCCAGTTGACATTTGAAACTCAAGCCAGGAAAAAATGAATTCATGCCCAGGTAGCACTAGCGATATCACCAGGTATCTGGATTTGTTTTGACCACCTTTTCTGGAACAAGGTAATTTACAAATAAATAAAATACAGCCAATCTGAGCCTGAAGAATGAGGACACTGAAGCAAAAGGCTGTCTCTGGGGGTGACCTAAAGGTCCTTGCAGCAGCTTGGCAGTCCCACAGGGAAGAGGCCACCACGAAGCCAGTGCCCCAAACAGAAAGGGAAAGCCAGACCTAACAAGAGGCATGCATGGCCCCAGATGAAGGTCACAGGGATAGGGGGGCTGGACTGGGGGTCTGCTGTCCTTGGTCCCTCTCTCCTCACCCCAGCCTGTGAAACCCAGAGATTTAAGGCTCAGAAAGATCCCAGGCCCAAAGACTGGGAACGAAGGCCCTGAGTCAACCCATCAGGCAGCCAAACAGGCTGGGGATCTCATCTCAGCCTCCAGGCCACTCCCACCCCCTGCAGTGCCGCCTGGCAGACCTCAGGTTTTCACGCAGATTTTCACTCGCTGGATTTCGAGGTCAGAAGAAACAGTCAAGGATGAGTAACAGTCTGGCCCCTCCACCACTCTAACTCAAATTTGTGGAGGCAGCTTTCTAGATAGAGCCTCCCTCCCCCACTCCCCAAGGAGGGGGCCGCCGGCGGCTCAAGTCTAATTGGATTTCCACAGCCCCGTGATGATTTCGTGCTCTGCGGTGGCAGCAGTGGTGGTGGTGGCGGCAAGGTTTCTGAAATAGAAACAAAGTCAGGGGCCTGTTTGCTTTGCTTCTGTGGCTGGAAACCCGCTGGGATCTGAGCAGCCAGGAGGGAGCCTTTCCTTCCCAAAATGGTCCTTTTCCACCCTACTGACCAATGCACCCTCCATCCCCAGGGCCCCAAGGGCTCTGCAGCCAAGGTCTTGGTTTTGCTGATGGTACATATTCAAGGTTGGGGAAGACAGTCAGCCTGAGCTTGAGAAGCCAGCTGCAGCCTGGCGCTATATAGCCAGGAAGCCTAGGGAGGGGCACCTCTTTTACTGTTTTGTTTTGTTTTGTTTTGTTTTGTCGAGACAGGGTCTCACTCTGTTGCCCAGGCTGGAGTGCAGTGGCACCGTCATGGCTCACTGCAGACTCGAACTCCTGGGCTCAGGTGATCCTCCCACCTCAACCTCCCAAGCAGCTGTGACTACAGGCACATGCCACCCCGTGTGGCCAATTTTTTTATTTTTTGCAGAGACAGGGTTCTCATTATGTTGCTGAGGGTGAACTCAAATTTCTGGGCTCAAGTGATCCTTCTGTCTCAGCCTCCCCGAGCACTGGGATTACAGGCGTGAGCCACCAGGCCCAGTCCCATCTTTCTTTCCAAGGACCTCCTCCCCTTCCCACCACCAGTTTCTGCCTTTGTGAACTTTACATTTTACAGGCATAATGCCTCCCAGTCTGCAGATCTCAGAACACTCAACCACCTGTGTCTCCTGTGTCCTCAGTCTCTCCAAGCTCTCTCTATTATACAAGAGGGGTAAACTGAGGCACAGGATGTGGTAAGCTAAAAGCCATTATTGTGGGACTCCACCACTGTCAGAAACTCCCATGCCAAGTCAGCTGCCAGCTGTTGGTGCCCGTCTCTGACATGTGTCCCCCAAACACCTCCCTGTGGGTATAGGTGGGTATATGCACAGGCGAACTAAGCAATCACGCACGTGTGTGTGAGAGCCACAGCATGGGCAGGCATGTGTGTGTGTGCGTGCACGCACAAGAGCGAGTGTGCATGCTATGTGTAGGTGCACATGGGGTGAGGATGGAGTGGGTGAGGGGTAAGTGGGCATATGAGTGTGTGTGTGCAAGACTGAGTGTGCGCTGCACATACGAATGAGCACGTGAGGGTAAGAGAGGCGGTGATGACTGTGGATGGGACCAAGCACACCTGAGAACATGAGTGTCCGTGAGCATGTGTGCATGTGAGTGTGTGTGAGCGTGTGAGTGTGTGAGCGTGTGTGAAAGTGTGTGAAAGTGTGTGTGAGCGTGTGAGTGTGCGCGCGCGTGTGTGAATGTGTGAGTGTGTGCATGCGTGAGTGTGTGTGTGTGCACGCGTTCGCACAAAGCAGGCCCTAGGCCCCCAGGGGCATGTTCACTCCTTGAGACAGCTACTAGGTAGGGCAGGGACCCTCACCCCACCGGGATTCAGACACCAAAGCACACGGTTAACAGAAAAGGAAGCACCCCCAAATCCAGAAGCCCCTGTTTCCCGCTCAGCTCGCCTCTTCCCTCCCTGCCCCCTCAAGGCAAGCTGCACGGAGGCCTGGGCTCCTGGGTTCCCTCCCTTGCTCCACCCCAGCCTTACTCTCTGACCCCAATTTTTCCAGCCTGTAGCTTTTTTTTTTTTTTTAAGACAAGGAAAAATATCTTCCTTACTTCCTCAGGGAGCAATAAATATAAGGATTATGGAAGTGACGTTCTGAAAATGATCTGAACTACTTGGAAGGAAAGGGATAGGTAAAATAGGGGGCATGTTGGCCCAGACTTCACTCGGAAACAGAAGGAGCTTCCCTCCCCTGGGAGAGGACGGCACATCTGCCGCACTCCTCCATCTGCCTGCCTCGGGGCGCTGAGCCCAAGCGGCAGAAAGTTCAGGCCTCTACACAGCAGGTCTTGTCTGAACACAAAGACACAGGGTCCTGTAGGCCCAGAGAGGCTGCTGTGCGCAGACGGGGCACAAATTCCACTCCCCAGGCAGCCTCCCCTCATCTGGAAACAATTTGCTTTTCCTCCTACCACACAAGTGAGTTAAAGGAGAGGGTCTGCCCTCACCCCTCTCCCAGGGTGACTAGCTGAACGCCTGAGAGCAGCCAAAGAACAGGAACAGGGTCCCCCTGCCCATCACCCCCACACGCCTGTCCACTGTTGTCCTAAATGACCGGTCCTTTTGCTCTGGAAATATGGACAAGAGTCCAGGGCACAACCTTTGGAACCTGCCTGACCTAAGCTGACAGCTGGCTCCACCACCTTTTAGCTCTGTATCCTCGGACAAAATGTTGACTTTCTCTGAACTTCTTGCTAAGTAAATTGGAGTAAAGTTGCTGGGCGGATTAAATGAGGTGCCACAAAGGGTCTGCACCGAGCCAGGCACACGATAAGCACTTGGTAGCTAACAGTGATTAGAGGCCAGGCGCAGTGGCTCACGCCTGTAATCCCAGCACTTTGGGAGGCTGAGGCAGGAGGAATGCTTGAGCCCAGGAGTTCAAAACCAACCTGGGCAACATAGCAAGACCCCCATTTCTACAAAAAATGCAAAAATTAACCAGGCGTGGTGGTACATGCTTACAGTCCCAGCTACTCAGGAGGCTGAGGTGGGAGGATCTCTTGAACCCAGGAGGTTGAGGCTTCAGTGAGCCATGATCATGCCACCGGACTCCAGCCTGGGTGACAGAGTGAGACCCTACCTCAAAACAACAACAATTAAAAAAAAAACAGTTATTAGTACTGCTACTGTCACTTAGCCGATTTTCTACCTAGCAGCCACAGCAATCCTTTTGAAATGTATGCCAGCTCTCCCACTCCTTTGCTCAAAGCCCTCCATGGCTCCCATCTCTTCTGCCATAAGAGCTAAAGCCCCTAAGATGGCCTAGATAATCCAAATCCCATGACCTTCCCCTTGCTCACTCCCCTCCAGCTGTACCAGCCTTGAACAGGCCTCATGTGCTCCCACCTCCTGCTCCCGCTGCCCCAGGAGGCACCACCCCAAGATGTTCGCAGGTTCACTCCCTCCCTGTCTTCCAGTCTCTCCTGAAATGCCAGCTCCTCAGTAACGCCTTCACGGCTCCCTGACCCCGCCTCATCCTCCCGTCCTGCCCTGCTTTACTGTCCTCCATAGCATTTGCCACCTCCTGATATACACCAATTTTCATTGTCTGTCTCCTCCACCAACATATGAGCTCTTGAGGGCAGGGATTTTTCCTCACTCCTGCAGCCCCAGAGCCGGGAGCAGTGCTTGGCCAGAGGAGCCCTTCAAATATCTGTGGGATGAGGCTTAGGACACTTAGTGTGAACCAAGCAGAGGCTGGGACCAGAAACACAAGCCCTAAGCCCACTTTCCCACTCTCCAGGTGCCAGTCCTTTGAGGCTGGTGGCTGCCTCATCCCAGCCACTTCTCAAAGTCACAGCCAAGAGACAACAGGAGCAGTGTCTAGGAATACATGTTCGTGCATGGCATGGTGGGGAGCCCTACGGAGACAAAGACCCCAAAATGATTTCTCCCAGCAGCATCCCCCAGGCCAACTTGCAGTCCCAGTTTAGGGGTCCTGAGTGTGGAGAGGAAACCACAGAGAGAGTCACAGAGACACAGCTCCTGCCTTGGGGACCCAGCTGTCAGGACCTTTGAGGTCCCCAGGTGGGCACGTCCAGTCCGATTCACCACTGAGTCCCTGGTTCCTAGAGCCTGCCTGCACACCAGAAGTGTTCAATGAGTGTTCAGCTAAAGCATAAGTGAGCAAATCCCATACGCATAAGCACGTGAGGAATGGAAAGATAACCAACATAAGAATCCTCGGTAAAATATTAGTTGACCTAAAACAGCATGCAGACAACAGCTACCACGGACAAGGCTGACAAAAATAGTGAATATATTTTCATCATAGTCACACTGAGAGCAAGTGTGTTCTGAGGCAGGAACTGGTGATGCAGCCAAGGGGAATAGAGAACAGGCTCAGGAAATCTCTTTTCAGTGAGTGCATTTTAAGAAGTAGGACAAAACTGTGCACATCACGACAGAATGTACTTGGTCAACGCTGACTGGGATTATATCATGTTTTTATTACTGTCTTGACATCCCCCAAGGGAACCAGCTGGAAACTAGGAGGCAGAACATGTAGGTTTCTAGACAGGCTCTCCCACCTAACAGCAAGTGGCCTGGAGCACATGGCTTCACCTCGTGAGTTCATCTTCCTCATTCAAAAGATGGGCAGGTTGGGTGGAACACTGTCCTGCCCACCTGGACACTGGGATGTCCCTCTCTGGGGCTCACTCATTCAGTCCACAAATATGGGTTAAGTGACCTCTGTTCCAGATCCAATTTTGAAATATGCAACATGTTATTATTTACTGTAGTCACCATGCTGTGCAATAGCTCTCAAAAAAACATTCCTCCCTGGGGCCAGGCGCGGTGGCTCACGCCTGTAATCCCAGCACTTTGGAAGGCCGAAGCGGTCGGATCACGAGGTCAGGAGATCGAGACCATCCTGGCTAACATGGTGAAACCCCATCTCTACTAAAAATACAAAAAATTAGCCGGGCGTGGTGGCGGGCACCTGTAGTCCCAGCTACTCAGGAGGCTGAGGCAGGAGAATGGCATGAACCTGGTGGGAGGCGGAGCTTGTAGTGAGCCGAGATCGCGCCACTGCACTCCAGCCTAGGTGACAGAGCAAGACTCTGTCTAAAAAAAAAAAAATTCCTCCTTTGCCAGGGTAAGCAGCTTATACCTATAACCCCAGCACTTTGGGAGCCAAGGCAAAGGGATCACTTCAGGCCAGGAGTTCGAGACCAGCCTGGGCAAAATAGCAAGACTCCGCCTCTACAAAAAAATTTTTAAAATGCTAGCAGGGCATGATGGCATGAGCTTGCAGTCCCAGCTACTTAGGAGGGTGAGGCAGAAGGATTGCTTGAACCCAGGAGTCAGAAGTTGCAGTGAGTCATGATCACACTACAGTAGTCCAGCCTGAGCAACAGAATAAGGTCCCAACTCAAAAAAAAAAGAAAAAAAAAAAGCAGGGGGAAAGAGCAGGTGCGTCCAAGATTCTCTCAAGAGTTCTGCCAGCACCACTACTAACTGAGCCTCTACAATGCGCAGCAAACCATCCTTGACCCAGTGGGGTGACACCTCCTCAGGAGCTTCCAGTCCGAGGAAAAGAAAGACCCTAGGGGAAGAGACATGAGACCCAGAGAAAGGAGCAGATGAACAGATCAAGGGTGACAGTATCCATTCAGAGCCATATTCCTGAGCAGTGGAATGGCTGCAGCAAGGCCGCCAGGCTTCGCTGGGAGCCCCAGCCACCAGGGAGCAGGGAAAACAACGGGCTAATCAGAGCCATCCTCTGTCTCAAAGGCACTATGTCTCCAGACACAGGAAACAATGGGACAAGGTGCTGACAGAAGGGGCTGACCCAGATCAATGGGGTGCCAGTCAGGCCGAAGTCAGAAGGATGGAGATGAGCACAGACACCGCCCAGGGGTGGCAGCAGCCAGTCCGCGAGGCCCGAGAAGAATCCACTTTAGGCAGGAAACAGGGGGTGCTTGTTTCATAAAACAGTAGTAAGGAGCACATTCCAGGTGTGTTTTCTGGATGTGTGTGTAGGCTGGGGATGGGAGGCTGCCAGAGGATGAATCATGGGGCTCAGAGGAGGAGTAAGATCCAAAATTGTGTAGAGTGGCATCTAAGAGATACCTCATGCAACATCTTGGTTAACTTTACAACTCCAAACACAGCATCCCTAAGCAACAGACATGGGTTTGGCTTAAATCCCAGCAGCAACAGGGAGCTCACTATCTTCAAGGTACCCATTTCTCTGCTGGATGGTTCAATTTTCAGAAAGTTCTTCCTGGACCTAGACCCAAATCTAATGGCCTAGAATCCTTCACCAAGAGTCCTAAGTTCAGTCCTCAATCCTACACATGTTGGAAAACTGTTATTATGCCCCCCTCCAATAGTACTCCATAAAAGACAATTGCCCAACAGAATGAACATTCCCAAATCCTTCATCCAATTCCTATGGAGTGTAGTTTCCACTCTCCCAGTCACCCTCCTCCAGATGACTTCAGACTTGCCAATGCCCCAACCAGAATTAAGTAAACCCAATGCTACAGGTGTGATATGAGCTCCTGGGAGCCCAAGCTCCACACCCGGGATGGTACTGTTCTTCTTAGTAACCATGAAGCATGGTTCACTTATATTGTCTTCCATTTATTCTCATTTACTTGTTCAATCAACAAACATTGGCCACCTAGCACTGAGCTAGGTACAAGGGATGATGAGAAAAACGCCATATCATCTTTGTACTCAAAGACACAGCCAACTTAGAGAGATAACAACAAAGCTAGATAAATTAAGTAAGGGGAAAAGAACATGCTGCTTATGGGTTCTTGTAGGAGTGTTTCCTAGAGGCACCCACCCCAGTGCAGAAGGATGACACCAGGAAAGGAGGTGATGCCTGGGGTGAGACTTCAAATAATGCAGGACTCCTGGGGACAGCCCTGGTGAAGCCACAAGGTCTGGACTTACCGTCCCACCTAAAACAACTGAAAAATTGGACAGAACACACGAAACTACTTCAGACATCGGGCAACAGGCAACACAGGACTGCAATCCCTGACAGATGAATGGAACAAAACAGGCAAGTCCTCTGATTGTCCAGCTTACTTCCTGGAGGCAGCTTCCACGCAGCAGTTCAGACAACAGGAATCCAAATGGAGTCCAGAGGTCTCACCAAGTTGAGGAGACAGGAATTAGAGTTCATGCAGCTAAGATTCTTAGGGCAGAATACCAGAGACGAGAGGACAGCAGAGAGTGCGAAGAGACTTCTAGAAGAGTACCCGGACTCTCTGGCTGATCTGCACACCAGTGGGGTGAAATCCACAAGACTGAGAAAAGAACCACTGGAAAGCGACAGGCCCAACAATCTGTGGAGCACACACAGGGCCAGACAGAGTTCACATTCCCACCAGCAAGAGTGGACAGACCTTGGCCGGGCACGGTGGCTCACACGTGGAATCCCAGCACTTTGGGACGCCAAGGCGGGCAGATCACGAGGTCAGGAGATCGAGACCATCCTGGCTAACATGGTGAAACCCCGTCTCTACTAAAAATACAAAAAATTAGCCAGGCGTGGTGGCGGACGCCTGTAGTCCCAGCAACTCGGGAGGCTGAGGCAGGAGAATGGCGTGAACCCGGGAGGCGGAGCTTGCAGTGAGCTGAGATTGTGCCACTGCACTCCAGCCTGGGCAACAGAGCAAGACTCTGTCCCAAAAAAAAAAGAGTGGACAGACCTCAAAAACACAGGGTATTCGGTAGAATCCTCTGAAGGGTGTTGCCTTAGCAGTGAGGCTAAATGAGCCCTAGACTAAAGGCTGGTCTGGGTCTACCCTAACAAAGCTTAACAGCAAACCTCAAATGTATGAAACTGAGCCCAAGTAATTTAAATGAATGCCAGAATAAAGCCCAATACCACTCAAGGAAATATAACAAAACCCAATACCCATCAACATTAAATTTACAGGATCTGGCATCCAATTAAAAATCAGTAGACATTCAAAGAAGCAGAAAAATATGGAGGAGAAAAATCATAAACAGAAAAATCAGTCAACAGAACAAACCCAAAAATGACAGAGATGATGAAACTAGTAGATAAAGATGAAATAAACAAGTATTATAAGTACGCTCCAAAGCTCAAGAATGCAGAGGAAAACATCAACATGATGAGACATAGATACAACAAACACTCAAATGGAATGTCTAGAAATGGGAAATACAATGTCAGAAATGAAAAATACACCAGAGGGAATGATTGAACATGAGATTACCCACTGCAGAAGATCCGTGCGCTTGAAGACATAGCAATAGAAACTATTCAAAATGAAGCACAGAAGGAAAAAATACTGAAAAAATAACAACATCAGCAACCTACAGGACAATAGCAAACAGTCAAATATCCATATAATTGGGGTACCAGAAAGAAAGGAGAGGGAAGTGGAGACGGAAAAATACTTAAACAACAGCTGAGCAAATTTTCAAATTTGCTAAAACAATGCAGTTAAGAGATAAAATAGGCCAGGCACCATGGCTCACATCTGTAATCCCAGCACTTTGGAGAGCCAAGGCAGGTGGATCACCTGAGGTCAGGAGTTCGAGACCAGCCTGGCCAACATGGTGAAACCCATCTTTACTAAAAACACAAAAATTAGCCGGGCGTGGTAACGCACACCCATAGTCACGTGGCTACTCAGGAGGTTGAGGAGCAAGAATCACTTGAACCCAGGAGGCTGTGGTTGCAGAGAGGCGGGATCACTCCACTGCACTCCAGGCTGGGCAAAAGAGTGAGACTCCATCCCAAAAAAAAAAGAGAGAGCGAGAAAAAAAAAACAATGCCATATCCGGGAAGCATTTCAAGCAAGGTAGATCACACTGAGAACAATGAAAAATGAAACCTCATGACTGGGAAAGGAAGAAAGAGCTACAAGTAATTTGGCATTACAGAAACAATACGGACAAAGTGACTCTAAGCGGAGAATGAGGCTGGATGGGAGCAGATGTCAGTCCCCAGCAGGCTCTGTGGGTCTCAGGCAGTCACTCAGCCCTCCCTTGCATGCCAAGGATGAACCACCTTGTTCTAGACAGGTGCAACTGATTTTCTGAATCTAAAGGCAAATTTGGCAGTTTTCCTAACAGGAGGGTCCAGAGAACAGAAGCGAGGTCTGGGATCCGAGTGTAACACCTGAGCCCTCAGCCTGCCCCCTCTTCATGGGAACAACCCAGCTGAGATGGGTCCAAGGGTAGACCCCATTTGGAACAAAGACAGAGGCAATGAAAACATTCTACCCATCTTTAAGGTTCTTCTCCCTGCAACTCCTGGAATCAGGTAACTCTTAAGCCAGAAAGGACTTCAGAGATCGTAAACCCCTCACTTGACCGATGGAAAAATCTGAGGCACCAAGAAATGACATGACTTGCCCCAGGCCAGCTGGGGGCCCTGACTCCTACTGGGCAGCTCTTCCCACTGACCCGCTCTGCCTGTCACATCCGGCTGCATTCTGCACTCTGCACTCTGGCTGACGTCCTGCATCGATGCACATCCACACATGCGTGTCTCCACACGTCCACACTAGCTCCTCAGGGGCAAAGACAGACCCCGGCATCACTGAGCTCCTGAACTTCCACGGAGGAGGTGCTCACATGTCTCCCTCATGTGCACTGAGTGAAAGGGGCTTCTCTGCCTGACTCTGGGGAAGGGAGAAAGAGATGAGGACTCCCCAATCATTTGAGACCAGAGCTGTCCCTAGCCTGATGTGGGAGAAGGACAGAGAAATTGAAAGAGACATTCAGAGAGGCAGAGAGGCTGATGCACCACCCCAGCCAATGGCTGTTACCAGGCAACTCCCCCAGAGGCATGGATTGTGGGGGGAGCCGTTCCTCTGGGCTCTAAGTCCTGCTACCTTATAAGATTGGCCCTGGGCCAGCACTGTACTTGCCACCCCTCCTCCAGGAAGTCACAGAAGAGGAAGAGGAAATCGTCTTGAACTTTCCCTCTCTTCCCCTGCCCCCTCCCTGCCATAGTCCCTTCCCTCAGCCCCATTCCTCCTTGTGGGTTCCGGGGTGAGCACCTCCTCCCAGAGGTGAAGAATGAGCAAATTCTTGGGCTGCTCCTGGAGCCTCACTTTTTAACATCCTTCCATTCTGCTCAATTCTCAGAAGCCAGTGGCTGGGAATGCCAGAGAGATCTGAGCTCAGCCCACCAAACCCAAAATAGCCACACACGTGCCTCTCTCAAGTCCTCATAGATTTGGCCATTTTGGGCGCATGTTTTCCTCCAAAGCTGCCCACAGACTCTGCTGGGAGCTCTGAGGTGACCCTGGGTCGAGCTGACGAAGACGGGAGCAGGCATGGGAGGGGGAGAGAAACGACAGAATCTGGGTCACAATCCAGAAAGCCTGGCTCCAGCCTCGTCTGCTGAACTGCCCAGACACCCAAGGAAAGCCAGCCTCAGTATCCTCAGCGTGAAATTCTGAGCAGTGGCCTCCTCTTCCCTCAATGTCCTCGCCACCTCTTTTGGGAAAGGCAGCATAACTCCCCTCCCAGAGTCATGGACACTTTAACAAGGAGCTCCTGACTTAAGAAAGATCCTCTGTAATCCCAGCACTTTGGGAGGCCGAGGCGGGCAGATCACGAGGTGAGAAGATCGAGACCATCCTGGCTAACATGGCGAAACCCCGTCTCTACTAAAAATACAAAAAAACAAAATTAGCCGGGCATGGTGGCGGGCGCCTGTAGTCCCAGCTACTCGGGAGGCTGAGGCAGGAGAATGGCGTGAACCCGGGAGGCGGAGCTTGAAGTGAGCCGAGATCATGCCATTGCACTCTGGGCGACAGAGCGAGATTCCGTCTCAAAATAAAAAGAAAGAAAGAAAGAAAGAAAGATCCTCACTGCCTCTCCTGAAATGTTTGAAACCCCTGCGATATGAAGATGGGTGGTTTTAAAGCAAGCAAGTGTCTAAGTGTCCTGGAGAAATGGACGAGATTAGGGCCACCTCTCTTAGATCACAAGTGCAGTATTCATTCATTCATTCATTCAAAAAATATTTCTGTGTCCACCAGGTGCCAGGCAATGAGAAAACAGGGAAAGCACCAGTGAATGGAAAACCAAGACCTCTGCTCTTCAGAAGGAATAAAGAGACAACGCACAAGAGATACTTAGGAGAGATGTTAGAAATGCCCCTGCCTCTAAGAATGCCAGTGAGGCCGCAGAAGTCCCATGCCAGTAAGTCAGTTCTCTAGCAGGCAGCGCAGACCCTGGAGTCGTGGGGAATCGGGAGGCAGAGGTGGCTGCAAGGTCTCAGAAACAGCAGGTGCACAGACCAGTCCCTACAGCACTGGGTTTAGGATGTGGCAGTATCTATATTCTAGTTCCTGACTTGAATCAAGACTGTATTAAAGATTATTGATTTTTGCCGGGCGTGGTGGCTCACGCCTGTAATCGCAGTACTTTGGGAGGCTGAGGCTGGAGGATCACATGAGGTCAGGAGTTCGAGACCAGCCTGACCAACATGGAGAAACCTCATCTCTGCTAAAAATACAAAATTAGCCAGGAGTAGTGGCAGCCACCTGTAATCCCAGCTACTCGGGAGGCTGAGGCAGGAGAATCGCTTGAACCCAGGAGCGGAGGTTGTGGTGAGCCGAGACTGCACCACTGCACTCCAGCCTGGACAACAAGAGCAAAACTCCGTCTCAAAACAACAACAACAACAACAACAAGAAGATAACTGATTTAAAACAACCACCCAAAAAAACAGATATTCCCTTAGGTGTTTCTTTAAAGCCACGCCATCATCCTATGAATGCCTATGAGGACTGCTTGGCAATAATTTTCTTGGAGAGGCATGGGGAGGTCCCTGGAGTCTTCTGCTCTGCTGCAGTTTCCACAAAAAGAAAAGGTTTGGGAATTTCTCCTCTAGAGGCAGTGTTGGGAAGGTGCGCAAAGAAAGCAGGAATCTAGGGGTGGCTTGACCCTACCTCTTAGATTTCATCTCCAAAAGGCCATGCTGATCTCCTGCCACTGCTAGAAACAGGAAGCCTCTCCAAGAGGCTGTGGCATTTTAAGAGAAGACTCCTGGGCTGGGCGTGGTGGCTCACTCATGCCTGTAATCCCAACACTTTGGGAGGCAGAAGCAAAAGAACCCCTTAAGGCCAGGAGTTCAAGACCAGCCTGGGCAACATAGTGCGACCCCATCTCTGCAAATAAATAATAATTAGTCAATCATGGTGTTGCACATCTGTGGTCCAACTACTCAGGAGGCTGAGGCAGGAGGATTGCTTGAGCCCAGGAGTTGGAGGCTGCAGTGAGCTATTATTGCGCTACTGCACTTCAGCGTGCATGACAGAGCGAGACCCTGTCTCTAAAAATAAATAAATAAGTACAAATTAACAATAAAACAAAGCAAATCAAGAGAAGACTCCTGAAAACCAAAGAGCCTCCAAAAGAACAAACATCTAACGGCAGGGGTTCCACCAGCTGGCCAAGCTAGTGAAGAGGCATTTTAAGGTAGGATGGGGTCTTTCCCTCAATCCCTCAAACTGTGATTGGCCCAGTTGAGTTTCTTTCCATAGCTGTAACTCACTATCCCCTTCTTATCTCCCATCAACAAATATCTGTTAAGGCCTACTCTATGTCAGGCACTCTTCTAATGGGGGATCCATTTGATCTGCCCTCTGTTCCCTGCAACAGAAACTTGTGGCTGGGTTGGAGGTGGCATGAGGTAGCCCGCAGCCCCCATCCACGTTCTGTAGCAGAATCAGGAACTGCAGCTGATGCCCTCCCCACAGACCTGAGGGCACTCGGAGACTCACCAGCTTTTATGGGTGAGCTGGAGACCAGACCCTACCTCTCCACTTTTCTTCCTGTGGTCAAATTCACCTTCTCCCTTGCCCCAGAATCAGGATGGGGGCTCACACTCAAGATCCCTACTGCCCTCCACGCCTGGCCCCCAAAGACAGGGTCAAGTCCATCTACTTCGGCTGATGGGCACAGCACAACCAAAGCCAACTGGAAGGTGGGCCCAGGAAACCAGACTGCCAGCCCATCTCCCAGAACTGGGGGCAATTCTGTGGCTTCCCTTCTTGGCCTAAGTGTGTCCCACAATTCATGTCAGCATCCCAAAGGCCAGCGGCCCCAAAAGTATTCCCAGAGAAGACAATGTGTATGATTCAGGTCAACGCCAGGACTCTGAATGCTTTCCATGTTCCAGGTTCAATCTGAACATCAGAACGTGAGCTCCTCGCAGGAAGAGGCCCAGCCTGCAGTGTCCAGGCCAAGAGCAGGCTGGAAGCACTCGCCAGTTCCCCCAGCCCTGGGCGTGGTGGCAGGGAGGTCTGCCTACTCATTTCTAACCTCCCTCTCAGCCAGTCGACTGCGGCCTCTCTAGGAAAGCCACACACTGGTTCCGAAGATGTTGCTACTGTGCTCCTGAAGAACAATCCTCAGCGCCCAGGGAGTCCACTGAGCATCCTCAGGGAAGGACCATCCTTGTCCTTACGGGGACATCCAATGTGCCGAACAACTGAGACCCATTTGGATAAGCAGTGGGTAAGGTGGATGATGAAAGTGGGTAGCGTCATTTTTTATGTCAAATTAGGTGTGACCACACAGCAGTGAGAGCTCCCTGCTGAGTCAAGGCAGGCATCTCCTCTCAGGGGGCTCTGGCTGTATCTGTAGCAATCTTATCCCTTCCTACTTGGCTTGCTGCCTTCAGAGCCCTCTCCTGGGTTTTATAGGTGCTGCAGGACTGGGCCCTCGGGAACTACGAGGGAACTGGGTAAAACAGAAATAGACATTTGTAGCCATGAGCAGAAAGAGCTGGGGACTGACCTAACTTTACACTTGGCTAAAGCTCTCTTATCACACGGAGCACCTGGGCCAAAAGATGCCTCAGACCCTTGAGGAATCAAAGCACACAGTAACGACTTACTGATTCACTGACAGTATGACTTGAATCCATCCTCACAGCCATGGAGAACAAGTAATGGAGGGGTGGAGTGGGGACCTAAGCAGAGAACTAAGGAGTCAGGGAGGGCCTCGCAGGTCTCTGCTTCTGGGGAATTTACCTGCTACAGGCCTCAAGCTAGCGAGCCCTCAGTTGGAGCAGGCTGAGGAGCTCTATCCAGTTTTTTCCAATTCTATGGCCAAAAGCAGTTGCTGAGGTTTCTTTTCTTGTCCGTGATGCCAGATTTCTCAAAGGTTTGCACAGTCAGCATTGCATGTTTTTGTCAACACTGAGCACTGATTAATATAAAACCTGTGAGCTGATCAGCTCATTAACCCTGCAACAGGAGCACAATGCTGGCACCCCCAAGTCACCCAGAGGCACTGGGAGCTCCCAAGGGTGCTGCGGTGCCAGGCCATACTCCCTCCTCCAACACAGTCTTCAGCACCTCCTCTCCCACAGCACAGTTGAAGAGGCCAGGCCAGAGGCAGAGTTGTGGGGGTGCAGAATGCTTTCACAGTGAACCTTTTCAGCTACAAAACATTTCTTTACTAAAAGCTGCTGAGGGGGAGCAGGGAGACAATAAAACACCAAGGGGATTTCAAACGCGTTAAGCCCACTCTGCCTTTGTTCTTATTTGATGAATGCAAAAACCACCCAGCAGTTGACAGGCAAAAGAACACTGCTGCACGGGAAAGTGCATTTCATCAGGTCCAGCCTCGGATCTCCAGGGAGACGTAAGTTTGATGAATGATTGGCGCTGGGGAGAACTCTTCCACCAGCAGCTTCACTGCAGCATCCTCTAAGCTGGGGTTTGGGATGCATTAATGACCCATCACTGGCTCTTCCCCTGCCTCCTCCTGCCTCCCTGCCATTGGTGACATTTCACAGGAAGGGAACAGCCACTAAGGCAGGTGATGAGAAAACTAAATATAAAAACGAACACCTTGTGGGAAGTCACGGTGTCGAGTCCATTGTGAGTTGCCTGAGAAGGAAAAGTGAGTCTGTGAATCACATAGGCCTGGGCCCTCTTATTTCATATCCGAGGTTATGAGCGGATGCGGAGGAAGCCTGGAGCATAGTGGTTGGCAAATGAATGAATAAAATCCCAGCAGACGCCTGGGCCTGGAAGGCCGGACTAGCTTTGTTTAAGACCTGTCGCTCACTGACACATTTTTCAGAGATGCCGTGAAAATTAGCAGGGAGTACCAAGAAGACAAGCTCTTGGCAGCTTGCAGAGGGCAGGAAGGTTTGACTTCTACAGCTCTCAGAGCCACAGGGCAGGAGACACTGTCTACTACAAAGCCCAAGCCTCTGCCAGTGCTAGCCGCGTGCACACACACAACACACTGACTCCACTTCAAAGGACACCCAACATGAAGATCAAGTGTTTGCCAGTTTCCCTGGATGACCCATCTGGGGATGAACAGTGATCTGGGAGGAGAAGGGGTCTGCACTATCTTCCAAAGATCGGTGGGGTCTATTCCTCATTATCTCTGCGGTCTATTCCTCATTATTCCTCATTACCTGTGGGGTCTATTCCTCATGCTTCTGGGCACAGGGAGGGATCGCATGTCCGCGTCCTCCCCACCTGGAACACACATACCTTCCTTGTGCCGTGGCCAGCCTTCCCACCAAGAGGTGGAGTCTGCCCGCCCCCGGAGTTCTGCTGGTCCCATGACTTGCTTTTACCAGCAATCAACAGACAATGCGTGTGTGAGGCTTCAGGGCCTAGATATTAAGAGGTCTTGTAGACTGTTTTCACCTGAAAGGCTAGTTTCCTTGACAGTGAGAAACAATGTAGCAGGGGAGCCCAGCTGACAGCCAGCACCAACCACCAGATATATGATGAAGCTTCCTTGAGCTGTCCAGGGCCTGCAGAGCTACCAGCTGACTGCTACCGCATTAATAAGCCCAGGCAAGACTGCAGAGACCAGCCCAAAAGGCTAACCCGTAGAACTGGAAGCAAAGAAAATGGTGTTTGTGTTAATCCACTATATTTTGGGGTGGTCTATGCAGCATAGACCTCAGTGATGAATGGAACAAAATCCATTCAGCAAGTCTGCGCAACTACGGAAAAGAATAAGGTTGTTCTGAATGTACTGATGTGAAACGATGCCTAAAGAACGGGCAAAACAGTAAGTGGAATTCAATTCTATTTATGGAAATTGAGAAGATAAATAGGTGGACGGCTGGATGCTAGTCTATCCAGAAATATCTGGAAATAATACAAACCAAAGTATTGACAGTGATTATCTCTGATGGGTAGGATTAGGGGAGATTTTCCTCTTCTATAATTTATGTAATGTTTGGATATTATAATGAGTTTTTATTATTTTGCAACAAAAAAAAGGATGCTTTTATTTTATTTATTTATTTATTTATTTATTTATTTATTTATTTATTTTGAGACAGGACCTCACTCTGTTGCCCAGGCTGGAGTACAGCGGCGTGATCACAGCTCACTGTAGCCTCAAACTCCTGGGCTCAGGCAACCCTCCCACCTCAGCCTCCCGAGTGGCTGGGACTACAGGTATGCATGCCTGGCTACGTTTTTTAATTTTTTATAGAGTCAGGATCTTGCTATGTTGCCCAGGCTGGTCTCAAACTCCTGAGCTTAACTGATCCTCCCACCTCGGCCCCCCAGAGTGCTGGGAGTACAGGCATAAGCTACCACACCCAGCCAAAAGGATGCTTTTAAAAAAAAAAATTCACCTTGAGACCAGGCGCAGTGGCTCACACCTGTAATCCCAGCACTTTGGGAGGCCAAGGCGGGCGGATCACAAGGTCAGGAGATCAAGACCACCCTGGCCAACATAGTAAAACCCTGTCTCTACTAAAAATACAAAAATTAGCCAGGCGTGGTGGCACATGCCTGTAATCCCAGCTACTCGGGAGGCTGAGGCAGGAGAATCGCTTGAACTAGGGAGTGGGAGGTTGCAGTGAGCCAAGATCGCGCCACTGCACTCCAGCCTGGGGGACAGAACAAGACTCGTCTCAAAAAAAAAAAAAAAATTCACCTTGAATTCTGCTACAATCTAATTTTTCCTATAATGTCCCTTTTCTTTTTTTTTTTTCTTTTTTGAGATGGAGTCTCACTCTGTCACCCAGGCTGGAGTGCAGTGGCGCGATCTCAGCTCACGGCAAGCTCCACCTCCCAGGTTCATGCCATTCTCCTGCCTCAGCCTCCCGAATAGCTGGGACTACAGGCACCCACCACCACACCCGGCTAATTTTTTGCATTTTTAGTACAGATTGGGTTTCACCGTGTTAGCCAGGATGATCTCGATCTCCTGACCTCGTGATCCGCCTGCCTCGGCCTCCCAAAGTGCTGGGATTACAGGCGTGAGCCATCACACCCAGCCTATAATGTCCCTTTTCATCCTGTCATTCCACTGTTCAAAGACCAACACTGGCTCCCACCACCAGCCTCCCGCGCCTGAGCTGCTCCAAGCAGTATGTCAGGTGCCCCAGACGGAACAGCTCACCCTCTCCTGCAGGCCACACCTGTCCCCACCCCAACCAAGCTCCCAGCCAGCACTACAACCCCTCAGAGACCCTTCTCTTCCCTCCCTAAATCCCAGCCCTCCCTCAAGGCCCAGCCTGATCCCCTCTGAGTTTCTCAAATGGATGCCAAGAAAAAGTTCCACCAACCATGCCCTGAATTGCATGGTCTCCAGTGTTCTCCCTGCACTGCGGGCACGAACTGCTCCGTCCAGGAGACCTTCACAGACCACCAGCTCCAGCTTCTCTGGCCAACAGTGGGGGCAGGCTGAGCCAAGACAGGTTGTTCCAGCCCCCTCCCCTCTCTGCCGGCCACGGCCTGGATGATGGGTGACAGCCAGGCCTGGAGCTTCCCCCCCAGCCCCACCCATCCCCAGCAGCAAGTCAGTGGAAGCCAATTTGAAATGGCTGCTAATTTGGAGTGACTCACACCATGGGTGATGCTGTAAGCGCCTCCAGGTCCCACATGCTGCAGACAGCACTCAAAATGGTCGAACAAATCCAAACTCTGGCTTCAAACCTAATTGTTTTCCTGGGGGACCCAATGGCTCCTCCTCACTCAGGTCTTTGCAATCTGCATGTCCAGTTTTTAAACACAGCTGTTTAGAATCTCCCAGGATTAAGACAAGTGGAGAACTGCAAGCCCAGACCTCTGCCTCATTTTCTCTAAAACAAAACATGTCATCCTGCATGTTCACACGCCCGGAAAGACACAGCTCATCCCAACTCAGCTGGGCACCCTGCCCCTCTGAGCCCTCCTGTAGAGCCTGGCCCTGAGACGGGGCTGGGGACTTGCTGAGGCAGGATCTTCTCCTACTGTCCCTGGCACTGCCACCCCCAGGGCTTGTCGGAGAGCTTTGGGCCCCTAAGCCTCAGTCTCCACACTGGCAGGTGGCCAGGGGAGAGGCCGTCAGCAGGGTTCCCAGGTACCGTGTCCAGGTTTTACCCTGCCATCTAAGGGGAAGGCACTCACATCACAGGTATATACTGACATTTTTTTTTTCCAAGATGGAGTCTTGCTCTGTTGCTCAGGCTGGAGTGCAGTGGCCAATATTGGCTCACTGCAACCTCCGCCTCCCAGATTCAAGCAATTCTCCTGCCTCAGCCTCCCGAGTATCTGGTATTACAGGTGCGCACCACCAAGCTCGGCTAATTTTTGTATTTTTAGTAGAGATGGGGTTTCACCATGTTGGACAAGCTGATCTCGAACTCTCGACCTCATGATTCGCCTGCCTTGGCTTTCCAAAGCGCTGGCATTACAGGTGTGAGTCACCATGCCCGGACCCTTTTTTTCTTGAGACAGGGTCTCACTCTGTCACCCAGCCCGGAGTGCAGTGGTACGATCATGGCTCACTACAGCCTCAACTTTCTGGGCTCAAGCAATCCTCCTGCCTCAGCCTCCTGAGTAGCTGGGACTACAGGCACACACTGATTACCACACCTGACTAATTTTTTTTATATTCTTATTAGAGACGAGGTCTCACTATGTTGTCCAGGCTGGTCTCAAGCAATGCTCCCGCCTTGGCCTCCGAAAGTGCTGGGCCTACAGATGACAGCCACTGTGTCTGGCCTATACTGATCTATTGAGAGTGCACACGTGGGCCCCTCCACTGACTGCCAAAACAATGCAGAGTGCCCTCCCACACAAACCCATGCAAGCACACCCAACACACATGTAAGGCAAGTGTGCACATAGTCACTAACACCCACACATGCGCATGGCTGCACCCTGTTTCAATCTTGCTCTGAGAATCCCTCCCACCCCAGCTCACTTCCCTCACCTGTTCACTGTCCTCAGAGGCCCTCTCCCTGACTCTGAACCTGACACATTCCCCACATTGCAAGGGGAGGGACCAGACTGTGTGTGTTTCCAGCAACATGTGCACCCCATGATTGGAGGCGGCGTGCCTCCAAGTGTGCGCACAGCCAGGGTCACTGCCCACGAGGGCTCAAGGGGGTTGCCTCAGACACAGTTGGACCTTGTTCCAGCTGTACAATAATATATTCACTTTAATTTTTGCTTGTAACCTGAAGAAGGGCCATTTTTCAAATTTCGCACAAACGTGCTGTAAGAGTTAGCAGCAACCCTAAGCTACTAAGGACAAGGCCAAAGCCTCACCAAGATCCTGTACCCCAAAGGCCACAAGACCCTCCAGGCTTCCTGCAATAACAGCAAAGCCTCTCCAGCAGGTGGGAGGATTTCAGGGGGCACTTACTGAGCTTCCTGACTCTTCGGACCCCCTGGACTGCTCTCTACCAGATCTTTTCCTGTTCCTAACACAAGATCAGATGTTCTAAAAATGATGACCATTGAGAGTAGAAATGGTCACAAGACTCTCAGAAAGTGAGTGAATATTCAAAGTATCATCAATTTCCAGCCATCCACTGTAAGGGAGCCTGAGAGAAAACAGAGGGCGGAAGGGGTGTGGTAAATCAAAGCACAGATAATACTAAACAATAGGCCAAAAAAAAAAAAATCTACATTTGGCTCCAAAGTATCGGGTTGAAATGCAGATAGGATCATGCTCCCAACTCCAGATGCCAGCAAAGGGGTTCTTCTATCTCCTTCCCATTCTGAAGAGCACCCTCCTGGTTCAGGCTAAAATTCTGGTTACAGTTTTGGTTTGAGAGCAAGGAGAGAGTCTGGAAGCTAACCTGCTCCAGGCAGGTATTCTCATTTCGTTATGCTGTGGCTATGATTGAAGTTGAAATGATTAACATGCAGGGCTGGAGTCCAGCAATGGAGGCTTACTCCTCACTGCCTCAGGCACGGGCACGAAGAAGAGAGTTTAAACCAAATCAACAGCAGAGCCGTCTACACAGGACAGAAGTCACGCAGTAGGACCCCGCCACTCGCTACTCACGGGGCAGGGGACCATCTCCACAAACAACTTCCACCCCCAGTCTGCTCCTATCAGAAGTCAGCATCTCCAGTTTACTCATTAACTTCACTCTTTCCTCCTCCATCCACCTCCAGGTCAGAGGCCGGGAAGGCACTAGTCAGAGGCAGAAGGCAGGCCCAGGACTGGAAGCCAAAACCCAGGCATACCAACTCATCCCACCTCAGAAACCACCTCCAGCAGAGCCAGAAAGAACCTTGGCAGTGGGTCACCCAATCTGCCGCTTTGTAGGTGAGGAAAATGGCCTGAAGAAGCCAATCGACTTGCCCAAGTTCGCACAGCAGTTACAGGTAGGAGCAGGAGCCAGGACAAGAACCTCCCACCCCAGAGCTGGTCAACATCCCAGAGCACGGCTCCAGAGCATGACGAGAAATGCAAAACCAAAGCCCCCTGGAGCCACAGCCATCAGAGAGGATCAACGTCCTGTCTGCTGAGGCCTCCACTCACGTCTCCCTCACTTGGGTTTCAACGCAGATGCACAGAGGAAAGACGGTCATCTGGATAGACACGGCTGGTGACGTCAGGGGCTATCTGTGTCTCCCCAAGGCCATACAGGCCTCCTGGGGAGCCCTTCACCAAGTTCTGTCTGGCAGGGCCCACCAGGAACAGGCCCCACGGGATGTGGGGGACGTGCCGCACAGCAGGACGGTCATTCCCTTGTCCTTAAGTCCTTCCCTCTCTGCCGCCCGGTCTTTTTTTTTTTAAATAGGGACAAAGTTTCACTATATTGCCCAGTCTAGTCTTGAACTCCTGCCTCAGCCTTCCAAAGCACAGGGATTCCAGGCGTGAGCCACTGCACCTGGACGGCTACTGCCTGATCTTCACCAGACTGATTTTCCTCCACCCAGGCCCACGTGCCTAGCGGCACTGCACCATCCAGTGATATACGCGGTGCCTCAAATCCCAGAGCTGCAAGAATGAAAGCAGACACCCATCCGGGCCCCAGGGAGGCAGGAGGAGGACTTAAAATGGGAGCTCAGGCATTCCTGCCACAAGCAGGCTCAGGGAGGGACCTGGAGCGGATTCCCAGAGTCACTTAAGAACAGCCGCAGGTCTGCATTAGAAAAGGCAGGCGCTGCAGGGTCATAGCATCTGGGCTGGAGCCCCTGCTCCGGCTAACTCTATGTGGGCCTTACCTGCTGCCGCTGGTAAAGGAGGAGGACGTGACAGCTACCCCACGGGGCCTTTGTGAAAGTTAAATGAGATTTAAATTATAACTTCATCTGATTAAGTTAAATTGGTTGTGGACATTTGTAAAGGGTCTAAAACTGAGTCTGATCATGATGACAAATATGAATACTGGCATCCTAGGTATAAGTGCAAGGCACGGCAGGACAATAAGAGGTTCCTGGCCACTCGTGGGACACCAAATAATCCCTGCTGAACTCACAGACAAGAGAATCTTTGGCAAGATGAGCCACCAGCCAGCACCATTCCACCCCCTCTCCCTGCTCCACCGACTACACCATTGGGTTCAGGGAAGGTAAGATTTTACAAATCACCCAGCAGGGAGAAGCCGCAGGAGAAAACACACATAAATTAAACATAAAAAGGCCCAGGTCAGTAAACAGCACCCCAAGGGAACCTGAATCAGCACCGTCCACCCCCACTGTCTGGCTGCCTGGTCTGTAGTCTGGCACAGCGGAGGCCTCGATGCACAAGTGCTAGGAACAATGAACAAACCATCAGCAAGACCCCCAGGAGCCTGGAGGATCAGGGAAGAGGGCCCCGTAGGGGTCCTGGTGGAGGGCGGTGGGCAGAGCAAAATGGAGACACTAAGGATTGGCCAGGACTCCTGCATCTTCTCTTCTGGCCTGTTGTGGGAGGCCCCTCCACCCTGGCTCCCAAGCCTGCTGGGAGGAGACAGGAAGCAGGAAGTTACAGGCCTCTCCCTAGGCTTCCTCCACACAAATGGGGTGGCCAAGAAAGAATCTAAGAGTACCATCAGCCACCAATCAGAAACAGTGGGGAGGAGATCATTCTTGCCTGGCCCCCAAAGCCCAATTTAAGGAGCTTAGAAAATCAAAGCCAGGAGTCAGGGCACGACAACTAGAAAATGTCAGCATCCTCTTCTATCCTGCCCAACCCACAGTTAAAGGGCAAGAAAGACCTTGACTTCAGACAGAGTTTGTAACACACAGACGTTCAGAGGCCCTACCCCACAATGGACCCGGACCAACACTGACCTGTTCTCTCTGAACTTCCTGGAAACACCTTGGCTGCTGACAAACAAAAGAAGGTTCCAGGATATTCCTGCAGGAAGGCAAAAAATTAGGTCATCACTTTGGTAAGAAGCCACTCCCGGGTGAATTCTGTCCATCAAGGACCACTCTTTGGGGCAGCAGTCCCCTACCAAGAAACTGCTCACTCAACAAATGGAGAAGGCCAGAAATGGCAAACAGGAAGGCAGTGTGCTAATGCCACTCAGTTGGCGGTGGGTACCCAAGGCATTATGAGCAGAACCCAAGCCCTGGCCCAGCAGAAAAGACAGCTGCGATTGATTAGTGATGTCTGCCACGGGCAGTTACAGAAGTAACAGAATCCTCACCATGTATTTGTCATCCCTGGGGTAGACCTTTGTCATCCAAGGATTTAATATTACAATTTTGGCCACTCACAAGTGACCCAAAGTTTCAAGATATGTAAAAGTGTGTAAACTCACTGAGATGTGTTTGCATTGCGTACGCTATGAGGTCAATATAAAGGAAAGGGCCACCTTGTTGTTTTCATCTCTACCACATTCAAAGTTACTCTTATGGAGCAATAAAAACTTGGTGGAAAATGGCCATCAAGTGAGAAATAAAACTGCAGCAGAAACTGAAAGGGCAGTTAACTTGGGGTGTGAGGATATATACAGGAAACATTTGACTCTGCAGAAACATGACTCCGGAGAAAGCCAGGCCCATGAACAAATATTGCTGTGGATACAAATTTGGGATGCCAGAAAGTGCAAGCTTCATTTCTTGAGATCGTGAGGGGTCCACTGTGCCTACTCTGTTCTGTGCCTCACAGCAGTGATTTCAGGGTCAAGGAGAACATCAGAGGGAGTTAGAATCCATGCCCTGAAGGGGCTTGCAATCTAGTGGACGAAACAATGCCTACTGGAAACAGCAAATGGCACTGCATTTTCACAATCACCCAGCACAGAATCAGCTTCAATCCCCCTTCACCTTCATCCTTTCCTCACCTCCCCATCCAATCAAGTTACAAATGATCCTGATCCTACTTCCAAAATGTCTCAGGTTCATTGCCTCCTCACCATTCCTCACAAGTGCCCAGCCACTCTCCCTACCATGATGTCCCCTCTTCACAGACCTCAGATTCACCCTCCTTAAGCCCAGCCCTGCTTCTCTTACCCTTGCTCAAAACCTGCAAACTTCCCAGGGCCTCCCAAGGTTGATGGCTATCTCCACAGCACCAGTTTAATGCTGGCACACGGTGGGCACTCAAGTTCTCTTGGAAGAATGAATGGACAGATAAAGTTCTTGGCTGGTGATCTGAAGGCCACCCACAATACAGCTGTTGTCTACCTGCCCAACCTCTCCTCCATGGCTTCCCTGCACACATGCCACACCTGGCCCACCTGCACCATTCACAAGCACCATTCGACTTTCTCAGTGCCTAGCCCCAGGCTGATCCTTCCTCCTTCTGTTGAAATGCAAGCTCCCCTCCGGGGTTCATGTCCACCACCACTTGCTGCATGAAACGGTGCTCCTCAATCAAGGTGACTGAACTGTTTCAACCCACATAACATTCTGCTCTCAGAAGCCATTCGCCTTGTCCTTTGAACTGTCATCTTTCGAACCCGTTTCTCAACTCTTTACTGGCTTATAAGCCCCATGAAGAAAAGGACGTTTATCTTTTTTATTTTTGCAGCATCAGAACTTAGCACAGACTTTTTTTTTTAAGAGACAGAATTCTTGCTCTGTTACTCAGCCTGGAGTGCAGTGACACAATCATGGCTCACTGAAGCCTCGAACTCCTGAACTCAAGCAATCCTTCCACCTCCAGCTGGGACCATAGGTCCACAGGTGTGTACCACCACACCTGGCATATATATATATATATATACACACACACACACACACATATATATATATATATATACACACATATATATACACACATATATATACACACATATATATATACACACATATATATATATACACACACACACACACACACACACACACAATTTTTTAGATACAGAGGCCTCACTGTGTTGCCCAGGGTGGTCTCAAATCCCTGGGCTCAAGTGATCCTCCCACATCAGCTTCCCAAAATACTGGGATTACAGATGTGAGGCACCGCATCCAGCCCAGCACAGACTCTTATACATGTGACACATACACTGTTTGTGGAGTTCACTAGAGAACCACCCAAGGAAGTATATAAAGGCCAGGAGCAAAATGAAGACAGAAAATGCCACAGGGGTTCCCAGGAAAAAGAGGTTCATTTGGGATGGGATGCCAGGGTCTTGAAAGGAGCTCAGACATGAGAAAGGTCTTGAAAGAGGAGAAGGATGGAAGAACTATCCAGGAAGGTGGAAGAGGATCAACTAAGGGGCCAAGAAGGAATGCGCAAAGCATGCTTGGGAGATAAGTCTGGCTAGAACCAAGGGTTCCAGGAGGGAGGAGAGTGGCAATAAGGCTAGACAGGCAGGATGCTGAATGCCAGGCGAATGCACCTGGATTAGATCCACTCCCTCTTAGTCAGTGAGGATGACAACCACTGCAGGCTGGGCCCTCACGGCAGAGAAAAGAAGTCTTGTCCTCTCTTGTTCCAAGCATATTAGTCCAGTCTCCTCCACGAGGTTATAAATAACAGCCACCGTTTACTGCACACCTGCTGTATATGAGGCCCTGAGCTACGTGCCTCACATACATCAGCTCATGGCTCCTTCCCAACACCCTGAGTACTTGGTATTGTTATCCTCATTTTGCAAGCAAGGAGCTGAGACTAAAGGAGGTGAAGGCACCTGCCCAAGTCCCAACCCACTCACCCATTCACTTAACAGTGCTGGCTGGCCCTGGGGTTACAGGCCTGCGAAAAGGGGGCACTCCCTCCAGCCACCCCAGGTTCAAGGGCTTCCCACCTAAGCTGGGCTGCTTCTCCACAACTCTCCTGATTAATTCCTCAAGGTCGGCATTTACTAAGCACACAGCAGGAGCTTAATAAAGCACACTAAACAGACAGAATAGTGGCTGCCAGAGGCTGGGAGGAGGGGGAAACAGTTGTTTCAAGAATATTAAAGCTTCAGTTTTACAAGGTAATTTCTGGAGCTCTGTTGCACAACAATGTAAATAGACTTAATGCTACTGAATGGTACATTTAAAAATGGTTAAAATGTACACTTAAGATTTTACATTTGCCAGGCGCGGTGGCTCATGCTTGTAATCCCAGCACTTTGGGGGGCCGAGGAGGGTGGATCATGAGGTCGGGAGTTCAAGACCAGCCTGGCCAACATGGTGAAACCCCGTCTCTACTAAAAAAAATACAAAATTTAGCCAAGGGTGGTGGCGGGCGCCTGTAGTCCCAGCTACTGGGGAGGCTGAGGCAGAGAATTGCTTGAACCCGGGAGGCGGAGGTTGCAGCGAGCTGTGATTATGCCACTGCACTCCAGCCTGGGCGACAGAGTGAGACTCCGTCTCAAAAACAACAACAACAAAAAAAAGATTTTACATTCAGTGTTTTTTTAACCACAATTTTAAAATTTTTTATATAAAGCACACTTCCTAATTGATTGAGTGGCTGCCAATATCTTACACTGTTAATTATCTGATGCTGGAAGAGACTCTAGAATATTTCTAATCCAATATACCACCAAAACAGAGAGTTGGAAAGAGGAGGTAAATTGCCCAAGGTTGCACAAATAGGTGGTGCCAGGTGAAGACAAGGCTCAACATAGAGGAAAGGGGCTGGGCGTGGTGGCTCACGCCTATAATCCCAACACTTTGGGAGGCCAAGGTAGGAGAATTTCTTGAGACCAGGAGTTCAAGACCAGAGACCAGCCTGGGCAACATAGCACAACCCTGTCTCTACCAAAAAAAAAAAAAATTTTTTTAAATTATCTGAGCATGGGGCCTGTACCTATAGTCCCAGCTACTCGGGAGGCTAAGGTGGGAGGATCACTTGAGCCCAGGAGTTGGAGGCTGCAGTGAGCTGCTTGCGTCCCTGTGCTCCAGCCCAGGCAACAAAGCAAGACCCTGTCTCTGAAAAAAAAAAAAAAGTAGAAGAAGGAGCTAAGTACGGTGGCTCACGCCTGTAATCCCAGCACTTTGGGAGGCCAAGGCAGGTGGATCACCTGAGGTCAGGAGTTTGAGACCAGCCTGGCCAACATGGTGAAACTCCATCTCTACTAAAAATACAAAAATGAGCCAGGTGTGGTGGCGGGCACCTGTAATCCCAGTTACTTGGGAGGTTGAGGCAGGAGAATCACTTGAACCCAGGAGGAAGAGGTTGCAGTGAGCTGAGATAGTGCCATTGCACTCCAGCCTGGGCAACAAAAGCAAAAGTCTGTCTCAAAAATAAATAAATAAATAAAATAGAAGAAGGGCAGAGAGGCAGATGGCAGAATAGATGGCACAAGGAAGGAAGGTCAGAAGCCAGGGTTCAAGTTTTGCTTCTTTCACTTAATGAGTTTTGTGACCTTAGATAAGATACTTATTCTCTCTGAGTATCATTTTCTTAACCTATAAGAAGGCAATTAAAAGTAACAAACTTCAGCCAATGCGGTGGCTCACGCCTATAACCCCAGCACTTTGGGAGGCCAAGGCGGGTGGATCACTTGAGGTCAGGAGTTCAAGACCAGCCTGGTCAACATGGCAAAACCTCATCTCTACTAAAAATACAAAAATTAGAAGGCGTGGCGGCACGCGCCTGTAATCCCAGCTACTCAGGAGGCTGAGGCAGGAGAATCGCTTGAACCTGGGAAGCGGGGGTTGCAGTGAGCTGAGATCCTGCCACTGCACTCCAGCCTGGGCAACAGAGTGAGACTCTGTCTCAAAAAAAAAAAAAAGTAACAAACTTCACAAGATTACGAATGAATTAAATAAAATTATATACAGCTAATGTAACGTGCATAGAAAAAACTTGGCCAACTATAAATTACTTTATCAACACTAGTTATTGTTATTAATATTAAATATCTGTTCATAGGTTTAAAAAGCCCTGCCAGAATATTAAAATCTGATTAAACCAGACCAAAAAAAAAAAAATCCTACTCTCACCTGTTCAGGGACTTGCACACAGGGGGTCTTCAGTGAGTGAGAGTAGAACTGAATTAACACTTCAAGTTTTATCTACCCCAATCCTCTCCCTCCAACCCACAGCCCAGCTGCATCAGCCATGCCAGGACCAAGCCGAGGGTAGGAAGCCGGTGTAATTGTCTGCCTCTCTGGCTGCATTCCTTAGCTAAATATAAATGATTTGTCCAGGCTATTGTTTGAAATTATCCATAATCCCTCTCCTCCCCTCCCCATTACTTATGATGGCAAGCTGGCTGCGTATCTCTAGAGCAAAGCATATATTCAACATTCTCTGTGGCTATTTTCAGTAAAGAGAAGGGAGCTGGCAGGTATATATAGGGATCCTCGCATGAGTCTCCAGTTTTCTCCACTAGTCCAGGAAAGCTTCCTGGAGGAGGAAATACCTGAGTCACCCCAGGGAAAAGGACAGCTGCAGGTCAGAAGGGCACGCGCACATAATGAGACTGGGTCTCTGAACTAAGAGTTACCAGGTAAGGCAGGTAAGCCCCTGCCTTCTTACCCCCCGTTTTGGTGATGCGAGAAAAAGGTGGCTCAAGGGATCCCATACTAGCCCAAGCTTCCCCAGACAATACAGGCATTTGGGGGAAGATGAAGAAGTGACTCGTATATTTTTCAAAGAGGGAGGAGATCCAAGACTCCAGTTCCAAGAGGTACGAGTACAAATATTGCTCTTACAACCACAAGCCGGTTTCTTGTTTGGATCTTTTTTTAAAAACCACAAGAAAGTTTTTTGAAGTCCCAAACTTGAGTGCACAGATGGGCTAGATCTCCAACTTCGGGGTGTGCCAGAGTCCTGTCACTCGGAGTGCTGATCTTCCAGCAGTGGCCCAGGGAGCGGTCGCGGGTGCCGGGGGGCTGCAGGCCATATCCCAGCCCTGCCCGAAGGCCCCCTGGCCCTCTCTGGGGTCCTTGTATGGACTGTCCCAAGCGGTGCACTGGGTCACACAGTCGGAAACCCTTGCCGGCCCCGGGGTACTCCCTTTCTGAAACGGTCTTCCTCGGAGCCATCCCCTGGAGGACCCCACTTCGCTCGGTGCCCGGGCCCCGCACCCATCCTCCCCTTCCCGGCCCGCTTCCCGCACGGCGCCTACTCTGTTCCTCGTCCTCTCGTCCCACCGCCGCCCTGCCCACACTGCCTCCCGTGGGCGCCCCCGGCCGCTCCCCCTTCTCGGGTCTCGGCCTGGGGGTGCCCAGCCCTCCCGGCGCCGGCTCAAGGCCGCGCGACTCCGCACGCTCTCGAGACCCGCCTCGCCGCCCGCCGCCCGGGCCGCACTCACCGCGCCCGCAGGACTTGGGGGTCTCCGCTCTGCTCGCGCTCCGGCACCGCCGCCGCCGCCGCCGCCAGCGGAAACAGGGGGCGGGGCCTGCCCGGGAATGGCGAGCCTGCGGGGCTGGGCGGCCCGGGGGGCGGAGCGGGGAGGGGCGGGGCAGAGAAGGAGCGCAGGGCTGAGGGGGGCGCCGGCGCCAGCGCCCGGCACTGCCCCGGGCTGGGTCCCCTGCGTTAAAGGAAGCGGAGCCCGGGGACGGGGCACGGGGCCCGCGAGGCACGGGTGCTCTCTCGGGGTTCCGGAAGCCTCCCTCCCCGCCCCGCCGCCCGCATGCCGGGACCGGCCGCTCCTCCGAGGTGCTATGATCACGCCTTCCCCCTGCGGCGAACGGGCCTCTTCCCGGGGTAGGGGCGGGGAGGTCCGGGCCTGGCAGTGCGCTCTCCTGGGCTCTGCGCCCACACGGCACCCAAGGGCCGTCCTGGCCCAGGCCTCGGCTCTCCCCCTCGCTCCAGGCTGCCTGGCCTCGCCCCCCCACCCCCACACCTACGAACCCCTTCCCTGGTGTTTCGGGCGGACTGTGTGAGATGCTGACAGCGCGGGTGTGTGTTGGAGCCTGCCTGAGACACCTCCTGCAGAAAGGGCCATGCCTCCCCGGGAGCTGGCGGCCTCCAAGGGCGACTACAGGGCACTGTGTGCCTGAGGGGTGCGCTAAGGCAGGAGAAACTCCAGCTAGGCATGTCTGGCCCGGGCGCTTTTTCAGGCCTGGATTTTATGTGTTTTTTGTTTTTTGTTTTTCTGTTTTGTTTTGTTTTTTCTTGAGACAAGGACTCACTCTGTTGCCCAGGCAGGAGTGCAGTGGTGCGATCACGGCTCACCGCAGCCTCGACTTCCCGGGCTCAAGTGATCCCGCCTCAGCCTCCAGAGTAGTTGGGACTGTAGGCGCGCACCACCACGTCCGGCTAAGTTTTTGATTTTTTTTGTACAGACGGTGGTCTCCCTGGGCCCAAGCTGGTCTCAAACTCCCGGGCTCAAGCCATCCTCCTGCCTCTGCCTCCCAAAGTGCTGGGATTATAGGCCCGGATTCTTAAAGCTAGAAGGCCTAAACTTGTTTCCAAAGAGCACTAAAACGCCATCTCTTCTCATCATTACTGTCATCAAAAATGTCTTCTAGGCCAGGTGCGGTGGCTCACGCGTGTAATCCCAGGACTTTGGGGGGCCCAGGTGGAAGGATTGCTTGAGCTCAGGAACTCAGGAATTCAAGAACGGCCTGGGCAACATAGGGAAACCCCATCTCAAAAAAAAAATGTTTTAATTAACCGGGTGTGGTGGCACACCCCTGTAGCCCCAGCTGCTCCGGAGGCTGAGGCTCAGGCGTTGGAGGCTGCAGTAAACTAGGATCATGCCACTGTACTCCAGCCTGGGCAGCAGAGGGAGACCCTGTCTTTAAAAGTGAAAATTTTCAAAATTTTAAAGAAACTGTATGCTGTGCTTCCCACGTGCCCTACCACTGCACTAAGCTTGACTGGGGACAAGTTTTTAAAACCTGGCTATAATCACTAGGGTCACTTTTGCTTTCTGCTAATTAGACTGGAAGTTTCCACTCATCTTCTGGGCCCCTTTCCGTCACACACATGCAATCTTGTTTTTGTCTATTAGACTAAACCCGTAACCCATTTCCTTCTGATCTCCCTTTCCCCACAAGGAAAATATTCTCCTTCCACATTTTGCTTCATCCAAAGCCCTGTTCAATGCCCCTAACAAAGTCTTCCCAAGGAACCCCCACCAGCCCCAATCTCTCCAGTCACTGCGGCAGAGTTGGGTACATGTACCCAGAAAAGGAAACTGGGTCTCAGACAGGGAAAGAGATATACTAGGATTGTCTGCCAGCAAGCCAACTCACTGGCAGACCACTGGACGCAGCCTGGTGAGGGAGTAGCCGCAGGGCTTGGGAGCCAGACACACCTGTCTGAATCCTGGCTCTGCTTTTATGGGCTGGGACCTCTTCAGGCCTGTTTTCTCACCTGTGGAATGGGGCATAGGAATACCAATTATGGGGATGGGCATGGTGGCTCACACCTGTAATCCCAGTACTTAGGGAGGCCAAGGCGGGCAGATCACCTGAGATCAGGAGTTTGAGACCAGCCTGGCCAACATGGTGAAACCCCGTCTCTACTAAAAATACAAAAATTAGCCAGGTGTGGTGGCACATGCCTGTAATCCCAGCTACTCAGAGGGCTGAGGCAGGAGAATTGCTTGAGCCTCGGAGACAGAGGTTGTAGTGAGCCAAGATCGTGCCACTGCACTCCAGCCTGGTTGACAGAGCGAGACTGTCTCAAAAAAAAAAAAAAAAAAAAAAAGCCAATTCCACAGGGTTGATGGGCTGACCAAGATGATGGAGCAAAAGCACAACATGTGATGTGTGGTGACTGCTCTACAAATGCTAGCTTCCTCCTGCCCTTTTTGGTTTTTGTTTTGTTTTGTTGTTTTTGAGACAGGGACTTGTTCTGCCACCCAGGCTGGAGGGCAGTGGTGCCATCATGGCTCACTGCAGCCTCCAACTCCTGGACTCAAGGATCCTCCTACCTCAGACTCCTAAGTAGCTGGGACCACACGTGCATGCCACTATACCCAGCTAATTGGGGTTTTTGTTTGTTTTGTTTTTGTTTTTGTTTTCGTTTTTGTTTTGTTTTGTAGAGACAGAGGCCTCACTATGTTGCTCAAGCTAGTTTTGAACTCCTGGCCTCAAGCAATCCTCCCACCTTGGCCTCCCAAACTCCTCCTGCCCTTTAAAAAAAGATAGGCGGAGTACAGTGGCTCACACCTGTCATCCCAGCACTTTGGGAGGCCAAGGCAGGTGGATCACTCGAGCCCAGGAGTTCAAGACCAGCCTGGCCAACATGGCAAAACCCCATCTCTACTAAAAATACAAAAATTAGCCAGGTGTGCATGGGCGTGGTGGCACATGCCTGTACGGGAGGCTGAGGTGAGAGGATTGCTTGAGCCCGGGAGGTCAAGGCTGCAGTGAACCATGATTATACCACTGCTCTCCAGCCTGGGTGACAGAGTGAGACTCTGTCTCAAATTAATTAATTAATTAGAGCAAATCTGAAATAATGGAATTGTGAAGTCTTAGAGATAGATGAAATCTTAGAAGAAATCCCTCAGCAATAGCCCAGAAAATGGCTTCACTGCTCACTCTCCTTCACCACATTCAGAGATGAATGCCTCAGTGCCTCTGAGGGGCTGACAGCTGGAAGGAAGCTCTGAAGAAAAGCTGTAGAGGAGATGGGATTATTCAGCATAAAGGACACAAAGGTGACTAGTGGTCTGTGAAGCAGACACACTGATAGTGTCCACTGAGGACTAAACGCAAGTAAACCTGACAATGAGGCACCACCCTCTTGGGGAAGGGACTTACAAACGCATGAAGTCACTGCTTATCATACCAGGCTTCTGAGGAAATGTCATTGCATTTCCCTTCTGGAGGAGATTCTGAAAAATGCTGAGGTTAGATATAGGTAGGGTGACTGTATCCAGGTTTCGGGGGCACATCCTACTTACTCCTCTTGTCCTGGCATAGTTCCTAAGTCCCCTTTCACTCTCGAAATATCCTGGTGTGGATGATAAATTATATGCCCTTTTAACTGTGAACAAAGGCAGGACTCCAAACAGCTCCTTCCAGGCCTGGATGTCAGCAACTCTGCTGGAATTTCTGGATCCCCAGGGACTTCAAAAGATAGCATGTCAGTTTATCCCCTTAAAATCACCAAATCAAATCAAAAATGACAATAGGCTAAAATTAAAGTCCCAGCCAACCACCCCAAGTCAAGCTTCAGGACTGTGCCTGCTGAATTGCGACACCTAGTGGCGAAAGTGCACGCTGCCGGAGCGGGGTTCCGCCAACACTTCACATTCGGCCATAGGTTTCAAGTGACTTGCAAAGCAGCTGACAGCTAACATGTACTAAGTGTTTATGTGCCAGGCACAGTTCTAAGTACTTTACATGTTCTAACCCACTGATCCTCACAACAACACCATGAGGTAGGTAGTAGCATCACCATCCCAACATTTTTACAGATGAGGAAACTGAGGCTGAGACAGGTTAAGTAATTTCTCCAAGGTCATTTCACCAGCAAATGACTAAGCTAGGATATAACCCCAGGTTGTCTGGCTGCAGGGCCTGCACAGTTAACTACTGCTCCATCCAGACTGTAATGCACAAAGGTACTTCGGAGGAATCTTCCACCTGAAGAGACTTCCACCACCCCTCTGACATGGAGATGACCTGAGGGTAGAGTGAGAGGTAGAATGTATGAAGAGTTCCACTCTCGGCCAGGCGCAGTGGCTTACGCCTATAATCCCAGCACTTCGGGAGGCTGAGGTGGGTGAATCCCCTGAGGTTAGGAGTTTGAAACCAGCCTGGCCAACATGGTGAAACCCCGTCTCCACTAAAAATACAAAAATTAGCTGGGCCTGTAATCCCAGCTACTCGGGAGGCTGAGACAGGAGAATCACTTGAACCTGGGAGGCGGAGGTTGCAGTGAGCCAAGATCGTGCCACTGCACTCCAGCCTGGGCAACAGGACGAGACTTCGTCTAAAAAAAAAGAGTTCCACTCTCATGTCTACCAGTACAGAATAGTAGTTTCCACATCTATAAAAATCGCCTGGGCCTGGCGTGGTGGCTCACGCCTGTAATCCCAGCACTTTGGAAGGCCGAGGCGGGTGGCTCACCTGAGGTCAGGAGTTCCAGATTAGCCTGGCCAACGTGGTGAAACCCCGTCTCTACTAAAAATACAAAAATTAGCTGGGCGTGGTGGCGGGCGCCTGTAATCCCAGCTACTTGGGAGGCTGAGGCAGGAGAATCGCTTGAACCCGGGAGGGGGGGGTTGCAGTGAGCCAAGATCATGCCACTGCACTCCAGCCTGGGCGACAGAGCGAGACTCTGTCAAAAAAAAAAAAAAAAAAAAAAAGTCGCCTGGGCACGATGGCTCACACCTGTAATCTCAGCACTTTAGGAGGCCGAGGTGGGCAGATCACCTGAGGTCAGGAGTTTGAGACTAGCCTGACCAACATGGTGAAACCGTGTCTCTGCTAAAAATACAAAAAAAAGTTAGCCAGGCGTAGTGGCGAACGCCTGTAATCCCAGCTACTCGGAGGCTGAGGCAGGAGACTTACTTGAACCTGGGAGGCGGAGGTTGCAGTGAGCAGAGATCGCACCACTGCACTCCAGCCTGGGCAACAGAGCAAGACTCCGTCTCACAAAAAAAAAAAAAATAAAGAAAAAATAAATGCTTTCCCAGGCGACCAGGGAAGATGGCGGAGGTGCAGGTCCTGGTGCTCGATGGTCGAGGCCGTCTCCTGGGCCGCCTGGCGGCCATCGTGGCAAAGCAGGTACTGCTGGGCCAGAAGGTGGTGGTCGTACGCTGCGAGGGCATCAACATTTCTGGCAATTTCTACAGAAACATGTTGCATGTTAAAGCACCTGGCCTTCCTCCACAAGCGGATGAACACCAATCTTCCTGAGGCCCCTACCACTTCCGGGCCCCCAGCGCATCTTCCGGCGGGCGGTGCGAGGCATGCTGCCCCACAGGACCAAGCGAGGCCAGGCCGCCCTGGACCGCCTCAAGGTGTTTGACGGCATCCCACCGCCCTACGACGAGAAAAACCGGATGGTGGTTCCTGCTGCCCTCAAGATCGTGCGTCTGAAGCCTACAAGAAAGTTTGCCTATCTGGGGCGCCTGGCTCACGAGGTTGGCTGGAAGTACCAGGCAGTGACAGCCACCCTGGAGGAGAAGAGGAAGGAGAAGGCCAAGATCCACTACCGGAAGAAGAAACAGCTCATGAGGCTACGGAAACAGGCCGAAAAGAACGTGGAGAAGAAAACTGACAAATACACAGAGGTCCTCAAGACCCACAGACCCTGGTCTGAGCCCAATAAAGACTGTTCATTCCTCATGCTTGGCGTGGCCTGCCCTTCCTCCATCATCACCCTGGAATGTGCGGGACCCGGGGGCAGCAGCAGTCCGGGTGCCGCAGGCAGCCTGGGACATAGGAAGCTGGGAGCAAGGAAAGGGTCTTAGTCACTGCCTTCTGAGGTTACTTGAAAGCACTTGGAGAATTATGCAGGTCTAATTTATCTATGACCAATAGGAAGAGCAACCAGTTACTATTAGCAAAAGGGAGCCGGAAGACTAATTAGAGGGGCCCTACCTTGTGAGTGGAGCGTCTGTTTAACTTTCCACCTGGTCATACAACTCTGCAGCTGTTAGAATGCGCAAGCGCTTTGGGACAGCATGAGCTTGCTGTTGTACAAAGGGTATTTATAGAAGCATAGACTGGGAAGATGTGCCACCAAGGGGCTGCAGGCATTGCCCGTGCTCCTTAGCTGTATTTTGTAATCAGAATCAAATAAATTACTTTTAAAGAAAAAATAAAAATCAGGGCATTGCCTGGGCACAGTGGCTCACACCTGTAATCCCAGCATTTTGGGAGGCCCAGGCGGGAGATCACTTGAGCTCAGGAGTTTGAGACCAGCCTGGGCAACATAGTGAGCCCTTGTTTCCACTTTTTGTAGCTTTTTTTTTTTTTTAAGAAAAAGAGAAAAAATAATAATTTTTTAAAAAAACAGGGCAAGAAACTAGACAAGGGGAAAACTTATAAACCATCAGTTAAATGCCCACTGGAGCTGCTGTTTTAAAGAAGCACATGCCAGAGTGAGGAAACAGTTCCTTCCCTACTTCACCTCCTTGACCACATTCGCTCGTGCAATTTGTAGGGTGGTTACTTGTCACGGACACCTACCAGGCACCAAGAGGACCTCAAACGCTGGAGCTCCCACAGTCGTCAAGGTGAGGCAGGGAAGAGTGACCAAAGACTGTTCTTCTGCTTCCATCCCAAATGCCCTCTTCTGGCGGGTGCACATCATCCCAAGGGCCCCTCCTTTCTTCACCTTCTTTCTCCTCCAAGGCTCAAAGTGAGGCAGGTGGCAGGATTGAGAGGACCACAGGGGTCTTGTGTAACTCTTTGTTATACAGGGCTGCCGTGTGATTGTTGAGACATGCTTATTCTTTTTTTTTTTTTTTTAAAGTATTTGTTTATCTGAAAGTCAAATTTAACTGAATATTCTGTGTTTTTAACTGCTAAATCTGGCAACTCTACTTTGTTACTGATTGTTGCTAAGACTATTGGAAAACATAGATTAGAAGAGGCCAGCAAACTTTGTCTGTAAAGAGCCGGATAGTAAATATTTTCAGTTTTGTAGGGTATACAGTCTCTGTCCCAACTACTCAGCTCTGCCATTGAAGCAGGAGAGCGGTCATAAAAAATACATAAATAAATGAGCATGACTGTGTTCCAATAAAACTGTATTTACAAAAACAGGCATCAGGGACCATACCAGACTGTGTGTTTTTCAAATTGGGGCCTTCAGACTCCTGGCTATCCTCAGATGTCTTGTGGGGGTGAGAGTGGGCTGGATCCAAGTTCCCAAGAGTAAAAAACAGAAAGATTGATCAGAAGCATTGAGCGTAATGAGTGCCGGTAATTCTGTGTGTGTGTGTGTGTGTGTGTGTGTGTGTGTGTGTGTGTGACCTGAGATGGGTCACTGCCTACAGAAAGCATGCACTTCTGGAGTAGGAGGGTGTCTGGAGCCACCTAGGTTTTACAAGGTCGTGGTCTGAAGAAGAGCAGATTCTATGTCTGGGATTGCTGATGGTCAGCATGTACTCTGTAAAGACAGAAATGCACAGACAACATTGTAAAATCAGACAGTAAATACAGAGGCCAAGAAAAGCAGAATGCCCCTGCAAAAGGTCTTCAGGTATAGCTAAAGCTGTTGGCATTTGACAACCTGATGTACAGTATTCAGAAACACATGGGAACTATCTGCAAGTGCTTCTGTGTGTGCGTGTGCATGCACACACGTGCTCACACGTGGACATGTACACCATCTATCTGAACAGGTGGGTAACAACTGAGGAATTTGCATGGTTGGTTGGAATCAATAAATGTAATAGTAATAGCCATATCAGCTATATTTGTATCAGCTTTCTTACTGAACTTACAATATTCCTATGTGTTTATCAAGGGCAATTCCATGGTTTAAAATCACTTTAAATTCTGCCCTACAGACCAAAACCACCTATAAAAGGTCTGACCTATTAAAAGCATTGAACCCAAACACAAACTTCCCAGCGCACAGAAAATGTTAATATGTCTGCAGCAGAAGTTGTGGGGATCACAGTGTGAGCTAAAGACAAAGAATTAGATAAGCCTCAGCCTATGGCAGGCCAGGTAAAAAATGTTGGCATGTATATAAGTAAGTCATCAGTGAAGTGTTTTAAATAAGAGAGTGACGTGATTAGATTTGCACTTTGAGGGCCAGGCGCGGTGGCTCACGCCTGTAATCCCAGCACTTTGGGAGGCCGAGGTGGGCGTATCACAAAGTCAGGAGATAGAGACCATCCTGGCTAAAGTGGTGAAACCCCATCTCTACTAAAAATACAAAAAATTAGCCAGGCGTGGTGGCGGGTGCCTGTAGTCCCAGCTACTCGGGAGGCTGAGGCAGGAGAATGGCGTGAACCTGGGAGGCAGAGCTTGCAGTGAGCCAAGATTGTGCCACTGCACTCCAGCTTGGGCGACAGAGCGAGACTCTGTCTCAAAAAAAAAAAAAAAACAAAACAAAACAAAAAAAAAAACGTGAAATTTACATCAGCAATGAACATAAGGAATAAGAGAAAGGAAGGTGTAAACAAAGACACATTGGCCAGGTGCAATGGTTCATATCTGTAATCCTAGCACTTTGGGAACCCGAAATGGGAGGATGGCTTGAGGCCAGAAGTTTGAGGCCAGAAGTTTGAGACCAGCTTAGGCAACATAACAAAACCCCCATCTCTACAAAAAATACAAAAATTAGCCATTCATGGTGGTGTGTACCTGTGGTCCCAGCTACTTGGGAGATGGAGATGGGAGGATCACTGGAGCCTAGGAGTTCAAGGCTGTAGTGAGCTGTGATCATGCCACTGCACTCCAGCCTTTGCAACAGAGCAAAACCGTGTTTTTTAAAAAAAAGGACTCATTATATTCTGGCCAGTCTAAGAGGATGGTTGGTGGAGTAAATGACTGAGATAAGAAACAGTGGAAGAGGACTAGATGTAAAGGGAAAGATGCTGAATTCAAGGAAGATTAGAGCTAATAAGTGTCCATCAGATTTAGTTAAGTTGAAGGTCACTGGGGAACTTGGCAAAAGCCATTTGTTTGTTATGATGAGGCAGAGACCTGTGTTGGAGGGGCTGAGAAGGGAGTAGGGACTGAGGAATAAAGATGGTAAAATGATTCTTTCAAGAAAATTGGCTGTGGATGGGAAGACACATAGGGCAGATTGCTGAAGGAGATTGGAAATCAAGGGAGGGTTGGGGAGTTTTATGGGAGAATTGAGCCCACTTAAAACTCATGGGCAGAGTCCTATTTCTGATATGGAGAAATCAGTGCCTAGCTGACCAATCCCCCACAGATAAAATCTATACATTCTGGACAAAATATATAAACAAACAGAAAACCTACCTACCTAAGGGCTCTGGAGAGTAAACCCAAGCAGGTAGGTTTTGGAGGGGAATCAATATGTTCAGGAAGCACCTGGCATGAAATGGGTCCACGATTTTGTGGATTTTCCTTGTGTTGGCCACGGTCATAGCATAGGATGGCTATGCCAACGAAAAGAGTCACACTCTGTAAAATATTTGAAGAGGTTTATTCTGAGCCAAATATGAGTGACCAAGACCCAAGGTACAGTCTCAAGAGGTCCTAAGAACACATGCCCAAGGTGGCTGGGTTACAGTTTGGTTTCACACCTTTCAGGGAGGCATAATGTTACCGGTGGAAGGTATCCCAGTTACCAGCAGCGAATCCGTACGGGTCTGCAGCAATCTCAGTTCTTGCTTCCTCAGAAGAAACAATTCGACTGAGGGGCATAAGGCAGAAAAAGAGACTGAGGCAAGTTTCAGAGCAGGAGTGGAAGTTTATTTAGAAGGCTTTAGAACAGGAAAGAAAGGAAAGGAGAGTGCACTTGGAAGAGACCCAAGCAGGCACCAAGGTCAAGTGCAGTGTTTAACCTTGATCCTAGGACTTTATAGGCTGGCCCCATCCCAAGATTCTTCCCTTAGGGTGGGCTGCCCTTACGTGTGCTGTCCCCCTTACCCTTGGGAAGTGAGCACACACAGTGTGTTTAGGAAGTTGTACGCTCACCCCTCCGAGGCTTTCTTTGATTTTCCAGTGGACTGCCCCCGGAAAGTCATACTCTGCCATTTTGTCTGTTGATGCACCTGCCCAGGAAGCTGCTTCTCCCTGGCGCCTGCATTCAGTTAACACTTTAGTGCAACAGGTGTGGACCATCAGGAAATGGCCTCTCCCTGGTGCCAGCTGCCATTTATCACTCTTAGAGAGGCAATGTGATCATTGCCAAGTCATCATCTGACATTCCTAGTGGGTGGGGGAGCCCCCTCCTTCCTCACTCATGCCTAACTACCCATAACAATAAGACATCAGTCCGGCTGGGCACAGTGGCTCACGCCTGTAATCCCAGCACTTTGGGAGGCCGAGGCGGGTGGATCATGAGGTCAGGAGATCGAGACCATCCTGGCTAACACGGTGAAACCCCATCTCTACTAAAAATACAAAAAAATTAGCTGGGCATGGTGGCACACACCTGTAGTCCCAGCTACTCAGGAGGCTGAAGCAGGAGAATCACTTGAACCCAGGAGGCAGAGATCGCCGTGAGCCAAGATCACACCACTGTACTCCAGCCTGGGCAACAGAGCGAGACTCTGTCTCAAAAAAAAAAAAAAAAAAAAAAAACAATAAGACATCAGTCAATACATGTGAAGTACACATTGGTTTGGTCTGGAAAGGTGGGACAACTTGAAGACAGGGAGGGGAGCTTACAGGTCATAGGTGGATTCAAAGGATTCAAAGATTTTCTGATTGGCAATTGATTGAGTTATTATCTAAAGAACTGGAATCAATAGAAGGGAGTGTCTGGCTTAAGGGGTTGTGAGGATGAAGGTTCTTTTTTTTTTTTTTTCCAGACAGGGTCTCACTCTGTCACTCAGGCTGGAGTGCAGTGGTGCAATCATGGCTCACTGCAGCCTCAACCTCCCAGGCTCAGGTGATCCTCCCACCTCAGCCTCCCGGGCAGCTGGGGCTACAGATACGCACCACCACACCCAACTAATTTTTGGGTTTTTTTTTGTAGAGACAGAGTATTGCCATGTTGCCCAGGCTGGTCTCAAACTCCTAGGCTCAAGCAATCCACTCGCCTTGGCCTCCCAAAGTGCTGGGATTACAGACATGAGCCACTGTGCCTGGCTTTTTTTTTTTTTTTTTTTTCCTGAGACAGAATCTTGTTCTGTCACCCACTCTGGAATGCGGTCATATGATCTTCTCTCACTACAACTTCTGCCTCCTGGGCTCAAGCAATCCTCTCACCTCAGCCTCCCAAGTAGCTAGGACTACAGTCATGTGCCACCACACCCTGCTAATTTTGGGGTTTTTTGTAGAGATGGGGTTTCACCATATTGTTCAGGCTGGCAAGTTTCTTATTGCATCAGAGAGAATAGATGGGAAATGTCTCTTATCAGATCTAAAAAGGCACCAAACTTGGAGTTAATTCTCTCCTGGGTCAGGAAAAGACCTGGAAAAAAAGGGGAATTCTCTATAGAAGGTAGATTTCCTCCACAAGAGACAGCTTTGCAGGACCATTTTTAAATATGTCAAAGAAATACGTTTTGGAGGAAAATACTATAATTTATTTCAGAGACTGCTATGTCATGTGATGCTATACTAGAGTCAGATTGGAATTTGGTGTCTTATTGCACAGAGTCTTTTTGTCAGTCTTAAGATCTCTGTTTTGATGTTGATGCTGGTCAGTTGTGCCTGAATCCCAAAGGCAGGAGGGTATAATGAGACATGTCCTAACACCTATTCTTATCACTGCCCAAACTAGTTTTTCAAGTTTACTTTGGAATGCCCTCAGCTGAGGTGGCAGGGGGCCTTCAGTTGGTTGTGGGGGCTTAGAATTTTATTTTTGGTTTACAGCTAAAATTCCAATAGAAGCCCGCTGGCTTTCCAGTGAGAGGAACCCGAGAGTGGAGCCCAGAGTAATCAAAGTTATTGAAGAGTGAGGGGTGAGTCTTGGAAAGGGGAAAGCCAGAGAAGAGAAACCCAGAATTCTGTATATAAACTCTGCCTAAGTCTCTGATTCCTGCTTAACCTCACATGCACAGGGTAACCTGCAGGCAGCCTAGCTAAAGATAAAAAAACTAAACCGAGGCCGGGTGCAGTGGCTCACACCTGTAATGCCAGCACTTTGGGAGGCCAAGGCAGGAGGATCACCTGAGGTTGGAAGTTCAAGACCAGCCTGACCAACATGGAGAAACCCCGTCTCTATTAAAAATACAAAATTAGCCAGGCATGGTGGCACATGCCTCTAATCCCAGCTACTTAGGAGGCTGAGGCATAAGAATCGCTTGAACCTAGGAGGCAGAGGTTGCAGTGAGCCAAGATCTCACCATTGCACTCCAGCCTGGGCAACAAGAGCAAAACTCCATCTCAAAAACAAACAAACAAACAAACTAACTAACTAACTAACTAACTAAACTGAGACCCGAGCTCCTGCCCACTGAGGATAAAACCAAGTTTGCAACTGGTTTTATTGCAAACTTGGTTTGCAATAAATTGCCTGCTAAAGAAAAAAGATTAGTGAATTGCCTGCTAAAGGAAAAAGATTAGCCTTTTTCTGAGGAATTAAACAGAATCTAGAGTCTCCTCAACATAACCTTCAAAATACTCAGGATATGATCCAAAATTACTAAGCATACAAAGAACCAGGAAAACATGACCCATTCTCAAGGGAAAAACAAACAACAGAAGCCAATCTCAAGGTAACTTGGATGTTGGAATTATCAGACAAGGATATTAAGGCAACTACTATCATTATGCTGAAGAATATAAAGAAAAACACACACATAATGAATGAACAGATAGGAAGCCACAGCCAAAAAATACAAAATATTAAAAAGAACAAAATGGAAATTTTAGAACAAAAATATGTAGAATAAAAAATTCACTGGCTGTGTTCAGTGCAGTGTAATCCCAGTTACTCAGGAAGCTGAGGTGGGGGGATCACATGAGCCTACAAGTTTGAGACCAGCCTGGGCAACATAGCAAGACCCCACCTCAAAACAAAAACAAAGAATTAACTGGATGTGCTTAATGACCATTCCACCATCTCAGTGGAAAGAGCAAATGAACTTGAAGGGAGATCAATGGAACACTGGAAAGAAAAAGAGACAACAGAGCCTCAGAGACCTGTGGAACAATATGAAAATGTCTAATGTATGGATAATTGGAATTTCAGAAGGAGAAGGAAAAAGAAAGGAGATAAAAAATATACACTTAGAAGCTTTTGGGGAGGTCCACAAATGGGTTCATAGAATTCACAGTGTAAGGGTAGGGATTTGGCTAAGGCAGAAAATATGACAGCACTTGCATCGCAACAGGAGGTATAACCACTCAACAGGTTTATTTTGCCCACTGCCCAGATAGAACAAATTTATCAAGACAGGGGAATTGCAATAGAGAATTTTTTTTTTTTTTTTTTTAGATGGAGTCTCGCTCTGTCACCTAGGCTGGAGTGCAGTGGTGCAGTCTTGGCTCACTGCAGCCTCTGCCTCCCGGGTTAAAGCGATTCTCCTGCCTCAGCCTCCCAAGTAGCTGGAATTACAGGCACGTGCCACCACACCCGGCTAATTTTTGTACTTTTAGTAGAGACAAGGTTTCACCATGTTGGCCAGGCTGGTCTTGAACTCCTGACCTCAGGTGATCCACCTGCCTCAGCCTCCCAAAGTGCTGGGATTACCATGCCTGGCCTTGAAAGAATTTAATTCATACAGAGCTGTCTTAACAGGAGACCAGAGTTTTATTACTCAGTCAGCCTCCCTGAAAATTCAGAGACAAGGGTTTCTCAAGGATGGTTTGGTGGGTAGGGGGACAGAGTTTTATTACTCAAATCAGCCTCCCTGAAAATTGAGAGACAAGGGTTTCTCAAGGAATGTTTGCTGGGTAGGGGGACAGGGATTGGGGAGTGCTGATTGGTTGGGTCAGAGATGAAATCATAAGAAGTCAAAGCTGTTCTCTTGTGCTGAGTTGGTTCCTTGGGGGGAGCGGTGGGGACAGGACTGGTTGGCAAGTCCAGGCGGAGCCACTGATCATCAGAAATGCAAAAACCAGAAAAGACATCTCAAAAGGCCAGATTCTACAATAGTGATGTTATTTACAGGAGTAATTGGGGAAATTCCACATCTTGTGACATCTGCAATAATGACTAGGAAGCGTTTCACTATGCCCACACCTTAGTAGAATTCAGACCCCTCTCATCCTCCTAATGCAATGGCCTTTCATTAGCGTTACAAGGGCAATTTAGTTTGGGGGCTATTATCATTTAAATTATGAACTAAATTTCTCACAAAGTTAGCTTGGCCCATGCCCAGGAATGAGCAAAGACAGCCAGCCTGTGAGGCCAGCAGCAAGATGGAGTCAGCCATGCCAGATTTCTCTGCAGTCATAATATGGCAAAGGCTATTTCAGAGGGAAAAGAAGTATAGGATGAGAGCAAATACAGGTGGATTTATAGGTTCGAGATGGGAATTTTTATTTGGTGGCTTCTATTTCCCTGTAAAAGTGAAAGAAAGAAAGAGAAAGGAAGAGACAAAGCCGGGTGCATTGGTTCACACCTATAATCCCAGCACTTTGGGAGGCTGAAGAGGGAGGATTGCTTGAGCCCAGGAGTTTGAGACCAGCCTGGTCAATATAGTGAGAGCTTGTCTCTACACAAAATTTTAAAATTTGCTGTGTGTGGTGGTGCTTGCCTGTGGTCCTAGCTATCTGGGAGGCCAAGATGTAAGGAACACTTGAGTCTGGGAGGCAGAGGTTGCAGTGAGCTGAGATCACACCACTGCACTCCAGGCTAGGCCACAGAGCAAGACCTTGTCTCTAAGTAAAAAAAGAAAGAGACAAGGTCATCTGCAAGTGGAGATTTGAAGGAAGGGCCAGGGGCTTGGGGAGATCGACAGGGATTTGAAATAATCGCTGTGGGAAAGTAAGTTAATCAGACACTTATTGGGGTTCCCCAGGTGTAGTGAGGGTACCTCTGGATGTAGTAATCATGAATTTATGTAGAACCAATATGCCCTGTTGTGTGACTTTCCCAGAGGCTGCCTGAGAGCAGGCACAGTAATAGGTAGTTGGGTCCATACACAGTTGGGATTTTGCCAGATAGGATAAAAAAATGACAAAGGATCAAGATTAGGGCTTGACCAACATTGTTAGAGACATGGACTCTAAGCATGATAAAGGAGGAAGGAAGGGAGAGAGACAGCTGATGGTATGGGGATAAGTAGAGACAGCCACAGATCAGAGGTGCTGATGATGGTGAACAGGTGCAGTGGGGGTACCCGCACAGGCCAGCCATGGGGAAAGGAGCAGCAGTCAGAGAAGAGGAGAGTGAATAATCAGTGATTTGGAAGTGGAAAGTCTCAACTTCCAATAGTGCCAAAGCCCAAACTGTGACTGTGGAAGTGGGTGGCTTAGTGACAGTAGAGGTGATCTTTAGGGAAGAGGGAGTCAAGAAGCTGAGAGCCCAGTTGGACTGTTGACAATTTCACCCAAACCAGGGGTGAATTGACCTAGGATGACAGCAGCACACAGGTGAGGAGGAAGTGGTGAGACTGATGCAGAGATCTTTGAAGAAGGAGGGACCTGGAGGTCGGTGGATGACAGAGGCTTTCAGGAAGGGAAGAGGGTGGCATAGCTGTATGGTTGAGGCTCAGAAAAAGCCTAAGGGAAATGGAAAGCAAAGAAGACAATGACCTTACTGCCCAGCTTTTAAGCTGTGGCACGGAGAAAATGACAACCACCACTGTAGGAGGGCTACGGAAGACACAGTGTGTGCTGGGGTATGACTTTATTTATCTATGGCTGCAGAACAAATTACTACAGATTCAGAGGCTTAAAACAACACAAACTTAGTATCTCACAGGGTCTGTGAGTCAGTCTCAGCATGGCTTAGCTGGGCTGTCTGCTCAGGATCGCAGGAGACTATAATCAGGGTGTTGGCCACAGTGCCATCTGGAAGCTCCACTAGAAGAATCTGCTTCCAGCTCACTCGGGATGCAGCAGAATTCGTTTCCTGATTCCTCACTGGCTGTCTGCTGGAAGCTGCCCTCAGTTCTTAGCCACGTGAGCCTTTCCAATGTGCTGCTCATTTCACTGAGCCAGCAAAAAGTCTCCAGAACAAGTCTGTTAGCAAGACAGTCTCATAATATCACTCCATCACAGTGTGACATCCAACCCCGCTGCATATTCTGTTCATTAGAAGCAAGTGACAGGTGCACATGTACTCAAGGAGAGGGCATTACACAGAGGTGTGAGCACCAGGAGCCAGGGATCATGGTGGCCTCTTAGGGTGTGTCCTCTTCAGAAGGGGCGAGGATATAGGACGTTTGCTGGTTACGTCAGGGCAGCAGGGTGGAGGAAGTGGGATGTGGGGAAGGTAGGAGCTGGGTCAGGACAAGAAAGGCTGAGCACTTGAGATGAGGGTGTGCTGGGTGACAAGGAGAGGGGCTTGGACTTTGGGGACAAGCTGATGGAGATAGAGTTATCTGCTTTTCTCCATTGCATGCACTGTGAAAAAGAAATCTGCTTATTTATAAAAACCCATGTGTGGCTGAGCGTGGTGGCTCATGTCTGTAATCCCAGCACTTTGGGAGGCCGAGACAGATGGATCACCTGAGGTCAGGATTTCGAGACCAGCCTGGCCAACATGGTGAAACCCCATCTCTACTAAAAATACAAAAAAATTAGCCAGCCATGGTGGCAGGAGCCTGTAATCCCAGCTATTCGGGAGGCTGAGGCAGGAGAATTGCTTGAACCTGGGAGGCGAAGGTTGTGGTGAGCCGAGATCGTGCCATTGCACTCCAGCCTGGGTGACAGAGCAAGACTGTCTCAAAAAAAAAAAGAAAAAAAAATGTGAAAAAGGTTAACTTTGTTACATGCATGTTAATTATATTTCCTCCGGAAGCTCTCTGAAGAGCACGTCGCAGAGACCGTCTGAGAGGAGCCCTGAAGACAACAGGGAGAAACAATGAGAAAATGACATCCCCGATCTCCAGTACCAAACGCAGGGAAGAGTCAGAAGGCACGATTGCTCCTGGACAGCAGGAACCCACGCCGATGGTTTGAAATTGAAATCAAAGTCTCATGAATTCAATAGAGTTGGGTGAAATGAAATTGTGTGACTGTCAATAAATGACCAGAGGATGATGGTTGATAAGACACACAAGGAGTATAAAAGTGAAGATGGCACATTTGAAGCCCTTGCCAGGGTGTCTGGGATCTAAGTAGGTATACATCCATTTATGACATTAAAAAGTTTGTTAATGTTTTAATTGGAATACACATATGGGCGGAAGGAGGTAGAAAAAAATATATATATGTAGTTGTTTTTATAAAAGAAGAATAAGCTGGAAGTTTAAAAGGGGAGAAACAAATGAAAACCTTTTATAACAGGGTGTATTTTTTTAAAGGACTTAGAGTTGGAGTTGATTGGACACATCAGCACAAACTCATTTCCCAGCTCCCACTGGAGTGCACTAGAAGTAGACGCCTGCCTTTAGTTCTCACACGGATAATGTGATTCGCACCATGAGCGCCCAGACGTAACATTCAACTGATAACATTTGCCACTCAAAGAAACAGGGCTCCTTGGGGAATAGCTGATTCCATACCTTGGTGCAAGAAAAATCAGAGTCGGCCTGAGCAGACTTTGCTAGAAGTATGTAAGTTAAAAAACAAAAATGTTTGAGGTAGTATTAAAAGGAAAAAGGACGCAGCATACAAAGGCAAAGCTGGGCCGGGTGCGGTGGCTCACACCTGTAATCCCAGCACTTTTGGGAGGCCGAGGCGGGCGGATCACGAGGTCAGGAGATCGAGACCATCCTGGATAACACGGTGAAACCCCATCTCTACTAAAAGTACAAAAAAATTAGCCGGGCGTGGTGGCGGGCGCCTGTAGTCCCAGCTACTCGGGAGGCTGAGGCAGGAGAATGGCGTGAACCCGGGAGGCAGAGCTTGCAGTGAGCCGAGATGGCGCCACTGCACTCCAGCCTGGGCGACAGTGCAAGACTCCGTCTCAAAAAAAAAAAAAGAAAGAAAAAAAAGTCAAAGCCAGCCAGGCACGGTGGCTCATGCCTGTGATCCCCACTCTTTGAGAGGCTGAGGCAGGAGAGTCACTGGAGGCCAGGAATTCAAGACCAGCCTGGACAACATAACGAGACCCCATATCTACAAAAAATAAAAAAATTAGCTGGGTGTGGTGGCGCGTACCTGTAGTCCCAGCTACTTGGGAAGCCGAAGTGGAAGGATCCCTTGAGCCCAGGTGTTCAAGGCTGCAGTGACATTGTCTCTAAAAAGAAAAGAAAAGAAAGGAAAAAAAGGCAAAACTGTGATCATCTGATTATCAAAAAGAAAACAAAAGTGTAGTGAAAAGCCTGAGTCCATAATGGTACTGGATATGGGTTATACTAAAAGAAGTATATGTGAGCTCCTGAAAATGTCAACTGGTTTTTGGTTGTTGTTGTTTTGCCAAAGCCAATTGTTCTGAAGTGTCCACTTTTCAAACACTGTGCATACCATAGCCAAGTTTTGATTCATAATTAAGCTATGAATTTCTTGTACTTTTTTTTTTTTTCTTTTGAGACAGAGTCTCGCTCTGTCGCCCAGGCTGGAGTGCAGTGGCGCAATCTCGGCTCACTGCAAGCTCCGCCTCCCGGGTTCACGCCATTCTCCTGCCTCAGCCTCCCGAGTAGCTGGGACTACAGGCGCCTGCCACCACGCCCGGATAATTTTTTGTATTTTTAGTAGAGACGGGGTTTCACCGTGTTAGCCAGGATGGTCTCGATCTCCTGACCTAGTGATCCGCCCGCCTTGGCCTCCCAAAGTGCTGGGATTACAGGCGTGAGCCACCGCACCCAGCCCGAATTTCTTGTACTTATGTATTTATATCAGGTAATGAGATTTAAAGGACACTCAGGGATGAAAGATGCACTGAGTTATTTAAAAACAAAAAACAAAACAAAACAAAACAGTGAGAGTTCTATGAATCTTGTTGATGCGGCAGGAAAAACTTGACCAAAGGAAGCCACCCACACTGATAATTGCCAGCCTGGGAGAAATGACTGTAGGAGGCACATCCAGGCCCCACTCCCAGACCCAGTGCCCAGGCTCCAAGCATCTCTCCATACTGGAACAGCACGGCAGCTCCAAATCTGGAACTCATACCCCGATCTGTAACCGTACCTCAGACCTACATCTTCAACTGAGCCATTTCAGCCCAACTGTGAGGCTAATTCTGCTTTCTTTCTTTGGATGGAGGCTTAAAAATAAATATAAAGAAGATGATGGACACGAACGTAGATTAATACTCTTGTAATACCTTTAAGGAGTAACTACTTTAATAGCTTTAGGTAATAACTACTGCAAACACTGGGATGATTTGGGTTTTATCTGCTTTTTAGTTGAGGTAAAATTCACATAATATAAAATTAACCACTAACAACTTTAAAGTATAGAATTTTAAAATCTGCTTTTTAAAGTGCTGGAAAAGTGTAAAAGCATGTGACATTAAACTTGTGATATTAGTTTAGTATTTAGGTAGATTAAGTTTGGTGGTTAAATGCTTAAATAAATCTAATTGGGTCTATAAATTGAGGCTATGTTTTGTGAATAGTGTTTAAATTATTAGTGCTACATGCTTAGTGTCTAAGATTTTGTTAGATTTGTATATCTGCCTTGTTAGATGTTTGAATATTAATATTAATATAGTTTAAACAGCCTAAGCTAATTTAATTAATCAAGCTTATAAGTAATATTTAATGTTTAGAGAATTTATAAGCTAATCAGGCATTAATCAAAGAACAAGTGATACAAATACTAGATTTATGAGCAAAGTAACATAAAAATACTAGATTTATGAGCAAAGTAATAAATCGTATGAGTTGAACTTAACAAAACTAGTCTTGAAAACGTACAACTTTGGGTGCAGTGGCTCATGCTTGTGGTCCCACCATTTTGGGAGGCCGAGGCAGGAGCATCACATGGGAACAGGAGTTGAAGGCTGTAATGACCATAATTATATCATTATGCTCCAGTTTGGGTGACAGAGCGAGACTCTGTCCCCCCAAAATAAAGTAAAACAAATAAAAATGAAAATAACAATAAAATGTACACCTTCAATAAACTGGAAACATAAGTAAAATACACAGATAACTTTGTTCCTCTCCATGCATAAAAGCTTCCCTCAGGCATTAAAAACTCAACTGACCGTGACTCAGTAGCTTATAAACTAACACAAAAGTATAGAAAGCGATTTATTTGTTGAAATTTTGACAGTTAAAAATATTACAAGTCAAATTAAAAGGAAGCACCTCTTTCAAATTAAATTTTCTTTCATTCATTTTTATTGGTGTTTTGTTTGTAAAGAGAAAAGTCACTAATTTTTACAAACAGTGATGAATATGCTGCTCAAATACATATCTTTCCATGGAAGGAAGTCTCTGTATCCCACTCATATCCCTACTCCATCTCCATGGGGGAGAGGAGTTATCATGGATTGACCATGGCCTTGGGGTGATCAATCTGTACTTGGTCAAAAAGTCTAGCTCTGTTGCTTCTCAAACTTCAGGAACCCCCTGCGGATTTTGATTGGGAAGGACTGGAGTGGGTGGGGTGAGGTTTGCACGTGCAGTGGGCTCCCAGATGATGCACTGCCACTCTTCCGGGGACCATGCTCTGAAGCCCAGAAAGTAGGTGCTGTTCACAAGTGAGCACCTGTGCATGTGGCTCCTTCCACGGTCCCAGTGAACACAGGCTGGAGCTGTTCCCTCAGCCAGGTCCGCCCTCTCTCTCTGTAGTGTTGTTTTGTTATAGACAAGGGGTCTTGTTATGTTGCCCAGGCTGGTCTCAAACCCCTGGACTCAAGCAATCCTCCTGCCTCAGCCTTCCAAAATGCTGGGATTACAGATGTCAGCCATTGCACCCAGCCTTCTCTAGCATTTTCTTTCACACAGCAGCGGTGACCTTGTGTCAGGAGGCTTTGGGGCACCTGCCCCCTCTCACTTCTGCATCTCACACTCCCTCTGTTGATCTAGTGTGTGTGTGGCCTTGCCTCTGTCACAGAGATCAGATCAAAGAGTAGTTTGGGTATGGCTGGGAGGGGGAGAAATAGAATAGGAGGCCTGACACAACTCTTCATTTGTTATGTGACTCCCCCCAGTAGAATATAAGCTCCTTAAGGGCAGGGACTTTGATTTTCTTCACTGCTGCATCCCCAGCAGACAGACACACCCTAGGTGCTTAGTACATGTTTATGGGATGAATGAGGCCTGTCTGGACTCTAGGCATTCCTAGAATTCCTACTGGAGGCCCTGGGAGGACACAAACCCAGAGGAGGGAGCAGGGCAGAGGGCTAACAGAAAATGGAGGCCACCAGGGGAATGCGATGAGTTGCCAAACCAGGAGAGCAAAAGCAAATATCAAAGCCAGGGACTCCAGCCAGGAATCCAAGCCCCAGCCAGATGAAGAGAAAGAGCAAGTGGGCCAATTATAAGCCGGGAGGGGCTCGAGGCCTTCCCAGGAGCAGGCATCTGAGGCGTGCTTTCATGTGTCTCCAGGGCCAGTGCTAGGGTGGGTCCCTCAAGATGAAAGGGGCACAGGGATGTGATGGACAGAATGGTGTTTCCTGGGGGCTCTTCCTTTTCCAGAACTAATGCTGGGAGACAGCATGTGGTCTAAGAAGTCACAGGCTGGCTTTGAGTCCCAGCTTCCACTCTCCGACTGTGTCAACTTGAGCGAGTTACGTACAAGTCACTCACCTTTGCTTGCTGTTAAGACGGTGCAAACCCTTAAACAGCTTAAAATCAGAAATCTGTGTGTCCCCGGCAACTTCAACATAATGTTGGCATACACCAGCCCCAAAGGGTCTGTGCAGGATTGGTGGGGATTTAGAGAAAGAAATTGGAAAGAAGTCAGCAAAGTAGTTACTGACAAGGAAAAGCAGAATAAGAGAATCATGCCAAACTTCAAAACTTCTCAGCTTGGCCTCTGAGGGAGGGAGGCTGCAAAGAGAAGCAGATCCCTTTGATTCTGAGAAAACATTGATATAGTCACAAGACACTCAGCAGACTCTTGGTCTGAACATCTGATTACTCCCTGATTACTTCTAAGATGGGATTGCTAGCGCGCCAGCTGGCAAGCACATTTCCCTCTCGTGGTGCTTGTCTAATGTTTACTTCCCTCTATTCTCCACAATCTCCTGCACCCCACCTCACCCCTATAGAAATATAAGTATTTTACTAGCCTGGGCAACATGGCAAAACTCTGTCTCTACAAAAAAAAAATACCGAAAAATTAGCTGGCCGTGGTGGCGCGTGCCTGTGGTCCCAGCTACTCTGGAGGTTGAGGTGGGAGGATTGCTTGAGCCTGGGAGGCAGAGGCTGCAGTGAGCCAAGATCGGGCCACTTCACTCCAGCCTGGGCAACAGAATGAGATCTTGTCTTAAAAAAAAGAAAAAAAAAAAAAAAAAAAAAAGAGAGAGAGAGGAAAGGCAGGAAGACAGGAAGGCAGGCAGGAAGGCAGGAAGGAAGGTAGGAAGGCAGGGAGGCAGGGAGGCAGGGAGGCAGGGAGGCAGGGAGGCAGGGAGGCAGGGAGGCAGGGAGGCAGGGAGGGAGGGTAATTGTTGCACCAAAAAGGGATTGCTTTCTCGCTTAATGCTGGTGCTCTCTGGGGCCTTCAGGGCCAGCTTCCAACTCTCCTACCTGGCCTTAGGCAAACCCTGCACATGCGTCACCTGCTGTCCACCTCTTTTCACGAGCACTGTGGAGGCGCCAGGACTTCCAAGTTGAAGTACAGTGCAAGATCTGCAACCTAGTAACCAAGTGGCGTTGAGTTAGTGATTTCTCTGAGCCTCTATTTCTTCATCTGTGAAGAGGATGTCTACAGTATCACAGTGTAGCTGTAAACGGCAAGAAAGACGTCGTATTTGAAAGCGCTTTGTAGGGGGCCAGGCGAAGTGGCTCACACCTGTTATCCCAGCACTTTGGGAGGCTGAGGTGGGCGGGCTGATCACGAGGTCAGGAGATCAAGACCATCCTGGCTAATACGGTGAAACCCCGTCTCTACTAAAAATACAAAAAATTCGCTGGGCGTGGTGGCGGGCGCCTGTAGTCCCAGCTACTCCGGAGGCTGACACAGGAGAATGGTGTGAACCCGGGAGGCGGAGCTTGCAGTGAGCCGAGATTGCACCACTGCACTCCAGCCTGGGCAACAGAGCGAGACTCCATCTCAAAAACAAAAAACAAACAAAAACAACAACAAAAAAGAAAGTGCTTTGTAAACTGAAAAGTGCTGTAGTCAGGGTGGCTGGGCACAGTGGTTCATGCCCATATCCCAGCACTTTGGGAAAACAAGGCAGGAGGATCACCTGAGTACAGGAGTTCGAGACCAGCCTGGGCAACATAGTGAGACCTCCATCTCTAAAAAATAAAATGAAATAAATTAGCTGGGTGCGATGGCATGCACCTGTAGTCCCAGCTACTCAGGAAGCTGAGGTAGTAGGATTGCTTAAGGCCAGGAATTCTAGGCTGCAGTGAGCTATGATCACACCACTGCACTCCAGCTCAGACAACCAAGCAAGATCTTGTCTCTGGAAAAAAAAAAAAAAAAAAAAAGAAGAAGAAGAAGAAGCTGGGCACAGTGGCTCAGGCCTGTAATCCCAGCACTTTAGGAGGCCAAGGCAGGAGGATTGCTTGAGCCCAGGAGTTTGAGACTGGCCTGGGTAACATAGTGAGACCCCTGTCTCTACAAAAAATTTTAAAATTAGCCAGGCGTGGTGGCGCATGCCTGCGTCCCCAGCTATTCAGAAGGCTGAGGTGGGAGGATCACTTGAGCCCAGGAGCTCAAGGCTGCAGTGAGCCATGATCACGGCACTGCACTCCAACCTGGGCAACAGAGTGAGGCCATCTCTAAAAAAGAAAAAAAAGTTTCCGGGAGTAGTGGTCAAATGCTACTGACAGAGAGTTAAGATGAGGGCAGAGAAATGCATTTGTCGTAGAGATCGCTGGTTTCCTCTGCTTCCTGAGTAATAGGATTCCTCCATATGGCATATGGTCACTCAGAATAAAAACCATATTTCCTAGGGGCTCCCGCAGCTAAGTGAGGCCAATGAAGGTAAGCAGAAATGCAATTTCCAGAAATTCCCAAAAGGGAGGGGCATGCTCTTCTTCACTCCTTTTTCTTTCTTTCTTTCTTTTTTTTTTCTGGAATCTTAAAATTTATTTTGCCATTTTCCATGGAATATAATAAGAACACCATAAAAATGTGTATCAGTACATTATAAAATTGTAAAGCTTATATTAATAAAGTAAAATCTTGAAAAGTAAACTATAGAAATAGCATAAAACAGCAGAGTTCGACATTTGAGCAACCCATTGTCTAAGAAAGCATTGTCTTAGTCCTTTTGTGCTGCTATAACAGATATCTGGGACTGGTTTATTTATAAAAAATAAAAATTTACTTCTCTCAGTTCTGAAGGCTGGGAAGTCCAAGATCAAGGTTCCAGCAAATTCTGTGTCTGATGAGGGTCCAATTTTGGTTTCCACAATGGTGGCTTGAAAGCTGCATCCTCCAGAGGGGAGGAACACTGTCCTCACTTGGCAGAAGGCAGAAGGGCAAAAGGGCCAACAGCCATGGGAAGCCTCTTTCATAAGGGCACTAATCCTGTTCATGAGGGGAGAAGTCCTTATGATATAATCACCTGTTAAAGGCCCCACCTCTTAATACTATCACATTGACAACACCTGAATTTTGCAGGGGACACATTAAAACCATAGCAGCACAGATCTTACTTTCTTTTTTTTTTTTTTTTTTAAACTGAGTTTCGCTCTTGTTGCCCAGGCTGGAGTGCAACGGCACAATCTCGGCTCACCGCAACCTCCGCCTCCCAGGTTCAAGCAATTCTCCTGCCTCAGCCTCCCGAGTAGCTGGGATTACAGGCATGCACCACCACGCCCAGCTGATTTTTTTTTTTTGTATTTTTAGTAGAGATGCGGTTTCCCCATGTTGAGGCTGGTCTCGAACTCCTGACCTCAGGTGATCCGCCCACCTCAGCCTCCCAAAGTGCTGGGATTACAGGCATGAGCCACCGCGCCCGGCCGCATAGATCTTACTTTCTTACTCGATTTCAGACATTGAGGTGTCAGCAACATACATAACTACCAGATATTACCAGAAAAAGATGATAACGGAAATTTTGTTAACAGATGTTAGGAGAAAAAAAAAAAAGCAGTCTCCCTACCACAAAATCTTGTCAGGGCCTTCAAAAGCTTCGCTCCTTTTTCTTTTCAGTTGAATGGAATGTTATGTAATGGTCTTGGATTTCCTGAAGCTCTTCTGGACCATGATATTACCTTAGGAATAGAAACTACCCATTGTAAAGCAACAAGGTAAAATGATCTTGGAGCTAGGTATGGTGGCTCACACCTGTAATCACAGCACTTTGGGAGGCCAAGGGGGCAGACTGCTTGAGTCCAAAATACTCCAACATGGTGAAACCCTGTCTCTGTGGAAAATACAAAAAATTTGCTGGGCATGGTGGCACACACCCAGAGTCCCAGCTACACAGGAAGCTGAGGTAGAAGGATCCCTTGAGCTTGAGAGGCACAGTTTGCAGTGAGCTGAGATCGTGCTACTGCACTCCAACCTGGGTAATAGAGTGAGACTGTCTGAAAAAAAAAAAAAAAGATATTGGGTCCTTGATACCATGGAGTACCTTAACAATTATGGACAGATTTCATGAGAGAGAAATACTTTTCTATCTTAAATCACTTATATCATGCCATTGCGCTTCCAGCCTGGGCGACGAAGCAAGACTCTGTCAAGGGAAGGGGAGAGGAGGGGAGGAGAGGGGAAGGGGGAGAGAGAGAGAGAAAGGGAGGGAGAGAAGGAGGGAAAGAAGAAAGAAAGAAAGAAGAAAGACAGACAGACAGACAGAAACAAAGAAAGGAAGGAAGGAGAGAGAGAGAGAAAGAGAAGGGAAAAGAGAAAAGAAGAAAGAAAGAAAAAGAAAGAAAGAAAGAGGAGGGAGGGAGAGAGGGAGGGATGGAGGGAGGAAGGAGGGAAGGAGGGAGGGAGACCAGAGTGTGGTGGCTGGAAGGAAGGAAGGAAGGAAGGAAGGAAGGAAGGAAGGAAGGAAGGAAAGAGAAAGAAAGAGCAAAGCCAAGCCAGAGTGCAGTGGCTCATGCCTGTAATCCCAACACTTTGGGAGGCTGAGACGGGTGGGTTGCTTGAGTCCAGGATTTCAAGACCAGCCTTGGCAACATGGTGAAAACCCATCTCTACAAAAAAATGCAAAAATTAGCCAGGTATGGTGGCAGATACCTGTAGTCCCAACTACTCTGGAGGATGAGGTGGAAGGATCACTTGAGCCGGGGAGGTGGAGCTTGCAGTGATCTGAGATCATGCCACTGTACTCCAACCTGTCTCAAAAAAATAATATTAATAAGAGAAAGAAATAAGAAGGAAAGCAAGCAAGGAAACAAGCAAGAACGGGGCTGGGCATGGTGGCTTATGCCTGTAATCCTAGCACTTTGGGAGGCCAAGGCAGGCGGATCACTTGAGGTCAGGAGTTTGAGACCAGCCTGGCCAATATGGTGAAACCTCGTCTCTACTAAAAATACAGAAATCAGCCCAGCATGGTGGTAGATGCCTATAATCCCAGCTACTCGGGAGGCTGAGGCAGGAGAATTGCTTGAACCTAGGAGGTGGGGGTTGCAGTGAGTCGAGATCACGCCACTGCCCTCTAGCCTGGGTGACAGAGCGAGACTCCTTCTAAAAAAAGGAAGGAAGGAAGGAAGGAAAGAAGGAAGGAAGGAAGGAAAGGAGAAGGGGAAGGAAGCTGAATCCTAAACCAGGAAAAGCCACAAAGGAGCATGACTCATACCACTGAACCCTTCAAAAGTCATGAATTGGTGGCACCAGGTATCTCTGGAAGTAGAGATAGAGATGGGGCCAAAGACAGAAGAATTGATCAAATTGAGCTCAAGAAGAGATAGATTCCCCAAATCTCTCCTCAACCCCGTGCAGTCGGGGGACTTCCCCTCCACAGCTCAGGCAGCAGCTGGGAGTTCTCTCCCTGGGGGACACCAGCTACAGCTGAATGCGAGAGCACACAGTGCATGAAACAGGGGGATTAGTGAAAGTTTCCATACTGCAGGTTGAGACATTCCAGCACTTGGTTCCCAGAATGCTGGTGGCCACATGCTCTCCCCAGCAAGCAATTGAAGAAACCCCATCCATGGAATTTGACCAGGCCAGGAGGAAATACCCTAAAGAAACTCACTTCCTAAAATAAGAGCCCAGCCAGATGGTCACAGAGCACGACCCAGCCGCCAGCACCTGCTGCACAGTCAGAGCCTCTCATCGGCTTTTAGCTCCCAGTCTTAAGTTTGAACAACCAGGACTGCTGGGCTTCTGAGGAAGGGCTCTGCCATGAATGGCCAAGACCCAAACTAACCAAGAGAAAGCCAACTGGGAGGAAACAGATGGAGCGGGAGAAAAAACCACCTCCCGAAACCGCTACTCTCCTCTAGTAAATGATTAAAGATACACCCTATGGAGCAGGACCAGGACGTCACTCCAGCCCCCTTTCTCCACCTGAACATGTGCGCTCTCCTGCCTCCACACACTGGCCCTGGGCTCCTTCCCCAGGTCTTCACGTGGCTGGCTGCTATGTCGCCTCAGAGAGGCCTTCAAGGACCACCCACTCTGAAAAAGCCATTCCAGCCACCCCCTAATGCAGGAGTGGGCAAACTTTTTCTGTGAAGGGTCAGATAGTAAATATTTCAGGTGCTGTGAGCTGTATATGGTCTCTGCCACGACCACTCAGCTCTACCACTGTGGCATAGAAGCAGCCAGAGAAGATCTGTAAACAAGGGACTGTGGCTATGTTCCAATACAACTCTATTTATGGCCGGGCGCAGTGGGTCACACCTGTAATCCCAGCACTCTGGGAGGCCAAGGCGGGCAGATCACTCGAGTCCAGGAGTTCGAGACCAGCCTGGAGTACATGGCAAAAACTCGTCTCTACAAAAAATACAAAAATTAGCCAGGCATGTGCCTATGGTCCTATCTACTCTCGAGGCTGAGGCAGGAGAATTGCTTGAGCCCAGGAGGTGGAGGCTGCAGTGAGCTGAGATAGCACCACTGCATTCCAGCCTGGGCAACAGAGCAAGACCCTATCTCACAAAACAAACAAACAAAACTCTATTTGTGGACACTGAAACTGGAATTCCATATCATTTTCCAGGGTCACAAATGTTATTCTGCTTTCAATTTTTATTCAATCATTTTAAAACAAAATCTGGCTGGGCATGGTAGCTCACACTTGTAATCCTAGTGCTTTGGGAGGCTGAGGTGGGAGGATCACTTTGAGCCTATGAGTTCGAGACCAGTCTGAGCAACATAGCAAGACCCCACCTCTACAAGAAATTTTAAAATTAGCTGGCAAGGTGGCGCTGTCCTGCGGTCCCAGCTACTCGGGAGGCTGGGACAGGAGGATCACTTGAGCCCAGGAGGTTGAGATTGCAGTGAGCCGTGATTGTGCCATTGCACTCCAGTCTGGGCAACAGAGCAAGACCCTGTCTCCAAACAAACAAATGTAAAAACCATTCTTAGCCAGATGTGATGGTGTGGGCCAGTAGCCCCAGCTACTTGGGAGGCTGAGGCAGGAGCATCACTTGAGGCCAGGACTTCAAGACCAGCCTGGGCAACAACAGTGGGACCCTGTCTCTAAGAAAAACAAACAAAACAGGCGCTGGGCTGGACTTGGCCAAACCCTACTCCAGCACATCATCCGGTTTTATTTTCATCAAGGCACACATCACCTCCTGCTGCTTTCTTGTTTACCTACCTTTTTTGTTGCTTGTTTCTTGGAAGTCCCCTGCTAGAAGGGAGGCCACAGGAGATTGAAGACCTCTGTATTCTGCCCCACTGTATCCCCAGCACCTAGGACTGTACTTGCTTCTAGCGTTTGCTCAGGAAATGCAGCTGTTGGCTGTGGCAGAATAGCACTGGGCCGTGCCAGCCACCCTCACCCCGCTCATCACTGCTGGCAGTGCCTGAAAGGACAACTCTCAGGGACAATAATGGGACTCCCAGCCTGGCTCCTCCCACATCCCTTCCACTTGTGTTTTCCTGTTCCTTTCTCCTTCCTTGCTTTCGTCAGTCTCAAATTGTAAGCCTGTCTGTGATGCCCAGCACAACCCACAAGCCTGAACCAAAAAGAACTCAGTCTAAAGCAGACCTTCCTCCACCCTCCCAGCCCTAAAGGTCACTGGTCCAGCCTACAGTCTGAAAGGAAGGTGCTGAGCATGCGACCGGCAGGCCTCCTGCCTCTCCACCCAGACGGGGAGAGGAAGCGGGGAGAAACTGCTCCAGGTACAAAGGGGGCTTCAGAATGATCCCCCTCTGAACCCTAAACTACTAAAAATGAGTGTAGTCGAGCAGCCAACTCTCAGGTGCTCAGTAGTGTTTGGGGAGTGACCGCTAGCTGCATACTGTACCCTATCCAGCAGCATCGTCGCTTTCTGCATGATGTAATGCAGCAGTCCCCAACCTTTGCGGCACCAGGGACTGGTTTCATTTAAGACAATTTTTCCACGGATGGAGCGGGGAGTGCAGGTGGGATGGTTTGGGGATGAAACTGTTCCACCTCATATCATCAGGCAATAGATTCTTTTTTTTTTTTTTTTGAGACGGAGTTTTGCTCTGTCGCCCAGGCTGGAGTGCAGTGACGCGATCTCGGCTCACTGCAAGCTCCGCCTCCTGGGTTCACGCCATTCTCCTGCCTCAGCCCAGAGTAGCTGGGACTACAGGTGCCCGCCACCACGCCTGGCTTATTTTTTTTTTCTATTTTTAGTAGTAGAGACGGGGTTTCACCGTGTTAACCAGGATGGTCTCGATCTCCTGACCTTGTGATCTGCCCGCCTCAGCCTCCCAAAGTGCTGGGATTACAGGCGTAAGCCACCGCGCCTGGCCAACAGATTCTCTTAAGAAGAGCGCAACCTAGATCCCTCGCATGCACAGTTCACAGCAGGGTTTGTGCTCCTGTGAGAATCCAACGCCACGGCTGGACAGGAGGCAGAGCTCAGACGGTAATGCTTGCTCTCCCACCTGCTGCTCACCTCCTGCTATGTGGCCTGGTTCCTAACAGGCCACGGATGGGTACTGGCCTGCAGCCCAGGGGTTGGGGACCTCTGATAGAATGGACTTGTGGTGGCAAAAAATGTTGTTGGGCACGGTGACTCATGCCTGTCATCCCAATTACTCAGGAGGCTGAGGTGGGAGGATTGCTTGAGGCCAGGAGCTCAAGACCAGCCTAGGCAGTATAGTGAGATCCCATCTCTAAAAAAACAAACAAAAAGTCATTGCTAACCGATGTCCAGAAAAAAGGATTTCTTGATTCTCGGATGGGAGAATTCAGGTCCCTGTAGTGGATGCAGGGGCACCAGGTCCTCAACATCAATGGCCTGCAATCCTTTAAGGTTGGGCAACTCCCTGCGTAAGCACTGGCACAAGCTCCCGAGTGCAAGTGATCTGGTGTTCCATGGAGGAAGGAATGTGCTGACAGGCAGATACAAGCATTCCCATGTGCTGGGAGCGGTGCTGTTCCGTGTGAATTAATGAAGTGGCACTTGGGCTTATCAATCACGCTGCTCTGATTTTGGCTAGCAAGTCAGTCATGTGGGCTGCTAGTAAGACTGCTTATTCCTGAGCCAAGTGCTAGACTCGAGTTCCTAGGATGCCAAGCTAGGGATCACATCTTGCCGGCCCCTGCCTGAACCTCTCCCTTTGACCACTCTTCAAATCCAGGGGGTCCTGTGTCCATTTACTGTTGCTCCTAAAGGTGCAGTGCTCACAGAACCTGGTGACAGAACTCCCTCCTGGAACCTCACTTGGGGACAGTAAAGGACTGAGATAACCAGATAGCCATGGAGACACTTGTTCCCGGGGAGCCCAGGGATACTGGCTTGAACCTGACCCCAGGCTTGGAGGCGTCCCTGAGTGCTTTTCATTCTCTGGGGGGGGGGGGGCGGGGGGGGGTTGGGTGGGAGGCTGGGCAGCTTGCACGGCTGAGTCCCCGCTTCCACTGCCTTGCTTCAGGCTGTGATGGCCTCGGTGGCTGCGACCTGCTGCTGCCACCTCTGTGTTCTGTGGACAGGTGTGCACCTGTCATTTCCAAGAAAAAGATCACACACACAAAGGCCTTTGTGTATGTAGCAGACTTTACTGAAGATTTGGAGAGATGAAGGGGTTTTACATAGCAAAAATACAAAAAAAAACTGAAGGTTGAGTATTAGACATCCATGAGCTTAAGACTCAGCCACTTCTACCAATGGGGCTCCCGCCTTCTACGAAGGCACCTGACCACCTCTCCCTGCTGTTTCTCAGGAAGCTGAATGAAAGCCAGATTTCCTGACAGTTTCTTAGAGTATTTTAGTCCTCCATTTGCTCTGCCCTCCCTTTCTTTTCTTTTCCTTTTTTTTTTTTTTTTTTTGAGATAGGGTCCTGCTCTGTTGCCCAGGCTGGAGTGCAATGATGTAATCTCAGCTCACTGCATTCCTGACCTCCTGTGCTCAAGTGATCCTCCCACCTCAGCCTCCCAAGTCACTGGGACTACAAGAGCACGCCACCATGCCCTGCTAATTTTTCTATTTTTTTGTACAGATGGGGTTTTGCCATGTTGCCCAGGCTGGGCTCAAGTGATCCTCCCGCCTCAGCCTCCCAAAGTGCTGGGATTACAGGTGTGAGCCACAGCACCCGGCCTGTCTTTCCTTTCTAGACCTTCCCTTGGGGCCTCTTTCTCCCCTTAATGGGCCACAAAGTTATCTCCCCGATTTAGAACACTCCCTCCCCTCTCCTGACACCAGGGTGAGGACGAAAATCTAAAAGCACAACCTTGCACGGGGCAGTTTTCGCTAAACCAAGACTCGAGGTCTTCTCCTCACCTTCTTTGAGGGACATTAGAGCTTTTTTTCTCTAAAAATAAGTATGCGTGCATGTGCGTGTGTTTTAGGGGCGGGAAGGGCGGAGTCAGGGGACATTTTTACACACCCACATTTCACATTCCCTGAGCGCGCCGTGAGCGAGGGGTGGCCCTGCTCCTTCACACACCATGACCTGTCCTCCTCCCAGTGGCAGTCCCAAGTCGGAGCATTTATTCCCATTTCACAAATGAGATTATGAAGTTCCCTAGAGGGTATCTGTCCAAGATCACATGACTTGTAAGAGGTCAATTCAATCACTGGCCTGGCTTAACTTTAAGTTCTTTTTTTTTTTTTTTGGGAGACGGAGTTTCGTTCTTGTTGCCCAGGCTGGAGTGCAGTGGCGCGGTCTCAGCTCACTGCAACCTCCACCTCCTGGGTTCAAGCAATTCTCCTGCCTCAGTCTCCCTAGTAGCTGGGATTACAGGTGCCCACCACCACACCCAGGTAATTTTTGTATTTTTAGTAGAGATGGGGTTTCGCCATGTGGCCAGGCTGGTCTTGAACTCCTGACCTCAGGTGATCCACCCACGTTGGCCTCCCAAAGTGCTGGGATTACAGGCGTGAGCCACTGCACCTGGCCAAGTGTACATTCTTAAGAACAACGTACATAGATTGGGGAAAAGTATCTCGTTTTCATTCTGAGAGCTAATACAACAGAGAGTGTACGAAGAGGTCAAACACAGGGACTGCTGGGTGGAACACACTGCCACTCCCCCTCCCCCTCCCCCTCTGTGCCACACACCTGATGTGGCCCCACCCAACACAGCCACGACCCTCCTACCCCCCACCACCTGCCCAGTGTCCTCTGAGTCTCAGCCCAGCAGAGGGAGCAGGTGCATGCTCTAGGCACACACAGGTACAGGAGCTGGGCGAGGCCAACCATGCCAGCCCCTCGCTCCACACCCCACCGGCTTCCATCCTGAAAGGTAATGCACACACACACACACGCACACACACACCAAACTCCTGTGTGGGTTTCTTTGTTAGAAAGATCATCCCACTCTGAAAGATGGGGGCCAATGGGAAACAGTCTGCTGGCTCATGGCTGGACCCGCTGAGAGAGATGGTCTGTCTCCCATCCCCGTTTCCATCTGGACAGTGCTGCCTGCTAACTCGGATCATGTCAGAATGGTGGAAGAGTCTCTATCCCCACAGGGCTCAGGGACCCTTCCTCACCTCACAGGCCCAAGGGACATGACCGCCTGCCATGTGCATTCGCTCACTCATCAAACAGAACCAGGAAATGAGGTCTCACTGCGCAGAGCCGAGTTTCGTGGGAAGAGCCCAAAACACACTATCACACATGCCTCTCTGAGGTCCACAGCAGCGCACTGTCGTTTTCTAGAAAATCTGATCAAAAAGACTCCCCTGCTTAACACACTTCCAGGACTTCCCATCACACCGGGTAAGGTCCAAAGCCCTCGCCAAAAGAGGGGGTACCACCGGGCCACCTGCTGCCTTTCCCCACCTGGAATGCCCTGGCCCCCTCCTCTCTCCTGTTCACTCTGTTCTCTGTACCTGGGACACATCTGTCACCTCCCTGCCCCCAGCACCTGCTGTTCCCTCCACTTGGAATACCATTCCCCCAGCTCCCCCAGGGCTGGCTCTTCTTGTCCTTCAGAATCAACTCAAGCCCCACCGCCTCAGAGAGGCCTCCCCCAGCAACTCGATCTCAGCGCCTGCGCAGCCTCACCATGCCCGCCTGTCTCCTCACTTGCTTACTCTGCTTCCCAAGGAGCCTGTCGTCTTCCTCACTGCCACATCCCCACTGCCACATCCCCACTGCCACATTCCCACTGCCACATCCCCACTGCCTAGCACAAAGCAGAAGTTAAATAAGTATTTGCTAAGTGAATGGATGGATGCATGAATCATCCAGGCAAGTTAGTGGAGCTCTCCGTGCCACGTTTGCCTCATCTGTAAAATGGGGCTAGCATAGTACCCATTGGGTGAGGATGAGAAGAGACCACAGAGGCACCTGTGTTCAGGCACCATGCTTGTGACAGGGGTTCTAACAGGGCATAAATGCAATGCTTTTGACACACAAGGGCAGGCATGACTGTCTTCTGCATGAGAAGAGGGGATTCCTCTTTGGCTCTGGAAGAATGAGCGCCAGATCGCAGATGGAAGACGGGATGAGAACTACGGGCTGGGGGTGCTGGGAAGTAGGTGATTCAGGGAGGCTAGTGGGGAGGCAGCAGGGGAGCCTCAGAGGAGGCTGCAGGCGAGGTGGGGCCAGCTCACCCATTTGCCTCAAGGGTCATGGTCTGCACCACACCACAGGGAAGGCAGCTAAGTCTGCCACCTGCTATGGTTGACTGGCTTGGATTTTACACCTGTAAGGAGGTGACTGTCCACTAGGCTGCTGAGGTCAGTTCATAGAGGAAAGGAAAACTCACAGCCAACACCTGGACCCAAAAACATCTGCACTGACCTCTTTCCCAGCCAGGACACAAAAAGGTTATCTCTTTAAATGTGCATTTGTCCTGCGGCCAAGAGGCTGCTGGCACGACACATCCTTCCGTCACAGCGCTGGTGCTGCCAATCAAGCTAGAAGGACGGCCAACCCCAGCTTCCCTTATTCAATCCCCCAGGGACAGGGGAGGGGAGAGAGTGAAGGCAAAGGCTGTGCTGGTGCCTGGGGGTGGGGGCAGGAGAGCCTTACACAAACACGAACCCACACTGGGACATGTAGGCACCTGCCACCTGCTCAGGGGCTCATCTGACCCCAGGTTCCCCTAGAGCCCATGCCCCAGCTTCTGACGAGAGCTGGGCCTCCAGACTGCATAGCTCTGCAGCCTGACAAGAGGTGTAGCAGTGGTCCTGATGCCCAGAGGGGTTTGGTTAAAGCTGTTCTTTGGTAAGACAGTGGGGGCTGGGCCGTGGAGGAGACTAGGCTGCTGGCCTCTTCCCCACATCTGGGATGCTGGTCAACTTCCCTCCATCTGCTTCACTAAATGCTGCCCACCCTTTAAGGGCAGCTGCCCTCAAGACTACCCTTCCCTGAGTCTTCTGCACCTTGATCTCTCTAGTCTCTGAGCGCCAGTGGCTTTGAGGATCACTTAATAGTTTTCCAGTCGGCCCTAGTGAGACTGCAAGCTCCTATGATTAATAACGACGTACATTTAGTGAACACATTTATGTGGGGCACTATGCTAGGCACTGTAGATACGCGAGGTAGGTTATCGTTATACAAATTTTACAGATGGGGAAACTGAGGCACAGTGAAATGAAATAACTTGCCCCAAGGTCACTCAGCTAGTCTGTAGCTTGTCTGACTCCAGAGCCCTCGCTCCTAACCACACTCCAAGACACCTCTTCGATGCTGTCTTACTTATGTAGTCCCATGCACTATCTCCCCGAGTGCCGGACACATGATAAACATAAACACCCCTAGGTTGAATCTTCCTTCCCTTTCTGCTCTAGGCTACTGGATCTGTGGTTCCTATGAGGGAAGATGACCCCAAAGAGCCACTAGGTGGCAGCAAGCAGCCAGATTCTGGCCTCCCCATGGGAGGGAGGGAGGGAGGGAGGGAGGGAGGCAGGGAGGCAGGGAGGCAGGGAGGCAGGGAGGGAGGGAGGCAGGGAGGGAGGGAGGGAGGCAGGAAGGGAGGGAGGGAGGAGCTCATTGTTAGATGTATTAGTACAGCTTGCACCAGGCACTTCACAGACTCCATCTCTTCCCACTCTACAGAGAGGAAAGGGTACTAAGGTTCAGACAGGTTGACAAATGCCCAAGGTCAGGCAGCTTAGAATACTAGGACCGAAGCCAGGACTGGCAAAACTCAGAGCCCATGCCAGTTCTCAGGAGAAAGAAACCCAGGAACCCCTTCAGCTGCATATCTAAGTCTAGGCTCAGGGTGGGGTCCACTCCCTCCTCCACCCCTGGGAGCACAGAAACTACCCCTCAGGGAAGAAGTTAGATGGTGCAGGCTGGCTCTGAGGAGGCCTCCACCTAACAGGCACCCTGGCTGGGACAGAGTTTGAACAAGCCTCACAAGCACCAATGGCTCTCGGGGACCAGCGGAGCACCAGAGACCTCTCATCAACCTCCTGGCCATAGCCAAGAGGACACTGGTGCACCCAACCTCCCGCCAAGACTCCTCAGGCCGGCCTCAGCCCTGCCGCCTCCTGCCCTCCCCGCCTCAGGGTCCTTTGATTTGAAACCAGTGCCCCCAACGTGGTCACGGAAGATGGTCACGGAAGATGGTCACGGAATCCACATCCACTGAGGTGGACGGAAACTATCCAGAGAATTCTGACAGTGTCCCCGTCCAACAACTGTCACCGCCACACCTAAAACCCACCCCCCAGGGGAGGGGGCCTCTCTGTGTGAACCGTCCTGGGAGTGCAGCAGGGGCGCACGTGGCTGTGGGTGCGTGGCCCATGCATTCATCGGGCCTCACAGCGTGGCCAGCACCACAGTGCAGGGGCTTGAGAGGTAGCACAGGGACCGTCACATCTTCAGTTCCAGGGTCCGGCGATGTTCCCGGCTGAGTCCACTGGGACGCTGGCTTCAGAACTGCCCGGGGTACGTCTCTGAGCACTGCTTCCGGCCTGCCTCCCAGATGGCCCCCTTGCTCCCCCAGTCCCTCCCGAGGCTCACACAGCCAGACCAGGTCCTCTGAAAATACACAGCATCTTGGGTTTATTTGGGGTTGGGCACCTCAGGTTCAGGCACAGTTTGTTCCTGGGTAGAGTCACAACTGCTCCTCTCAGCTCTCTTGGCACTTCAGGGGGCTGCCCCTGCAGGTCCCCTCCCCACGTCCCCGTTTCCTGCACACACGTCTCTTCCCCCCTCCCTGCTCCCCGAGTCTCTCATTCTTTCACCAGCCTGTAGATATGGTGCTGAGCCCCGTGCTCACTGGCTGACACCTCAAAGACATAGGCAATGCACAGCAAGGTCTCCTGTGTGTCTCTGTTGGTGACCACCTGTGGGAGAGAAAAAGACAAGGGTTAATAAGGCCCCAGATGGGGCACGCCATGGCTACTACCCACACACAGACTCCAGCCACACCCGCAGCACCCGCCGCACACCTGCAGGATGGTGAAGTTCTCCAGCACGCTGTTCATCATGTACTTCTCAGGGAGGTGCTTGAGCTTGTGGATGAAGTTGATCATGTACTCACAGAGCGGGGACCGGTGGATTCGGTAAGAGTAGTGTCCATTCTCATAGCGAGCATACTCTGTCTGCAGGACCCGGGGACAGCAGGGGCTTAGAATCCCATTCTGCCCACCTCCAGCCCAGACCCAACTCCACGGGAAGGAAAGGCAGAAAGCCTGGGGGCCCTTAAGAAAAGAGTCACCCCCAGCCAGGGGCAGTGGCTCACACCTGTAATCCCAACACTTTGGGAGGCCAAGACAGGCGGATCACCTGAGGTCAGGAGTTCAAGACCAGCCTGGCCAACATGGTGAAACCTTGTTACTATTAAAATACAAAAATTAGCCAGGCACGGTGGCGCGTGCCTGTACTCCCAGCTACTCTGGAGGCTGAGGCAGGAGAATCGCTTGAACCCGGGAGGCGGAGGTTGCAGTGAGCTGAGATCGTACCACTGCATTCCAGCCTGGGCAACAGAGTGAGACTGTCTCACAAAAAGAAAAAAAGAAAGTCACCCTCTTAGGTTGGTGGACATTAAACAAGACCTCCTTTCTCCATGGGTGACCAGCAGGAACCGGGGATGGCAGGAGGGGAGCTTAAGGAGACACAGGAGCAGTGGTAGGAGCCTCTCAATCCTGGCTGTACATGAGGACACCATGAGGGGCACACAGGGACCCCTGGGAGTCTGGTGGTGATCATGCAAATTTCCCTGTCTACACACACGCATGCAAGCGCACATAGGAGTGCCTATAAAACTGGTGAAATCTGAACCAGCTTGGTGGACTGCATCAACGTCAATTTCCTGGTTGTCCACTTTACACTCTAGTTATGCAAGATATGGCCAGGGCAAGAGCTGGGTAAAGCGCACATGGGATTATGAGCCCAAGTGGATCCACCATTATCTCAAAAGTTTTACAAGTTTAAGTAGAAATAAGTAATTTGAGGAACTCTTCAAAAACCACTAATGCCTGGACTCTACCCTAGAGACTGAGGGGTGATGAATGGGTTTCAGGCACTGGTGTGTTTCCAAAGCTCCCAGGAGACTGTAAGGTGCAGCCAGGCGGAGAAGCACTGTGTGGGGGAATGTCTCCTCCCTGGTGCTGGCCGGGCATCTGGCTGCATTTGGCATGAGGAAGGCTATCAATAACTGACAGACTGTGAGAGTAGGACTTCATTAATTCAGACCAATCTGGGGACGGGGTGAGGAGAGGGACGAAGACTGGGCTGCACGGTGAGGAGGTTTAACAAGCGTGTGGGCGGCACAGGGCCGCGGACTCTCAGAGTCCACAGGTGCTTTGGGTTGGAGGCCTTCAGTCCCAGCTCCTTGTCACTGCCACTATGCAGCGGGCCCAGAACACAGGGTGCTGCAGGAGACCGTGTCCCGGACAGTGAAGATAACTTGGCCCTTGTTTAGGGCCAAAATACAGAGGATTTTATCACAACCCCCCAGACACGCACCGGAAAGCAGGGTGGCTGGGTGGGGATTCACCTGAGCTTATGCTCCTCACCACTGCCCTGCACTGCCCTTGGCCGGGGGTTTAGCAGAGTGGGAGAAACCGTAAAAGGCAGGCCTGAATTTTCTGTAACTTCCATTACAGCAGGGTCTCCAGGGTACCCATAAGTAGAAAATCAGGGAAGGAACAGTTTTAGGCATTCATGGAGTTCAAAGTGAGTAGGGGACAGAGATCTTAGCCCTGCTTCTGCACTAGTGAGCTGTGTGACCACGTGCAGGCGATTGGTGGGAGGCCTCCGCTCTCTCGGGGCCTCCGCTGTGAAGCCAGAGGGCTGGACTAGGTAGATGCCCAGGGCCCTGCCTGTGCTGCGGCTCTGCCCTTGGAGAGGACCGGGGGTGCCTGCAAGGACGTGCTTGGAAGATCCTGAAAGGGCAGCAATGGCTCTGGTGAGTTGGGCAGGACACTGGTGCCAAGGGGAGTGTGGGAGGCACACAGCACTGACAGCAGACAGGGAAGGCAACAAGGGATTGTCCTGGCTCCCTAACGGAGGGCTTTCCTCCTGAAAGCAAATGGAAGCCACGCCCAGCAAACACAGACCACTGCCACCGGCCCTCACCCGCCAGGGTGGCCTCCTACCTCAACTTTCTCCACCACCTGCTTGCCGAAAGAACAGACCTTCGTGGAGCAGGTGATGATCATGTTCTCGGGGCTCTCGTACTGGCTGGAGACCCCATAGAAGGAGCTGCCTTCATCCTCGATGTTGGTGTTGAGGTCTGCCTGGAGGGAGACAGGGGGAAGGCGAGGGAGTGTCAGCAGGTGCCATGTCAGACGGGAGCATCAAGGAGACCTCAGGGTCCCAGTCCCGGCTCTAGGGCTGGGAAGAAATCAGACTGAGGGTAGACAGTAGGACGCCAGAAAGCTTCCACATTCCTCTACATCTCTGCCTGGTACAAAATCAGGTCGTGTTGCCTAAATCATGGGAAAAGAGGACACTGGGACCCACACAGTTTCAGGCCACTGCTGCCTGCCCCGATATTAACACACCCAGCAGGTGGGAGCCCCAGATTCCATCTTTAAGACTTCAAGTTTCATAGTCTAAGACTTTGTTCTTGTTAAACTGCAAAGGTTTGAATCTCTACCAGTCAGCTCTATTTTAGTTTGAATGCGTCTATCAGAATTATTCCAGAGTCAATTTTGATAGTGCAGGAAGCATGAGAACAGAAAACCAGGGCAAGAGACCGGCAGTGGGGAGGGTGGAAGGGGTGAAGGCTGCTCCTGTCTCATCCTCTTGTCTCGCCAGAGACCTGATCGATGCTCCCTCAGAAACGGCTCTGGGGCTGGCCTCTTCCCTCTCTAGGCACTGCTGGGTCCCGTCACCTTGGATCTTTTGACATCTCTGCTTCAGCCTCCAGAGCAATCTCCCCAGCACCAGCTGTCCCTCCCTTTGGTTCATTCTCTTAACTGCCCTGGGAGTCTCTTCAGAAGACAAGTCACTGCACCGTCTCATGGAGCCATTTAGCCACAAGGGACAGGAGTCTTGGTCCCCGGCCTGGCTCACAAGGCCCTTCACAGGCCCAGCCACTGGTGCTCTAGGTCAGCTTCTCACCTTGCCTCAGACAGGCTGCTCTTCCTTCCCCTGATGAAAACAGAGCCCAGGGTGCCTCCTGCTGGATGTGGGGCTGATCTGAAACTTCCCTTCTAGAAAAGGCGGAGTAAGACTCCGTGCCGACCTCACACCCAAAACCACGGCCTCGGCTTTATCCACGAGGGGTCCTGACTGTTAGCCTTGCCCAACACCATCCAGCTGGTACGTGAAAGACCCCAGGTCTTCAGCCTCCAACCCCAATACTTGTCCCAAACCAGCAGAGTGCCACAGCGAAGAAAGGAAGGCACCAGATGAGACAGTTTGGTGCTTCGGGGACTCTGAGGCAGGAATTGTATTCCTGAAGCCCTATGCCTTAGGGGTCCCCATGCCCAGAACTCCAGCCCCACATCAAATCACCCCATCTGAGCCAGGGGTGCTAAGAGAACAAGTCAAGACTCAGAAACAACGCACAGGCACATTACAAAGGCTTATTCTCAGGGGAGGCCGCTCCTCCCACCCACACCCCGGTCTGAAATCACTGCAAGCTGTGCCCAGAGCGCAGCCCTACGAATGCAGTAAAGCGTCAGGCCTTGGTCAAGGTTCTGACACCAAGGACTCTTCCGTGCAAAGATAAGGGGATCCCTAGAACCCCAGAAGGTTTTGGCCAGATTCAGAGCCAGGCACCAAGCAATTCTACTACTGGCCATGAGGGGACACTCAATCGTTATTTTTCTCTCCTTTGGAGAAGTTTCCCAGAGCAGGACCTTTCTCTAGACTGGCGGGGGGTGTTGATTGTCTATAGCACAATAGAAACATTATGTAGCCACAAAAAATGCTGAGAAGGACCTGCATTTATTATCATGGATGACTACAAACACACTGAGTGGGAAAGCAGGCTACGGAGCAGAATGAGGGTGGATTACATTTATGATGAGGAAAAAAAGGCTGTTTTCATGCTGAAACAGAATGGCATATGGTTCAGTGCACCTGCCTCGGCTTTGATGAGGCCATTAGGGAAAAAAAGCATTCGTGTCAATGCTCAGCCTCTGAAACAGACAGCAGCATTTATCCTAAGCACCCTCCACTACCACCCCTGAGCTGGCCTCAGTCTCCCCACTCTGTCTCCATCTGTGATGCTGGGGGGGAGGGGATGACACATTGTAGGCAGGGTGCCCAGGGGGGCATGGCAGAGGTGGCTGAGGCCTCTGCCGGACTAGATTTAACTGTGGCTGTGACTGGCCGAAGGTCTTACAGGCAAATATAAGGTGAATGGGACCAGAACCCAGGCTTTCGGGCTCCTGTTTTCTTCTTCTTCTTTTTTTTTTTTTTTGTTAAAGACAGAATCTTGCTCTGTCACTCAGGCTGGAGTACAGTGGTATGATCACGGCTCACTGCAGCCTCGAACTCCTGGATTCAAGCAGTCTTCCCCCCTCAGCCTCCTGAGTAGCTAGGATTATAGGCATGTGCCACCACACCTGGCTAATCTTTAAATTTTTTGTAGAGGCAGGGTCTCGCTGTTGCCTAGGCTGGTCTCAAACTCTTGACCTCAAGTGATCCTCTCACCTTGGCCTCCCAAAGTGTTGGGATTGCAGGTGTGAACCACTGCACCTGGCCTGTCTCCTATTTTCTCGAAGTCACCTGCTCCTCCTAGGAGACTGACTTTGTCAGACTGTTCCTAAAAAGGGGCAGTTTGTGTGCTCAGGACATATGCTGTAGCTGGAAGCACAGGGCAGAAATGTGAACAATGCCTGAAATGCCGCTGGCAGGAAGCCCAGCTGCCTGGGAAGGATGCACTGGACATGGTGGGGAACACCAAGAGATGAGGCCAGGCATCAATGGTGGTGACCCTCAGACTTTAACCGTGCATGGCCCCTCTGATCAATGCCACATTCATGTGCCATCTACGACACATCCTGATTCTTTTAAATCAACTCACTTTTATTCCTTAATTCCGTTCTAAGCAATAAATCCATGAAATCAAGGATTCTATTCTTTCTAATATATATGAAAATAACTATATAACTATTTTTTTAATTTTATTTTTTGAGACGGAATCTCGCTCTGTCGCCTGGGCTGGAGTGTGGTGGTGCAATCTCAGCTCACTGCAACCTTCGCCTCCCGGGTTCAAGTGATTCTTCTGCCTCAGCCTCCTGAGTAGCTGAGATTACAGGTGCCCACCACCATGCTCGGCTAGTTTTTGTATTTTTTTTTTTAGTAGAGATGGGGTTTCACCATGTCGGCCAGGCTGGTCACGAACTCCTGGCCTCAAGTGATCCACCTGCCTCGGCCTCCCAAAGTGTTGGGATTATAGGCGTGAGCCACCACGTCTGGCCTATAACTATTTTTCATATTTTCAAATAAAGTTATTTTAAAACACAGGGATAGGGCTTCGCCATGCTGCCCAGGCTGGTCTCGAACTCCTGGGCTCAAGTGATCCTCCTGCCTCAGCTTCCCAAAGTGGAGGGATTACAAGAATGAGCCACTGAGCCTGGGCAACTACTTAACTATTAAAAAAAATGCATATCCATGTGCCACCTTAGAAGAATCCTATGTGCCAAGCTGGGAAGGACTGGCATCCACACCTCCAAGCTCTTCCAGACACACAGAGGCAGCAGCTGCCCCCAGCCCCCAGGAGCAATTGGCAGATCCCCCTCTATTACCCTGCTTGTTATAATCTGTCCAGATGTCCTTGCCCCCTTCCAGATACGATGCTCCCCGGAGGCAAGAACTAAGCTCTCCCAGGGCCTTAGTAGGGTGGGCCTTCAATCAAGGTTGCAGGCGGCTGTTCACCCTCTCACCTCCGGGTGGCACCAGTGAGAAGAGCAAGGTCCCTCAGTCGCAAGCAGGAACCTACCCTGTCCTGCTCACCCTGAGAGTTTTGCGCCCCAGCTCCACCCCCATCTCAAATACACTCTTCTGTCATCAGCTCCCACTCCCTGGTTCTTCCCATCGCTCAGGTGCCCATTTATCCAGCCCAGGCCAGCAGTGCTAGAGGCAGGGGGGCCCAGAGAGGTTGAGACATTGTTTCTGCTCTCAGGGAATTTATAATCGGGAGAACAAATAGAATACAAGTGCTGGGGTTGAGCAATGGGTCAGGGGGAGAAAGAGAGATCCCACAATCAGCCCCAGAACTCATGTTCACACTGCATAAACCCGGAACACACCAGCCGGCGACGCGGACGACCCGCCCCAGAGCACCTCGACTGGTCCTCAGTGCCTGGATCCTTCTAATTACAGCCTCACCCCTTCTCCTGCAGCTATACTCCTGACATTTCCTGTCCACCCTCATATCCCCCCACACTGAGCACCCACCCCAACAAGCTACGCTTCTTGGCCTAAGAAAAAATGAGAGCTGCCCCGGCCCCCTGGCCTGTGAGTGCCCCCTTGCAACCCTCCCTCCGCCCTATTCATAGCTGTGCGTGCGGGTGGGCAGCTGTGCCTGGAACAGGTGTGGGGGATCGGGTGACTGACAGATGAGCAGAGACAGCCGCAGCCCGGGTGTGGGGGCCTGGAGGGGCTCAGATTCATTGTCATGTGCTGGTATGTGCCTGGGAGAAATGTCAGGGCCTGAAAGGGAAGAGCAGGCTGAGATGGGAGGAAGGCCTGGGGTACTCTGCTGCCTCCACGGTGCAGCCCGGCTCTGCCTGGCATTTCCAATGTGCAGAGCGGCGTTAATGGCCACCAGTGACCAAAGGCCCCCTCTCACCGGCCCCAGAGACAGGTGGCCTCTGCTGGACTTGCGGGGCTCTGGGGGAGGAAGGGGGCGTCATCGCATCAGTCCCTTGCTCCAGGCCCCGTGGCGCTCATCAGATAGGGCTGAGGCTGTGCACAGCCCTAGCAGCCTCAGCCCTTCAGGCTGGCAGATGCTACTTCTAGCTGGAAATGTGTCCCAGCAGTCCGAGAGTCTATGAATGACCACCACAGCGCCCTCAGTAAGAGCAGTAACTCAGGGGGCAGGCAGGGAGGCTGGACTGGGGACGGACAAGTCCTCCTCCCACTCCAAGGGGGTTCTGATTGCCTCTCCAGCACGCACATTCAGGGCCTGGGAGCCAGGACTGAGAAAACAGCCAGGCAGGAAAAGAAAGGCTCCGGGAGAGGCGACACCGTTTCCTTGCCTGAGCAGTTTTCCTTCCTAATTGTGTGTGGCCAAGTTCACACCAGCTGATGGAGGGGGAAGGCGGGACCAGGCCAGGGAGCAGAAGACAGGAGCTTCCCGATGCTGGGGGAGCCGGGGCAGCCTGTGAGGACTCACGATTGACGCAAAGTCTCGTTGTCAGCAAACACGAATATGTACCTTTCCCCGTCACACATGTGTCTTCCTCTGGTGCCTCTGCCCGCCCCACACATGCAGAGGAGGGAGCAGATGACCGCCAAGGTGCCCTGGCCTCCAGCGCTCCCTCATCTCTGATTTCACCCGTCCTCATCCTGCCCAGGCCGCTGGCACTCAGAGGGCTCAGGCAAGGGGTGGGGCAAGGGCAGGCCACAGCCCCCCACTCAGTACCAGCCGGCCACACACACGGGGTCTTCAGCGACACAGCCCCTGGCAGGTCCCCAAGATCAAACTGCTGACTATTCACACAAAGAAGCAGAGGCACAGAGAAGCCAATATTTGCCCAGGACACAGTTCTCAAGTGGTAGAACTGAGACTCTGCCCCAGCTGGGGCCAACTGCTGCCCACCGTGCCCTGCCACGACACATCAGAAGGGCCTTGCTGGTGGGCACACCACAGCCCCCTGTCCAGCGGCTCCTGTCCCAGGACCCTGAGACTTGTGCTGGATCCTCCCATCCAGAGTGCGGGCTCCTGGAAGCCGAGGGCCGCGCTGGGTCCATACAGCACATGGCCGGAGCACACAGTCCACAAGGGAACCTGCCGGATCCCATGTCCTTGGCACCAGCTGTCCCAACCCTCTCTTCTCCCATCAACCCCCACCTCCAAACTCCCCTAAGAGTCAGAAAGAAAGAGAGGACACAGGCCACTACCAAGTTTGGAAAAGTACCTTCTAGGTCCTCCTTCCTCCCTGGCAACCTTAGTCTCCATGTAGGGCCACTGCCCTATTTTCTGGAAGGGATATCTGAGGTCAAGAACGCACAAGAAGCCTAAGGGGCTGGCTCTACACTGACTGCACAGAGCTAAGTCTGCTCTCCCCACGCTGCCACTGCCTGCTGTTCCTCAGGGGGCTGGGGATCTGTTTTAGACAATTCAGAGCCTTCTCCAGTGGGAGCAGGAGAAGCTCCAGGATGCTGCATGGAGGGCAGCCAGTGACTTCGCAAGGAGGACTGTTTAGTATGGTGGCTCCAAGCACACACCCTGGGGTCAGGCTGCTCAGGTATGGATCCGTGGTCTGGTATGGGTCTGGTACTATGAACTGGGCAACCTTTGGCAGGTGATTTTACCTGTCTGTACCTCAGTTTCCCCTCTGCAGATGAGGTTATCCACAGTCTTGGCTGTGGTGAGGACGAGACGTGTGACTGTACGTAACGTGGTGAGAAGAGTGCAGCTGTCATCTCTCTCGGTCTATCTGGACCCATCTATCTCACAGCAAGTATCCAACAGGAGTGCCCACAGGACAGAGGTCACCCTGGCTGGGGGACTCAGGGCCAGGCCCTGCTTACTCCATGCCTCAGTTTCCCCTACTTGTGAAACAAGAGACCTAGGATGGTCCTCATCTGGAGGGTGGCTAGAAGAACACAGAATATCACCAATAGCTAAAGGCAGGAGCTAGTGCAAGAGGGTCCCGGACATGCCACCTCCCGCTCTAAGGCAGTGTTCCCATGAGTGCTTCCTGCCACTGCCAACTGGGTCTCCCCTCTGACCCCAACTGTATCCCCAGGGTCCTGAGCCATGCCGGGAAAGAGCCACAGATCAGCTCGCCTAAGCTCCTTCTGCTGAGTCAGGGCTGAGCCTGGACAGGCCGGGGGCGGTGAGTGCTCAAGCAAGGGTGAAGGCTTCTCCAGGGGGCTGGGGGCCCCCTCAGACTCACAGCAGGGTTGGGAAGCACCACTGCCAGCTGTACAGGTTCTAATTCCCACAACCGGGGCTGGAAGGGAGACTGGGAGATGATTTAAGCCCCTCCTGAGAAAAAGTGGACAGCATCCTGACTCCCACGCCACACCCTGAAGCCAGCCTCTCGGCCGAGGTCCTCAGGAGGCGCATGCGTCTTGCCTGGTCTCCACTGCAGGAGTCTCACACCTGCTTCCAGTCTGGGTGCCGGAGTTAACCAACTAAGCACAACCCTGGCCACGTCCTGCCCTGTTCGAAAACCTTAAATGACTCCTCATCGCTTAAGGAGAAGGGCTGACAAATATTTCCCTGGCTACGCACGTGGCCGTGACCGTCCACCCAGCACTCCTCCCTGCTAGAGCCTTCTCAGCCCAGCACTCCAAACAGCGACTGCCGACCCCTTCAAAGTGGCACACAGGTCACCCCATCATCCTGGACACCTGGCTAAAGGCGGGAGACTGACTACCCAAGTTTATTTTTTCCCCTTCCAGAGACCCAGCTAGAAGGACAACAGCAAGTAACTTTAAACAATATGCAGCACCACAAAGATAAAGAAAACAAAGAGACCAGCTGACAAGAGAGCTGGGCAAGCTTTGGAGACTCAAAGCTGATTAGGACCACACTGGATTCCACGGGGTAGAGAAAGCAAAAAGAGTCACAACCTACCAATATCTTCAGGGGTGACAGATAAGAAGCTGAGCTGCGTGGCTGGGAGCGGAGGGAACAGGATTTGTCCCCAGGAACTGACAAAAAGTCTGTACACTGGACAGTCCAGCCCCCAGGCCCACCCCTCCCATGCATCGGTAGAAGATCAAAGGGTCAGCCAGGTGTGGTGGCTCCCGCCCGTAATCCCATTACTTTGGGAGGCTGAGGCAGGAGGATGGCTTAAGCTCAGGAGTTTAAAACCAGTCTGGGCAACATAGCAAGACACTGTCTCTATGAAATTAAAAATTTAAAAACACACAAACAAACAAAAAAACTTTTTAAAGAAGACCAAAGGGTGACCATTTTCAGAAATTAAACAGGAGGGCAACGGGTCTCAGGGACACGGGGCTTATTCAAAAGAGAGGGAAGAGGGGGAGTAAGAACAGGAGAGTTAAGTGAAAGCCAGCATCAGAAATGGTCAGGGCCCCTACCCCCGACCCTTTATCCCACTACCAGAACACTTGTGACCAAGTATGTCCCTTCCAGGGAAATTAGATGAATCGTCTCTGGAGAAACTAAATCACCTCAGGAGGAAAAAAAAGTCCAGTAAACACATATATTTATTGATTTCCCCAATCAAACAGCTAGCTCCCCAAGCCCAATCACCCTAAAGCGAAACCCACCAGGTGACAAGTCCTACCTTGCACGAACAGCTCCCAGTCACTACTAAATATAACCAGAATAACAAAAGGAAAACTTGATAAACTGGACATCATCAACACTAGAAACGTTTGTGCATCAAAGGACACTACTAGGAATGTGAAAAGGAGCCAGGCACAGTGGCTCACACCTGTAATCCCAGCACTTTGGAAGGCTGAGGCAGGAGGATCACTTGAGGCCAGGAGTTCAAGACCAGCCTGGGCAACATAGTGACATCCTCTATAAAAATTTTAAATAAAAATATAAACTTGGGCCAGGCACGGTGGCTCACGCCTGTAATCCCAGCACTTTGGGAGGCCGAGGCGGGTGGATCACGAGGTCAGGAGATCGAGACCATCCTGGCTAACACGGTGAAACCCCGTCTCTACTAAAAATACAAAAAAATTAACTGGGCGTGGTGGCGGGCGCCTGAAGTCCCAGCTACTTGGGAGGCTGAGGCAGAAGAATGGCGTGAACCCAGGAGATGGAGCTTGCAGTGAGCCGAGATCACGCCACTGCACTCTAGCCTGGGTGACAGAGCGAGACTCCGTCTCAAAAAAAAAAAAAAAAAAAATTTGGCCAGGTGTAGTAGTGCATGCCTCTAGTCCCAGCTACTCAAGAAGTTGAGGCGGGAGGATCACTTGAGCCCAAGTTCAAGGTTGCAGTGAGCAATAATCATGCCAGTGCGTTCCAGCCTGGAAGACACAGCAAGACTCTGTCTCTGAAGAAAAAAAGAAAAAAGAATGTGAAAAGACATTCAACAGAATGGGAAATAATAATTACAAATCATGTAACTGATAAGGAACTTTCATCCAGAACTAAGAACTCATAATTCGATAATAAAAAATAACCCTATTTATTATAAAAATGGGCAATGGGGTTGGGGACAGCGGCTCAAACGTGTAATCCCAGCACTTTGGGAGGTTGAGGCAGGCGAATTGCTTGAGCTCAGGAGTTCAAGACCAGCCTGGACAACATGGTAAAACCCCGCCTCTACCAAAAATACAAAAATGAGCTGGGCATGGTGGGGCGTGCCTGTAATTCCAGCTACTCAGAAGGCTGAGGTAGGAGAATCAGTTGAACCTGGGAGGCAGAGGTTGCAGTGAGCCAAAATTACGCCACTGTACTCCAGCCTAGGTGACAGAGAAAGACTCTGTCTCAAAAAAAAAAAGGGCAATGGACCTAAATTTCTGAATTGGCATGTCTACAAAGAAGATATACAAATGGCCAGTAAGCACATGAAAAGATGCTTACCATCATCAGTCATCAGGGAAATGCAGATAAAAACCACAATGAGATACCATTTCACATTTGCTAGGATGGGTACAATCAGAGAATATCAAGTGTTGGTGAGGATGTGGAGAAAATAGGATCCTCATACCCTCATACCCTGCAGGTGGGAACAGAAAACGGTGCAGCCACTTCGGAAGACTCTTGGGAGTGCCTCAGAAAGTGAAAGAGAGTTGCCATATGACCCAGTAATTCCAGACGTAAGCATATGGAAATGAAAATGAATGTCCACACAAACACTGGTACGTAATGTTCACAGTAGCACTACTCCTAACAGCCAAGAGGAGGAGACAACCCAAATGCCCATGAACTGATGAATGGATAAACAATGTGGACTCTCCGTACAAGGAAGCATTTGGCCATAAAAAGGAACGTGCGTGCTACAACATGGCTGAACCTTGAAAACATTATGCCAAGTTCAAGAAGCCAGTCACAAAAGACCACATCCTCCACAAACCCTTTTATACAAAATGTCCAGAATAGGCAAAGCTTCAAAGACAGAAGGTAGATTATTGCACAGGGCTGGGCGGTGGGAGTGGGGAGTGACAGCTAAAGGGAACAGGGCTTATTTTCGGGATGATGAAAATGTTCTAAAATTGATTGTGGTGATGGTTGTACAACTTTGTGAATATACTTAAAAACTCGGAATTGTATACTTTATTTTTTGAGATGGGATCTTGCTCTGTCACCCAGGCTGCAGTGCAGTGGTGTGATCTCAGCTTACTACAACCTCTGCCTCCCAGGCTCAAGCGATCTTCCCATCTCAGCCACCTGAGTAGCTTGGATTACAGGCACGCACCACCATGCCCGGCTAATTTTGGTATTTTTAGGAGAGATGGGGTTTTGCCGTGTTGGCCAAGCTGGTCCCCAACTCATGGACTCAGGCAATCCACCTGCCTCGTCCTCCCAAAGTGTAGGGGTTACTGGCACATGCCATCACGCCTGACTAATTTTTGTATTATTTTTGTGGAGACAGGTTTTTGTCATGTGCCCAGGCTGGTCTCAAACTCCTGAGCTCAAGCAATCTGTCTGCTTCGGCCTCCCAAACTGCTGGGATTAAGATGTGAGCCACTGTGCGTGGCCTGTATGTTTTAAGTAGGTGAACTGTAAGGTAAGTTAATTACATTGCAAGAAAGCTGTTAAAAAAATACAGACAGGCAGCTAAGAACTAAAGACACCAAAGAAAACCCTCCAGCTGGAAAGACAAGGACCAAAACAAACAGAAAAATGGAATTAAGAAGAAACAAAGACAAAGAAAGGAGCAGGAGGCTGGGTGTGGTGGCTCACGCCTGTAAATCGATCACTTGAGGTCAGGAGTTCGAGACCAGCCCGGCCAACATAGCGAAACCCCTCTCTCTACTAAAAATACAAAAATTAGCCAAGCGTGGTGGCGGGCACCTGTAATCCCACCTACTTGGGAGGCTGAGGCAGGAGAATTGCTTGAACAGGGAGGCGGAGGTTGCAGTGAGCCGAGATCACACCACTGCACTCCAACCTGGGCAACACAGCAAGACTTAGTCTGGGCGTGGGTGGGGGGAGGGTTAGGAGCAGGAGAAAACTTAAGAAATAACGCTTACTTCATACCTTTAAGAAAAAGAGGAGAAAAACTACATCCATCAAACATCTTGATGCAATCACAGAACAAGAAGGAGCTCTGGAAAATTAAAATGTCAGAGCCGAAATTAAATATTCAACAGAAGGTGTGGCAGAGATGCTGCTGTATTCCACTCATCTAATTCACCCTTAACTGTAGGATGCACACTTTATAAACTACCCAGAAAAAACAAAATGTCATCAACTGAACTAAGATACATCCATAAAAGGATGTATGCAGCTTCTTCTACAGTATTACAGCTCTGATTTTATTCAAAACAGCAACTTACCCAACTAAAAAAGTACCTTTCCCTGGTTCCTTACGGCAAGATGCAGCCACACAACTAATTATGGGGCTTCCCAGCAGGCCCCTTACAGGGAGCTAAACTGGCTTCTTTTGATGGTTGGAAGATGGCTACAGTGGCTGGAACTCCAGCAGTCATGACCCTGAGTACAGAAGTCATACACTGAGGACAGCAGATAGAGAGAAGCCAGGTCCCTCATGATGTCAGGAGCACTGGGCCAGCGCTGGACAGTCTTTACCTCCAGACTTCCTTGATGTGAAAGAAAAACTATTTATGCCACTGTTTCTTTGGGGTTTGTGTGATATGCACTTGGACACAACCTTAACTAATTCAGAAAAGAGTTAGAATACAAAATTA